>NC_069500.1:894390626-894720626 GCF_027579735.1 Bombina bombina
ACTTATCTGTGCAAAATTGCAACACTTTTAATTCAAAATCCATTTCAATATAATGGGCAGCCCTATAGCAAAGGGTGGAATGTCAACCATAATGACTTGAGTGAGAAAGAGTCCCAAAGTAGTGACATAGGCTGCCTATGGTTGATGCTGTGTTATTTAAGCCTAATTTATTTCACAGTTTGCTACACCACTGGTTTAAACTGACAGGAGCATAAGGGGTGCCATATTAAAAATGCATTTTGAATTAGTAATACTTCTGTGGGATAATTTGTATATTCTATAAATTGTAAATGTATTCCTTGCTGAACTAATTAAATGGAGGGTTTATCTCACTCTATTAACAACAATACATTTATTTGGTACAATGGGAGTCCCTGCTCTAAAGGATTTACATGGGTGTAAGTGCAGACCCTTTTCCAAGGAGCTTACAATCTCGTGTTTCAGTGCTTTGCTCAAAGAGCTTACAATCTTGTATTTAAGGAGAACTTACCTTTGGGTACTTACAGTGTAGAGAAATAAAAGAAATCCCTGATGTAAGACTGCACTCAGCATGTGACATAACACTAGACCTTCTGAAATATTTAATCTTCCTGCCATTGCCATAGAGTATTCCGGTCTTTGTTATACTGCTTGCCAGATATGAATTAGTCTATGCACATCTTGTAAAGATTTTTCATCCAATGCAAGAAGATAGGTGCATGACACACTGTACCTTATAATGCAGTATTTTTTCAGTTTCTAATCTGAGATATAAAATACAGGACCATCCCGTGACATATCAAATCGTGTGCTTCACTAGGACTCTCTGGTCCCACTGTGACTGTAGACATTCAAGTTTAGTGTCACAGATATGGCAGTCCTTGTTCCAGGGTGCTGCAGTTCTCAGATAAAATTGTAAATAAGCTGCAAGGTGCTTATAACCTAGTAGTATTATTGGTGTCCCTACGTCAAGGCATTGCATTGAGGATATAAGTACAAACATATTAATCATATCATTGTATTCTGTTCGCCAAGATCTCTAACATTATTACATTATACAGACATGCGCAGTGAGAGTGGATTTAGGCCGTTCAATTGGATTTAATATCAGTTTATGAAATTTATAGCAGTGTAAGTGTAATTATGCTTTATTGTTGGTGTTATGATTCAAGTTTTAGTGTCACAGAGATGATTTTTATATCTTATATCAATAAGCCTTGAAAAGTACAGAAAGCTTTAAACATACAGAACTAAATTAAAGCTAAAGACTTTTATGAAATGGGAAAGTAAAGGAAAAGTGTGACAGAAATGTGAGAAATGATCTGACATCACTGCACATGTCTGTAGGCTCTTGGAGCAGGATCTGTATTTACAATCTAGTGTGGTAATGAGATGTCTTGCTCAAAGAGCTTACAAACTTGTTAATCTCAGAAAATCTTACCTTATATATTTTAGTAATATAAAAATCCTTAAAGGACATCTGCCATCAGCGCGTATACTGCAGGCCAGATACGCATCAATCTGATCTGAATTTATTTCAGATCGCCAGTTGCCTTTTCTTCATCCGGGTCATGCAGAAAAAACAACTGCATCAAATGCTGCACCTTACAGTACATGGTTTAATGAGGGTCCCAACACCAGTGAGTTTGCAGAGTGAGGACATCTGCCATCAGCTCGTATACTGCTGGCCAGATGCGCATCACTCTGATCTGAATTTATTTCAGATCAAATTGCCTTTTCTTCATCTGGGTCAAGCAGAACAAACAGCTGCATCAGATGCTGCACCTTACAGTACAGTGTTTAATGAGGATCACAGCACCAGTTAGTTTACAGCGTGAGGACATCTGCCATCAGCGCGTATACTGCTGGCCAGATGCGCATCAGTCTGATCTGAATTTATTTCAGATCGCCAGTTGCCTTTTCTTCATCCGGGTCAAGCAGAACAAACAGCTGCATCCGATGCTACACCTTACAGTACAGTGTTTAATGAGGGTTCCAGCACCAGTAAATTTGCAACATATAAATTGCAGACCTATACCATGGGGTTTATATTCTAGGCCTTTACCAGAAGTCCTTGCTTTAGAGCATTTGTAGACTAATGATGCAGTAATTCTTACCATCCTTAAAGCTGGTTTAAAGCCTTTACTGGCAGCTGCAAGACTTTTAAAGATATGTAGAGGAAGCACAGAAAGGCATTTGTGTGTCCCACAGTTAAGGCTATAATACTTATAATGCTATAATAAGTTTAAAATAATTATTTTAAAAATTAAAATATTTAGCCAATTGTATGTATTTTTAAATAAAGGTGTGAAGATACTATTGATCATTATTATGTATGGTTTGTATGGTATGTTTTGTCTCAGAGAACTGGTGCCCATAGTAAGCTACAAAGTTTAAGCTATTACTTCTGTCATTTATCGGTATTATTTTACATTGTATATAAATGTGATTTAGTATTATTCAGTTACTGAGTTGGGGTGATCATTGTAACACTACCTGTAGTAATTGTTGTTCATACCTGCAGCTCACACTGGATGCCATTTGCATTGTGTTGGAAGTAGTCACTGTTCTTCATACCAGCACATATACAGAGTTGTGGTTGTAAAGCACTAGCTGTACTGTAATGTCCTAGCTGTGAAATAAAGATATTAGATAACTAATATTTACATGTCAGTGATTACTCAGCAGGATCAGTCTGGCAACTCTAGTAAAGTGAGCAGCAGTTATGAGGGTGGTGGCTTTGCATTGTCAGTTGGTTTTGTGGCATAACTGCTGCATCATATAAACCACTCCCCTAAGGCTGTCACCATGACAACCAGGCATCACATTATACCATGACTGTCAGTTTAGCCTTTAATTATGTTATTAGTGTAGCTTTAACATAAGATGTTTAATTATGCATGATAAAACAACTTTGTAATATACTCATTATTTATTTGGCCACATTTCATGTAATTTAGCTCTGAAAATTGTACATTGAGTTGAACTGCATCCTGCTGACTTTTCAGAGCTAACCCTGCATTAAATATTTTCCTAATTGTCTTTAATAGATAACAACTGCAAAACAATTCACTTTATACTAACTGAATGGCAATAAATAGCCTTGTCTGCGACTCAAACTTATTTGGCTCCTCCAAATAAGGTGAGTGTTGGATGCAGTTTTTCTATTGAAAACCAATTGCAGTAAATATGTTTGCTTTTTTTTTCAAATAGTTTTTATTCGTGTTCAATTAAAGGCATACAAGCAATCAGTGACGTGCAGTGACGTCAGAGGTTGGTGAGGCAGTGGCTAGGATACGCCTTCATTCTTTAGATATCCTTTGTTGAAGAAATAGCAATGCACATGGGTGAGCCAATCACATGAGGTATCTATGTGTAGCCACCAATCAGCGGCTACTGAGCATATTTAGATATGATTTTCAACAAAGGACATCAAAAGAATGAAGAAAATTAGATATTAGATGTAAATTGGAAAGTTATTTAAATTTGCATATGGGTTTCATATGGGTTTCATGTCCCTTTAAATGGTGTCTTGGAAAACTGGTCAACTTAGTAAACATCTGATTTTAGTCTAAAAGGATTGTAACAAACTCTTGCCAGATAACACAATGCTTGCTCTGATTATGAGATCTAGGAATCCATGCCCATTAAAATATGTTTAAAACATACTTTTTACTTTAATGCTGCAAATTATGCTTATAGATTCTTTCATTACATAAGGGATGAGAGTCAGAGGGGGAGGAAGAGAGACAGAGAGAGAAAGAGACCATGGGGAGAACAACACATAAGGAGAGAGATGGATAGAGAGAGAGACACACACACACACAAGGGGGGACCACTGCATTTTAAAGTAATAAAACAGCAGAGCTACAGAGACTAAGTGAGACTATAACTAAATGAGACTATAATTTAGTGTAAAGTACATAGGCAATCTGCTAAGTTAGTGGGTGTAAAGTTTGAGTAAACAAAATACAAAAACGATCCTTTGCTGTAAAAGAGTAAAAAACACTAAACCACATTCATTAAATTATCATTTTCACTAACAGAATCCCTTACAGTAAAATGTTACTTCAATAAGATGTGGCTGAACAGAAACATTGCTCTCTGTGCCTCTCTCTTCCTGCTCTGTATAAGGATTCAGGAAGTGACAGTGGCACATTCCACTGCACTTAGAGGGGAAGAACAGAACTCTCTTTTTCACTTTAGCAAAGCTAGCAGGTTCACAGGACAGCAACAAAATATATAAAAGTTGTTTTTTTCTGTTTTTGTTTTGTTTTATATGATTTAACATCCAGCCCCAACCCTATGTTCCACTTACTAATGCCTCTCGCTGGATTGGTTCAGCCCAAATAGGACTGCCTCAAATAAAGCACTTATGGGCCATGCAATGATCTTAACCACTGTCATCCACTAGATGGCGCAGCATGTTGTGTAATGGTGGGCAGACCTGCTTGTGCCTCTCCATTGCACAACATCTAGCTGTGAAAAAAAATGTTGGGGAAAAAAAATTAAAAATTTTTTTTTAAAGCCAATAAAAAAATATATATATTTTTGCCGATATGAAAGGTGAAGCACTGCCTCACCTGCCTCTAGTGACTGCACATCACTGCAAGCAATAAATGTCAATAAACAATAGACAATCGTCAAAATTATTTTAAAGTATATAGTCAGAAAGAAAAAAGTCAGATGTACAATACATAATTATATGGTAAATTAATTTATTGTGTACATTATTTGCCTCTCCAACTGTAAAACCCCCCCCACTAAATGGCTCATGAGGCCACTCTTGGACCTCTCTGTAGAATATATAAAGCTTTAGCAGGTAACATGAAACAGGAGGGGACCACTCTTGGATCCCATATAGTGAACCTATTTTTTCTTAATATAAGATATTCCCCTGGTGACTGTAGAAATATAAGATGAGAATCTACACCCCTGATAATAGGATGTGGCCACTTATGGGTCACCAAATCTAGAGAAATGGCTAAATGGGATAAAATGGGGGAAGTGGGACTCTAGAAGCACAAAGTGTAAGCTTCTCAAACCTCTAGTGTATTGAATTTTTAAATTTCCACTCTAGTGTTACAAAAACCTACATTGGGAGATATTCTAGGAGGACCCCTAGTGGACCCAGTCTAAAAGGTGGATCTTAGTCTTAGTGAAGTATTATAAACTGAAAACATAGCCAAGGAGGGCATAGAGGCATGGTTTAGTATATAGGGGTATAAATTGTTAATTATATTTCCTTTTGGTCCTGTCTTAAATAGGCCAACAGATACATATTAAGGAAAAATAGCTGTTATAGTATGCTGGGGTTATCTACTATATGAGGATTAATTAATAGCAAATATGGCTCAACTGTTTTGGCCCTAAGGCTAGTTACCATATATTTGACACTGTTTCTTATTTTATCCATGGTTAAAGTTATTAGTGAGGAGAATGTTGGTATGCAATTTATGTATAAGACATATACATGCTGCGTGTTTGAAGTATATATATATGCTATTTATATGCTATTTAGGTATAGTTATTGTGGCTATCTACCAAGCTAACTAGTCCCATTTATTATTCCGTAATAGAGACCCCTAGTAGAGGCAATAAAAAGTGCCATGCTCTCTCGGCCGCTGACAGCACAGCCAGGAGGGATAAAGAGGGAAGTCTCTGATATCTGGTTGATATACTGGGTCTGTCTCAGTTCTAATAAACCAAGTTAAATATGATTAGAAAAAGTCAATAACTGTCCTTATATTTTAATATAAACTGTAGAGATGCCTCTGGTAATAAAAAGTAGGTAACCACAAATATAATAAGTGTTAATTATAATAGCATGCAGATATAGAAAAAAGGGGAAAAGGGAACTTAACAGAGATAGCACATAACTTATCTGAATTTTGGACCACTATAGGGGTGAGATACAGTAACCTAGAGACATGGTAAGGGGGGCAAATGTAAACAGTATATATACAGCTACATATCATTCAACTTTTATGTATAAACAGAGAAATAATTAACATAACAGGTAATATCAAAGTCCGCCAAACATCAGACTTAGTTGCCGTTATTAGGGCATAAATTAATCTAATCAGAGGGAAATTAAAAGTAGATTAAATGTCCTTAAGGAACAGGATGTAAACATAAGAGTAGAGAGGTAGCATAGTGGGTAATAGATTCTTATAACAGTTTGTGCCAAATTTTAATATGTTTCTGTACTCTTTATACTGTTGACATTGGTGTGTTGTAATAAGTATTGCAACATAGACATACTTAAAAAAAAAAGAAACGGTTATCACTGTATTGCTAAAGTTTAGAAAATCTTAACTCATCAAACAGGTTGTAACATTAGCTTAGGGAAATCTGGAACATCACATATTAATATGATACAGGGCTACCAAAAAATAAACACATATGCAGTTATTACATATATATTCCGACATGTATAGATGAATATTATGTTAGATCGAGATCACTACAAAGCAATAAAGTGGAGTACTCCTGGTAGTAAATGTGTCCTATGCTAGATTTGAGTTCCAGAACAGTGAACGTGTGATGAATAAAGAAAAACTCCTGTAAAAGTCTATCCCATGATATAGAAATACTATCTCAGTAAAATATGCATACAGAATAAATCTAATAACAAGGGATGTGAACATTTGGTTAAACTATTTATGAGAGACTACAAAGGATATCCTTAGTGTAATTGGTGTTCATAGTCCCCAAGATTCAAGTCTAAATGCCGTCATCAAGACTTAGTAGTCCAGCTATCACAGATAGTGGGGTTAAAGTGGCGTAGTAACATTTACCCGGTACTTGATTTTGAAGCGGCATGATTGTTCAGTCCCTAAATTGTAGGCAGTCCATAAATATTAATTTTCAGACCATAACGTCTTCATGAGTTGTGCTGTCCTACTATATGTAGGGGGGTTGAGATGGGTCAAACAAGGTGTGGGTAGTGTTTCATCATGGGAATCGTTCTCTCAACCTACTCCCAATGGCTCGTTATGAGAGGCTCTTATAGGGGCTTTAAATCCTGGGTTAGGTGAGTGACTGTCTAAATGTCCAGGCTCTAGCAAACAGCCAGATCTCATGTACAGCCAATATACAAGACTGGAACAAATTTCTCCTCTCGTTGCATCCCTATATAGTGCTATGGTCTGGAATGGATAAGTTAGCATAATCTCACCTCTCAAGGGTGACACCTCCGATAATGTAGCGATAACAGTGCTCCGTTTTTCGGCAACAGCCGTATCTGCTTCTCCGGGGCCGTGATGGACAAGATTCTCCTCAGACGGATCTGGTATAATCCCTGCCACCGTCTCTGCTTCAGAAGCATTCCATTCCCGCATGATGTTGGGTTCTGCAGTCTCCGGTAAGTCCTCCGAAGTCGCAGGTCTCTCCGTCTGGGGTCGCAAAGCAGGTAGATATTTATTTGGGAAAGGGATTAACTAGTTCTCCCTGTGAGTGAGAGATTGGGACCTCAGAATCATCTGTTTTTATCTCACAGGGTGCGGGATCCCCATTTTGATCCATTATGGACAGGCTTATATGTTCCAGATTTACCCTCTCATTGTTTTGAGCAGTTACCAGGATATCACATAGCTCTTGTTTCAGGCTCCGGTAGTGTTCCTCCATAAGCCAGGTCAATTTCAACTCCCATCTGTGTAGGCCCTCCATTTTAGAATAAAGGATAGGTGGGTTACAGAACAGAAGAGTAATTAACTTATTGCAGGATAGTTTAACCCCAGAGATTGAGGGGGTAATTGTGCGGCAGCCCCAGACCTATGTTTCACTTCTCGCACAGGTTTTGATTAGTGAGATCCTCTCGTTGCTCAAACGTGGCAGTTGTAAAATGGCTGCTAGGCCTGAGGAAATGCATGTCACACAACTGTCTCAGAGAACATAGGTAAGAACGTGGTCGGGACATTCACTCTTAGCATCTGTTGGATCTCGGATGAACAGATGATCACAAAAGAATAAGATAGTGTAGATTATCTGCAGGAAAGCCACATAAAATCTATCTAGTATCAAGAGCTTCACACAGACACGTCCTACCGCACTGAGAGCAGGCTCCGCCCCCCAGCAAATATGATTTTATTTTGTTAACCAAATGTTTACACTTGACTGATATGTTATTCTGTAGGACGGTAACAGAAATGTCTTGTAATTACAAGGTGTTTACTGTCCCTTTAAGTTAACTCCCATTATAAAGCCTGAGTTTCCAGTGCTTATATGTTGGAAATAGATTATTAAAATGATATTAACTGCTTTGGTCTGGTAATATCCTGAGCCTCAGCAACATGTCATGTGATTACCTCTGGGGTTACCAGCCATACTAATTAGCATATGTAATTGTGCAGTGTAGCTAAGAAACTACAGGTGCTAAGTCTGTCATTATTTAATAGTAGAGCCCCCACATTTAAAAGCCTTTATGTCTGTATCAATATCAATTTTATATTAATTATAGTTGATCTTAACCATACAAATAGGGTGTTTAGTATTTTGACACTTAAAGACCCCTGTCGGCTAAATGTAAAGGGCCTAATAGACCTTTATGCATTAGAAATATGGCTAAAAAAAAGTTACACTGCGCATTTTCTATTATATGTGTTACAGGCAACCATGGGGCTGTTCAATCATTGCTGGGTGTTTACTTCTGGCAGCCAAGGGGGTCACATCACTACTACATACATGTGTTACTGGCAACCAAGGGGGGAAAATATATGTGGGGGGATCAAGGGTGGGGTCTAAAATTGAGCTTTTTGGGGACATTGTGTGAACCCAGCTACGTCCAGTGTCCAGTCAACTATAGGTCGTCCGGTATTTTTCTGGAGCACAGCTGGCAACTTGTGTGTGTGTGTTGTAGGAGAGTGTATGTGTTGTACAGGGCCACCACTAGAAATTTTGGGGGCCCTTACTTAACCATTGATCAGCCCCCCCCTTTGAGATGTGCAATTTTTGACCAAGTAGTGACTAAAACGTATATGCACTTTATTCTTAAGTGTAGTCAAACTTGGAAGAGTTGTAAAGGTAGTAACACACAAACACAGAAACACACAGACCCACATAAGGATTCACATATAGACACTCTAGCAGACACGCAAAGAAACACACAAACACACTCAGACACCCACACAGACACTCAGCCCTTGTTAAAATTGACCGACAAGTAATGAGGTAGACTACAGTTTTGTCAAAAAAGGTGATTTACAAAACAAAATATGGAGTTCTGATTATCTTTTTGTCAAGGAAGATGATAACTATATCATGGCAACAGCATGCAGTGGCTCAAAGGAAGGGCCCTGAACTGCCTAAACAAGGTTAAAATGTCCTAAAAAAAGAACAGACAATAGACATACACACACTCAAACACAAACTTGCACATACAGCCAAGGAAACACCCACAGACACAGCTTCAGAAAACACACAAAGACATACACACTCACAGACAACCACAGAAAACACACAGACATACACACACACACACACACACAGAGAGACACCTACAGAAAGCACACAAAGACATACATACACACACACACACACACCCTCACACGCTCAGAGACATCCACAGAAAATGCACAAAGCCAGACACACAATCCCTCACAGAGAGAGCCACAGAAAAAAATACATACACACTCATAGAAACATCAACAAAAGCACAAAGACATAAACACAGACACCCACAGAAACACTCACAGGAGGTAAAATATCTGCACATTGCCATCCCCTAAATCAACAGTGTGTGACATGCATGATAAAAAAAATAGCAGAAATTAAGGGATCACTTTTTAAAGAAACATATTTGTAAATGTGCAAGCAAAAATACTTCTGTGAATTCAAAATTGTACATTATTGATCTGTCAGAAAGGGTAGATGAAGAAAAGTACTTTTGAAAGATTTACATATGTTTGGGGTTCCCCCCATTTTCCCCAACCAAGATCACAACTTTAAATCTGGTTTACAAATATTCGCAAAGAAGTCAAATCGTAATAGGAATCTTCTGATCCTAAGGAGGAGCGCTGGTGTAGTAGAGAAGGTTATCCGACAGCACTCTTAGTCGTATCCATGAAGATAGAATCCTATAAAAATGGGGAATAGAAGAGGCGCCACATAGGGTGATAACGTAGAGCACAAGCAGCTTGGAGATCCGGGCCCCCCTCCAGAGAACTACTCACATAAGAGACGGCACAACCGGAGTGCCTAGCCAAGCAGCACGGGACCAATCAGTCACCCGAAAGACTCAGGTGAGACGCCCAGACGCCCACATCAGAGTGCGCAGACAGTACATCTGTCAGCTGTACCTTTGGATTTTGATAATACTCTACTCTATATGGTCTTGGTGGAGCCATAAGTTGTGGCACTAGGTCTCATTCCATTAAATCTAGTTAAATACAGGATTTAGGCTTGTTTTTATGTATTTCAAAATTAAGTCAGCTGTAGTGTAAACTGAACAGTGTTAGGTTAACCTGTCTCATTTCAAACATTGAGAAAGCCTGAGAGTATACAATTTTATGCAGATGTAAAATCTTAGATAAAATACCTCCTGGCATCTGGAAAGTCCTTGCATAAATGGGCAGTAAACTGGAATGTAATTTATATATATATATATATATATATATATATATATATATATATATATATATAAGCCAAAGGTAAAAGTCACTGTTACTGCCCTTTCCAAATTAGTTGTCTTGCAGACAAAAACATAGTCATGGCTTGAATTTTGCTCCTACTAATCATTTCAATGTATTCAACACTATTCTTGATGTGAATAAACTTATACGTAATATGACTCTTCAGAGGCATTTTTTCACAGAATCCCAACAGTCCACACAAGGGGATAGCCTTAATTCCCAGCCAATGCAACTTACACATACCCCTAAGCTAAGTAGGTTTAATTTTGGTGAAACATGTGATTTAATCAATTTGGAGAGTTTGTCACACGACTCTTTATCACTAACCAATAAACAAAGTATTAATGCTGTTAGTGGTTTTCAAAACAAATCGGAATTTTACCCCATTCACAATAGGGGTTCCACCCTAGAAACTTTCTTTAAGCGAGTGGAACGAGACTTGATTAAACTCAAAGATTCAGTTGCCTACCAGACCCCCAACTTGTCTAGGTCTGAGAGAGTGGCTCTTAAGGAGCTCCAAGAGAACAAAAACATTGTTATACGCTCAGCCGATAAGGGGGGCTCTGTCGTGGTTTTGAACAAGACTGACTATGTAAATGAGGCACTACGCCAGCTTAACAATGTGGAGGATTATATCCCCCTTGATAGGGATCCTACCACTACATTTAAGAAGGATCTATTGGACATTTTGGACGATGGGCTGGAGGAAGGGCACTACGATCAAAAAACCTTTGAATTTCTAGTGGTGGATCATCCAGTTGTGCCCATTTTCCATCATTTGCCCAAAGTCCATAAGTCCCTGACAGAAGTCAGGGGTCGTCCAATAGTGAGTGGTATTAATTCTCTGTTGGAACATGTGTCACAATGGGTTGATAGTATTCTACAACCACTTGTTAAGAATCTACATAGTTACATCCAGGATACGAAGGATGTAATAATGATTCTGGACAAACTTAAGTGGAACAGTGCTTGCTATAAATGGGCAACTATTGATGTAGTAGCATTGTACTCCTCGATCCCTCATGAGGAGGGCCTTACAGCGGTTGGTTTTTTTCTGGAACATTATTCTGATTTTTCAGAGGACTTTCGGAGCTTCATACTCAGAGTATTAAAGTTTTTGCTAACTCACAACTATTTTTCTTTTGAGGACAGGTTCTATCTCCAGAGACGTGGGACAGCTATGGGGGCCAAGTTTGCCCCCTCCTATGCCAACCTCTTTATGGGTTGGTGGGAGCTGTCCCACGTCTTTGGAGATGGAAATTCCTACAGACATCTAATTTGTTTTTATGTTCGCTTTATTGATGATCTCCTTCTTGTATGGAAGGGGAGCACAATGCAGTTCACATCTTTTGCGGCATATTTGAATTCCAATAATATTGGAATTAAGTTTACCTATGAACTGAGTGAAAATGAAATAAACTTTTTGGACATCACTATCAAGGGTATGGATGATGGAAGGGTGATTACTGAGATTTTTAGGAAACCCATAGCAGGAAATACACTCCTCCATGCGAGTAGTTGTCACCCAAGACACGTACCCTATGCGGTAGCCAAGGGACAGTTCACTAGGGTCAAGCGCAACTGCACACTACCTGATAAATATACAGAACAATCAAAAGATTTGACAAACAGATTAAAGAGTAGAGGGTATAGTTCCCATGTCATCAAAAAAGCAAGAAATCAGGTTGATGCGCTTGATAGGAAGCAAACTTTGGACACAAAAAGTAATGCTCTCAGTCTATCTGAGGAAAATCACAAAGGAGTAACCTTTGTTACAGAATACAGTCAGGAATATCAGGACATTTGCAGAATAGTGAAAAAACACTTCTCTTTTCTTGCTGCAGATGACAAATTGGAGAACTGTGTCTCCAAGGGATTGCGGTGTTCCTATAGGAAAACAAGCACTTTAGGTAACATGTTGTCACCATCAGTCTTACCCAAAACCGATACACGACAGAGCTCCTGGCTTACACATAGGGGCATTTTCAAATGTCACAACAAATGTAGGGTGTGTGAGTTTGTCCTCCCTGCGGATAATGTTAAATCAGAGGTGACAGGTGAAAGGTTCCCCATACAAACATGTCTAAAGTGTACCTCCACATATGTGGTCTATGTCCTCAGTTGTACCCAATGTCATTTACAGTACGTGGGACTTACTACAACAGAGGTTAAGGTACGCATACGTAATCATCTGTCAACTATACAGGCAGGTACGGCATCCACACCTTTGGTGCAGCATTTTGCTAAATACCATCGTAGCAGTGTCAATACACTGAAATGGCAGGCTATTGAAAGAGTTACCTGTCCACCAAGGGGAGGGGATAGGGATAGGTTGCTGCAGAAGAGGGAAATGTTTTGGATCTTCAGACTCCAGACCCGTGTACCCACTGGCCTGAACTCCGAGTATGATCTAATTAATTATTGGCAATGAGAGAGATTTTTTGCCATGGGTTACGTTCCCTTTTCTGCGGCACCAGTTTCCATCCCCTATTATTGTTATTATAACAATAAAGCAACAATATAATGGTTTATTATATTGCAGTGTAAATATAATATGATGTAATGTAATTTATTGTATCCACTGCCGTGCATTTCTGCAATATTGACATTTTTTATGCCTCCACTGAATCGTTCTCTCAATATATAGAACTTTTCTTTCCTACATTTCCCCTTGGGGGCTAGGTATTCACTAGCCCTACCGTTGAATACTCCACAAGGAGAATATCACTCAGACGGCAATACAGGGGTTATTTGGTGACATACGAATCTTGTTTACATTCCTTTATTAAAATAAAATGAAATTAAATAAAATAAAATGAAATATATAAATTTATTTTTGTAATGAGAAATAATGCAGTGCTTAGGTAATACATAATACATCATCCAGCCACTTGAATAAGTGTTCTAAATATTATGTTCTCTCTTTTCTAGTTTAGTTTAGATTAATAGTATTATTTTTATTCCCCATCCAATAGCATGTCTCTGATTACAATAACATGACAGATTAGGAAACTTTTACTATTCATTTTTGACTACATTAAATCTTTGTTGGTTTTGTAATGTTTTTTGCCACCATTGAAACAGAAGCAGTGTAACTGTTTAGAGATTATGATTATATAATGTTATGTATTTTCTTTAGCAACTCTACATGTGTATCCCTACATATTGTATTGTATTTCAAATGTTACACAATTTAGTTGGTTGGTAGTTGCTCTCTATGGTGTGCATTTTCAGCGGTTTAGTCCATAGTTAGATTTATTGTTTAAATTCTTTTGATTAGTTTTCATTAGATAATCCTGCTGTCATATAAGTTTTTGTGTATATTCATTCTTGTTATTGGTAGGTTTTCTAGTGACAGGCTCTTTGTAATAAGAAAACTCTGAATTGAAATATAACATTTCTTTGTAAAAGTACTCAAAGAGTTAAATTAGCATCACAATGTGAGATTTTGTTTTTACCCAATCAGGGTTATCCTGGTGCTTTTTAAGGTACACAGGTGCTAAGTCCATTAGCTATGATTACGGCCCCTGGCCGAAACATGTTAGCGGACTAATGTTGTGCATGCATTTGTGCCATTTCATGGAGTGTTTTTATCCTATAATTCAATAAAGACTATTTGCTTTTAAGACCGCTGCTTGCAACTTTTTTCTACTTTACTATATATATATATATATATATATATATATATATATATATATATATATATATATATATATATATATTTAAAAAATGATATCTGCCAAAAGGGCACCTACCATTTGTGTATTGAGGAGGAAACATGTCTGCATGGTTTTAAATATAGAATTTCTACAGCATTGTCAAATAATCATAAATACACTGCTGCATATTGCTAAAAAAATTGTTTTTATAGACCCCTGGCCCCACCACACAACTACCACACTGAAGTTAAAATCTGAAATTGCACAAAAAAATAAAAAACATTTACTAAGTAAGTCCTACCTACTCTGCAAATGAAAGTGATCTTCCGCCTGACTCAGGCACACACTGTACAAACTGAAGTGCCAAGTCTGTCTCACACTGTGCATAGTGGTTTAGTGCACACTCAGAAATCCTCTCAAACTGGTAATGCTTTACTCCTTGTAATGACATTTCCCACGCTCAATAGCACTCTGCTTTAGCGCCCTCTGGTGGCTGCCAAAATGTATTTTTTTTAAAATAATAGTTGTGCTTGCCTCATGGGACCCCCTGGCCCACTGGGCCCCTGACAGGAGTCACCCTATTCACCCCCTGATGGCGGCACTGGTGTTGCATGTTGTATAAGAGTGTGTGTTATATGAGAATGTGTGTGGTGTGTGTGTTGTATGAGAGTTTGTGTGTGTTATATGAGAGTCTGTTTGTTATATGAGGGGGTGTGTGTTGTATGATAGTGTGTGTGGTGTGTTTGTGCTATATGAGAGTGTGTGGGGTGTGTGTGTTGTTACCTTTTACAACACTTTCAAGTGTGACTAAAATCAGGAATAAAGTATGCACACATTTTAGTCACTTTGCCAAAAATTGTATATTATTTCAAAAATTTTCAGACTAAGCTTAAAAATAGGGTCATGACGGTATGTGGTATCTTGAAAAAAAAAAAGTTTGAAGAACCCTGCTGTAAAAGAACAATTATTTTCAAAAGTGTAGAGGAAGCAAGACCCAGTGTACAAGCAGTGACACAAAACTTGCAGGGATGTTTCTGTACTGCAGCAAAACAAACATTTGTCTTTCTGCATATGTTGTCATTCATATTACTATGCTTGGGGACATTTTACATTTTTTTTGTCCTTTTATCGATTATAGATTATATTTTATGTTACTGAATGAACATATTTATGACCAATTTGCCCAGAAACTGCGCTTTCACTAAGTAACATTAAACTTAGCACTATGTCATCCAGTTGCCAATCTTTTATTTAGGCTTACACCTTAAGAATAAGTGACAGCTCTAAGTTTTTGGGTGTGAAATAAAAAGGGAACCAAATGTGGGTGTGTTTTTATTCTTTAAATGTGGTAGGATACATAAAACAACGGTTACCAATTGTCACATTTACAATTCCACAACAGTATATTATTATTTAGAACAGGTGATATTTTCCATATTCCAGGAAAAAAAATATACAGATGATTCCACCATAACATTTCTCCATTTTTAACAATGGGTATGAGCGATGAGTGGCGCTGGAAATAAAGAGACTGAAATAAACAATGAGTCTTAAATCTTAAGACTTAAAAGGGACATTATACACTCATTTTTTTTCATAAATGTTTTGTAGATGATCTATTTATATAGCCCATAAAGTTTTTTTTTTTTAAAAAAATGTATAGTTTTGCTTATATTTAAATAACATTGCTCTGATTTTCAGACTCCTAACCAAGCCACAAAGTTTTATGTGAATACCGTCAGCTTAGGCTGACCATATTTCCTTGAGACAAAAACGGGACATTGAGATGTCAAAAACGGGACGGGGTTAATATTCTTTATTCATAGGAAAAAAAGTAAGATTTTAACAAAAGTTAACTTTTATGACATGAATATAAACTATTGAGCCAACAATTATCCTTCAGTTACAGAAGAGCTCATACAAAAATGTTTAGGTAGAGATAGAGCTATAACATCTAAATACCAATCCACAGTGTTTTCGCAATGTTCCCATGATCTACATTGGGAATGTGACATGTGTATATTTTTTAATCACATGCCCTTAACTCAATGTTTCCAAAACTGAAATTATCCTATGTTGTCAAGGCAAATTTCCCTGTGTTAACTGATTTTAAATGGTAAAAGTGTAGCCTCTGAACAGGCATTTGGTTTAAAGATCTGGATTAGTATTTGTAGATTTTTTTTAGCTGAGTTGCTCAAAATCTTTGTTACATGGTGGAAGAACTGAGAAAAATGTGGAAATAGTTACTTGATAATAACCGTTATTTATAACGTCTGTACAACCAGCACTGCAACAGCATAATAATAAGCATAATTAATGACAATTAAATGGATTGACAGGCACAGACACTGGTCTTACCTTGGAAGTGCACAATTCTTGCAGAACTTAGACAATTGATCTACTTGATCACTATGTTTGTATGTTCGCACTGTCACACAAGAAGATGGCAAGAATTATCTCTCTGGTGATGGTCAGCCGCTAATTCGGATGATGGCAGAGGCAGATGATCATCACATCAGATGATGACAGATCTAGTCCGACTCCTGTCCTTACTAGGCACTAGCTAGTAGTTCTAACTTCCCTCTCATGACCAGTCTCACTCCTCAGCTCAGTCTGACAGCTCTGACTGAGGACTGAGTACTGACCTGCTTTCACTTGCTTTCAATGATCACGCCCCTAATTTTGAGCACGGGCAGCATAGACGCAGTGCTGTGGATCATGTAGGCACGGCCACCCAACCCTAACCCTGCAGTTAAAAAAAAAAAAAACTGCCCTCCCCGCCAGCGGGGAGTTTAAAAATGTTTAGTAAGTGGTGTGTGTGCTAAAAAATTACAATTGCGCTGGCCGTATGGTCTGATAACCCTCAAAACGGGACAAAATGAATATTATTAACGAAACAACGGGACAGGGGAAAAAACATAAAATAATGGTACTGTCCCTTTCAAAACGGGACATATGGTCAGCCTACGTCAGCTACCTTCTCCAGCTTGCTCCTGTTTGTGTAAAGGTTCTTTTCATATGCAAAAGAAGGGGGAGGGGGGGAGTGTCTTATTTGCCACTTGCAGTGGGCTTTTCAACCACCTTTTCAACAGAGATAAACTGAGAGCTTCTAAGCACGTTTTTAAACAGTTTTATTCTGAATTTTTATATTAGTATCTATGCATCTTATTCTCTTTAGTAGTGTCCATTACATGCAGTTAAATGAAAAGGAGTGTATACTGTCCGTTTAAGAGACACTGAACCCAATTTTTTTCTATCGTGATTCAGATAGAGCATGCAATTTTAAGCAACTTTCTAATTTACTCCTATTATCAAATTATTTTCATTCTCTTGGTATCTTTATTTGAAATGCAAGAATGTAAGTTTAGATGACGGCCCATTTTTGGTGAACACACTGAGGCCAAATTATCAAATGTCTGTCGGACCTGATCCAGCAGTGCGGATCAGGTCCGACAGACATCGCTGAATGCGGAGAGCAATACGCTCTTTCCGTATTCAGCATTGCACCAGCAGCTCACAAGAGCTGCTGGTGCAACGCCACACCCTGCAGACTCACGGCCAATGGCCCGCCAGCAGGGAGGTGTCAATCAACCCAATCATACTCGATCAGGTTGAATTGTGGCGATTCCTGTCCGCCTCATCAGAGCAGGCGGACAGGATTATGGAGCAGCGGTCTTTAGACCGCTGCTCCATAACGTGTGTTTCTGTCGAGTCTGAAGACTCGCCAGAAACACGGGCCCTCAAGCTCCGTACGGAGCTTGATAAATGGGCCTCACTGACTTGTTCTTGCTGATTGGTGGGTAAATTCACCTACCAATAAACAAGTGCTTTCCATGGTTCTGAACAAAAAAATAGCTTAGATGTCTTCTTTTTCAAATAAAGAAAGCAAGAGAATGAAGAAAAATTGATAATAGGAGTAAAATTAGAAAGTTGTTTAAAATTGCATGCTCTATCTGAATCACGAAAGAAATTCGTGAAATGGGTCCAGTGTCCCTTTAGTAGAGGGTTTTACTTGAAAAAATATTTGGTAGGGACACTGATTTCATGTAAAACCCCACTGACCAATCAGGAATAAGGTGTAAACAAGTTCCTATATTTAGATGTGGGGGGGGGGTGCTCTATGACCAAAATGATAAATATCAAAAAAGAGAAAAGAAAAAGAGGCACATACGGTACAAAGCACTCTATGTTAACATAGTGTAGAGGGAAGTAGTCTCACAGGAAGAATTTAAAACATAATTGTTAATGATAGATACAAATAAAAATAAGGGGAATGTGCAATAAAACTTAAATTAAAAAACTAAGTAGATGATGAGTCCCAACAGCCTGGATAGAACAATTAGGTTCAAGGGCATCTAATATACCATTAATGAATTGACCAAACAAATTGCTACGGGAAACTCAATGTGTAAACGCCACAAACAAATTACCTAGAAAAAGAGGACATCGTCCTCATCACAATTAAGTAACAAATGTAGTAGTGCTACTATAATTTGTTGTTTTTGACCGCACGGATTCCCCTTGTGTAGTGCGTTGTGGTGAGGATAGTCCTATTTTTGGGGGTAATTTGTTTGTAGTGTTTACAGATTGAGGTTCACGTAGCAATTTGTTTGGTCTATTCATTAATGGTATATTACATGCCCTTGAACCTTTAATTTTTATTTGTATTTATCATTAAAAGCTATGTTTTAAATTCTTTCTGTGAGACTACTTTTATATGTGTTCATATATATGTCTGTAAATACATATATAAACATATAAATACATATGTACACACATATAAACACACACACATATATATATATATATACTTAGACACGTATATGTATGTTTCTCTATGTTAAAGCCCTTTGCAACCTTTTTTCTAACACCTGAGCCCTTATAACTTTTTTGTTTAATATTTTTTTAAATAATTTTTATTAGATAGTGTTATTATGAGTGTAACTGTACTTTTAAATGTATTTTTTATGTGTTTTGTGACACATTTTTGTTTTGCGAAACAGTTAACCAGAGCTCTGAGGATGCGCTAGCCTAAAGAGCATTAACTGTAATTGTGCTTTAAGCCATCGTATTTACTTTCAACTTGTAATACGAGCGCTACACCCAACGGGAACAAACAGATGCAATAAACCCATTTTCGATTGTGTGTAACTGTTAGGGTTCCACTTGTAATCTGGTCCTTATGGGCACACAACCCAGCTGATTTAACTGACAACCCAGCTAAAATTTAAGCCAATATTAAGCTGAAATTAGCTAATATTTTTTTCAATGTTTGTTGCACAAAATATTATTAAATAAATTAATATTGAATTATGTAATTAATTTGTGCTTTGGATTGCAGAAAATGTGATTAGATTACCTAGTATTACACTGAGCCCACCTTTCAATTTCAAGGCTGCTAGTAGCATATTATATAAACTAATTAACTTTAGCATTGAGAATTTACACTAGTGTTTCTTAGGTACATGTCTGGGTTATTAGTAAGACTTACAACATTTGCAAAAACGTGTGACGAAATTATTCACATTCCTTGGAAATAGAGAATGGATCAATTACTATGGACTATTTATCAATCACCATGGAAACAATAATGGGAAATTACATTAACCTATTACATTTTAATTTAAACGGTTCTGTCTAAGATGTCAGCTCGTAATAAAGTTTTGATTGTTTTCCTCATTCAGTCTTACTCTCCGTTTAGCGCAAGGCATGTTGGGATTTGTAGTCTTTTTCTTTTTACCAGGTCTTCCTCTCCCGGCCGACACGGAACTGCTGGAGCTGCATCATCTCAGGTCAGTGCTTCACATGCTCGCAATATCATACGTTGTTGTGTTCAGCGGATAATGGGGCACAGGGACAGTTAGGTGGTATAATAGGGTATTAGCCCTGAGTGCTCTTCAGCTTAGTGTGTAACCCTTGTCTAATGCAGCATCAGAAACCTGCTGACACATTTCAATGGGGGGTGCACTTCCTTAAAGCAGAATAGGGATGGGTGCAGCTGCATAATATGTATTTTTTTATTATTACTATCCACATTCAATTTTGCACACTCTTTGTTCTTTAGGGTGCTGGTACAAATGGCAACTTTTTTTCAACTGTATATTATTGGATATAACGTATGTGAATGGTTGCAGCACTTTACATGCAAATGAATTAACCTTAATATATAAAAATTTTTTATAAGCGGTTATAATTAGTTTGTTTTAGCAGCAGCACGCATTGTTTCCTCTTAATATGATACAGTTTTAGATGATGGCGAGAAATGATTGTGCTACATGAATAAGATGCATGTGTCCTCTAACCAAGGGTGGTTATCAGAAAATATAATTTACAGAAATGATGTCATCCATATCTAATAAATCTAGTCATAAGAGGTCAGTATACACAGTGGTGTTTCAATGAGAAAAAGTCCGCTTATTACTTTAAAAAAAATTCTTTATAATATAGTTTTAAAATATGCTTAAAGTGCTGTAAAATCAAAATTTCATGATTTAGACAGAGCATGCAATTTTAAACAACTTTCCAATTTACTTTTGTCATTTAGTTTGCTTTGTTCAGTTGGTATCCTTTGGTAAAAATCATATCTAGGTAGGCTCAGAAGCAGCTATGCACCACTGGGAGCTAGCAGCTGATTGATGGCAGCACATATGCTCCTTGCCATTGGCTCACCCAACAAAGGACACAGAGAATTAAGCAAATTTGATAATAAAAATAAATTGTTTAAAATGGTATACTTTATCAGAATCTTCAAAGATGGTGGGTTTCAATTTTTGTCTAAAATACAAATGTTTCTTTTAAAAAAGAAAACGCATTACAAAGAAAATTAAAATTCAGCATTCATTAATAATCATATAAATAATGCATAACTCACTGCTGTTATGTAAATGAAATAACATGCTGTTTTTGGGGGATATGCAGAAATCGCTCAAACTTCAGGTTTGTGATTCTCACGGTCTTCTCTTCCGTCCCTCAATATGCAAGCTTGAGGGATTCATCTTTTTATTAACCATGAAGACATCTTTCAGGAGACAAGATTAAAGGGTCATAAAACCCAATTTTTTTTCTTTCTTTCGTGATTCAGATAGAACATACCATTTTAAACAACCTTCTAATTTACTTCTGTCATAGCTTGCGCTTAATTAAAGGGACACTGTACCCAAAATTTTTCTTTCGTGATTCAGATTGAGCATGAAATTTTAAGCAACTTTCTAATTTACTCTTATCATCAAATTTTCTTCATTCTCTTGGTATCTTTATTTGAAATGCAAGAATGTAAGTTTAGATGCCGGCCCATTTTTGGTGGGTTGTCCTTGCTGATTGGTGGATAAATTCATCCACCAATAAAAAAGTGCTGTCCAGAGTACTAAAACAAAAAAAAAGCTTAGATGCATTTTTTTTCAAATAAAGATAGCAAGAGAACGAAGAAAAATTTGACAATAGGAGTAAATTAGAAAGTTGCTTAAAATTGCATGCTCTTTCTGAATTACAAAAGAAAAATTTTGGGTACAGTGTCCCTTTAATGAAGGAACAACAATGCACTTCTGGGAGCCAGCTGAACACATCGGTAAACCAATGACAATACGCATATATGTGCAGCCACCAATGAGCAGCTAGATCCCAGCTCCTCAGCCTATCTAGGTTTGCTTTTCAAGACTAACTTACCAAGAGAACAAAGCAAATAAGATAATAGAAATAAATTGGAAAGTTGTTTAAAAATGTGTATCATGAAATATTTTTTTTTGTTTCATGTCCCTTTTAAGCATGTCTCATAGATTTAATATTATTATTATTATTCTTTATTTATAAAGCGTCAACAGATTCCGCAGCGCTGCCCATGGGTACAAGGATAAAAGTACAACGGAGAAACAATACAATAAAAGACAAAATTTTACAGACAAATACAGGGGGAATTTACAACCTAGATGGGTAGGAGGATGGGAAACAGGAGGTGGGGACTGCAATAGATGTGTCCTGCAAATCTAAACATCATATTAAGTTTGTTTTCAATTATGAATCATGATAACATTTAAAATAACACCAAACTCCTAAAGGCTCTTTCCATTAGATTTAATTTTCAGGGCTGATAGTGGATTATATTGATTGCATCTGTTTTCGTGGGTATTGTACACAACATTTAACCCCTAAAAGGGACACTGAACCCACATTTTTTTCTTTTGTGATTCAGATAGAGCATGCAATTTTAAGCAACTTTCTAATTTACTCCTATTATCAATTTGTCTTCGTTCTCTTGCTATCTTTATTTGAAAAAGAAAGTCCAAAACCTTGGACAGTACTTGTTTATTGGTGGATGAATTTATGCACCAATCAGCAAGAACAACCCAGGTTGTTCACCAAAATGGGCCGGCATTTAAACTTACAGTTTTGCTTTTCAAATAAAGATACAAAGAGAATGAAGAACATTTGCTAATAGGAGTAAATTAGAAAGTTGCTTAAAATTGCATGCTCTATCTGAATCTCAAAAAATTGGGTTCAGTGTCCATTTAAGTATCACAGCACTTTTCAATTTTCTGACCGTTTGGGACCAGGGCTATTTTTACATTTTGTGTTTAGCTGTAATTTTTCTCTTACTCATTTACTGTACCCACACATTATATACTGTTTTTTCGCCATTAAATGGACTTTCTAAAGATACAATTATTTTCATCATATCTTATAATTTACTATATAAAATGATAAATTTGAAAAAAACATACTTTTTCTAACTTTGACCCCCAAAATCTGTTACACATCTACAACCACCAAAAAACACCCATGCCAAATAGTTTCTAAATTTTGTCCTGAGTTTAGAAATACCCAATGTTTACATGTTCTTTGCTTTTTTTGTAAGTTATAGGGCCATAAATACAAGTAGCACTTTGCAATTTCCAAACCATTTTTTTTCTTCAAAATTAGCAATAGTTACATTGTAACACTGATATCTGTCAGGAATCCCTGAATAACCTTTTACATGTATATAATTTTTTTAGTAGAAATCCCAATGTATTAATCTAGGCCCATTTTGGTATATTTCATGCCACCATTTCACCACCAAATGCGATCAAATAAAAAAAAAAAGGTTAACTTTTTCACCAACTTTAGGTTTCTTACTGAAATTATTTACAAACAGTTTGTGCAATTATGGCACAAATGGTTGTAAATGCTTCTCTGTGATCCCCTTTGTTCAGAAATAGCAGACATATATGGCTTTGGCATTGTTTTTTGGCAATTAGAAGACCTCTCAATGCCACTGTGCACCACACGTGTATTATGCCCAGCAGTGGGTTAAGGGGTTAATTAGCTAGCTTGTAGGGGGCTTGAAGGGTTAATTTTAGCTTTAGTGTAGAGAGCAGCCTCCCACCTGACACATCCCACCCCATGATCCCTCCCTGACCACTCTCAAACAGCTCTCTTCTCTCCCTTACTTCACTATTGTCACTGCCATTTTTAGTACTGGCAAAAAAATAAAAAAAAGATGTTTTTTTTTTTAAATTATATATTTTTTGCAGTGTAGGATCAACCCTTACCAACCAACCTCCCTGAGCCCCCCCCCCCCCAACAGCTCTCTATTCCTCCCTCCACTATTTGCCACCATTTTGGGTACTGACAGCTGTCTGCCAGTACTTATTTTGCAATAAATTTGTGCTTTTTTTTTTTTTAGTTATTCACACTTTTTCTGTAGTGTAGTCACTCAATGCAGTAGAATTGCATAATTAACAAATGCATAATAAAAAGACTGATTTAATACCTACTCTGAATTTCAAAAAAGCAGTAAATTAATTTTTTTGACAAATTTATTTTTTTTCTCCCTTTTTCCGGCCCCTGTATCATGTGACTTACAGAAAGTGTGCATATAAAGATTATGCAAAATTTGATAATAGAAGTAAATTGGAAAGTGTCTTAAAACTGCATGCTCTGATTCATAAAAGTTTATTTTGTCCCTTTAAATGTCACAGAATTGTGATTTTATTGTATGATAACCCAGGAGAAACTAATGTTTAGTGCTTATGTGTTTTTGGCTTAGTTAAACAAAATATTCTGACATGTTAAAAAAATGATCTACTCAATTGGCAGAATTTTTATCTGGAGATAATTTCCAATGCTTTCATGAATAATGGTATCTTCTGTGACCAATAAGCTTGACCCTATGGATAGTTTTTAACGCCAGGCCAAACATCATGGCTTCTTGCCCTGTGATCTGGAATGATATAAAGATGTTAAATATTTATTTTATTTTATTTTACATCTGCTATTTTTCAGGTTATAAAAGACCAGCTGCGTATTATGGCCGCAGACTCTATGGAAATTGACGATGGTTTATACAGGTAAGGACGGCCCTGTCTCTTAGGTAATGAAGGAAATGTGTTTATAATCAAATGTGTTACACTGGATTGGGATAGACTCTAGAGGGCCCCGATCAAGAGACTATTTGGAACACCTAACACCTATAGAAGCAATTAACTATTCCACTAGTGCATCTAGTGACATTGTACCTCTTGTATAGACACAGAAATGTATTCTATTTATAAAGTGACATAATGGGATAAAATGTTTATAATATTAATGCTTGAATTCTTGACATCTGGATAAAGGTAAGATGTACAATAGGGCGAATTCTTTTGGAATTTTTACAGCACACCTCTATTTTCATGAAGCCTAAGCGTATATCTTGGTTGCCCTCTGCTTAATCTGTCTCTGCTGTGGATAACATTTTGACCAAGTTCTTCATTACTTGATTGGTTTATATAAAATGCTGCAGGTGATCTGTAATAGCGTATTTCTCAGTAGCGTATAGAGTGGAATAACATTTTAGGTCACTAGTTATAAATGACTTAGGGAAAGGGGTTTAAACTGGAATATTGTGTAGATCAGTAGTTATTATTTTTATTACAAAGATTCAAATTATGTGTTATCGGCTTAATATTCCAATTCTCAACTATGATATTAGGTGTTGACCAATTCTTCAATAGTTATATTATTTCCTAAAAGAAACCATAATTTTCCCTTTACAAGGTGTTGCCAGTGCACTGTCACTTGGGCACAAATTAATAACGGACCCTGCTGCCTTGTAAACATGGTGTACTTGTTCTTACAGGTGTCGGTAAACAGAAAGTAATGTGCTTATCAACTATCTGGTCCCAATCCATTTCCTAAGATCATTACATGGATCTCATAGCATAATTACTTTTGGTGATGTGACGTCACTTGTAATCTGCTCTGGTGCAATGCCTTAAACTTGTCCTCCAACAAAAAATAAATGTTTATTCATTTTCTTCCTCTTATTTTTTTTGTCCTTTTTATATTAAAATTTGATGTGATATATATATATATATATATATATGTGTGTGTGTATTTTTTAAGAAAAGTGTTTTAATTATTTAAAGGTCATTTCACCACAGGCCACAAATTGGTGTATAAAACTCCTAACTCACATTAGTTAAATATTGAATATTCTTAATACATTTGCACACCCTTTATGCAAACAAAGAAATGTTTTGGTCATTTTTGTAACAATCAAAATCACAGTTAGATCATAGAGTTAATAGTTATATAAAACATTTTTGTTATGATTTAAATAAATGTTTAATTTTTAGAATGATATATTTTTAGTATTTTTTTCCAGGTATATCAGAAAATTACTGATTTATTTACATACCATAAGAAATACATTGATCATTCAAATTATTGGGAGGTGAATTATCTTCAGTTCAATAGGTTCATATTTGATCAACTTTTCAGGCTGTACTTTATTGGATGGAGAAAAATGATGACTTTTAATAATAACAAGTTCAATAGTTTTATTTAATGAAAGCAATAACATTACATTTATTTTTAATTCTTGCCCCTACCTCCTCATACTTAGGTCCTTGTGCAGATCTATTCCACTCCAAACAATCTCCTATTCATTGAGCTTCTTGAAACTTGAGTTGATTATGTGTACATAGATTTGCAGGGAGCAATGTCATTACAGGGACAGTAAAGTCAAAAATAAACTTTAATAGTTCAGATAGAACATGCATTTTAAACTGCTTTCCAATTTACTCCTCTTATCTGATTAGCTATTGTTGAAAAGCATACATAGGTAGGCTCAGCAGCAATGCGTTACTTTGAGCTAGCTGCTTGTCATTGGCTCACACAATGTGTTGACCTAGCTACGAGGAGAGCATTGGTCTCCTTTAACAAAGGATACCAAGAGAATGAAGCAAATTTGATAAAAGGAATAACAATTGAAAATTGTATGTTCTTTTTGAATAATGAAAGAAGAATTATGGGTTTATGTCACTTTAAGTTCTGTTTCTTAAAGTGACACTGAACCCAAATTTTTTCCTTCATGATACAGATAGAGCATGCAATTTTAAGCAACTTTCTAATTTACTCCTATTATCAATTTTTCTTTTGTTCTCTTGCTATCTTTATTTTAAAAGCAGAAATGTAAATCTCAGCAGCCAGCTCATTTTAGGTTCAGCACCATGGATAGTGCTTGCTTATTGGAGGCTTACATTTACTCACCAATAAGCAAGCATAACTCAGGTTCTCAACCAAAAATGGGCCGTCTCCTATGCATAGGCTGACCATATTGCAGCTTTAAAAAGGGACACATATGAAAAATACATATGTCAGGGCTGTTTAGAGAAATGGTTTGGAATAATGTTCCATTATGAGAACCCTGACTTATGTATTTTTCATATGTGTCCCTTTTTAAAGCAGCAATATGGTCAGTCTACCTATGCATCACATTCCTGCTTTTTAAATAAAGATAGCAAGAGAACGAAGAAAAATTGATAATAGGAGTAAATTAGAAAGTTGCTTAAAATTGCATGCTCTATCTGAATCACGAAAGGAAAAAAATTGGGTTTAGTGTCCCTTTAACTCTTTTTGTTTATTTTATAACATTTTTGCTGTAAATAAGGTGATCTCATTTCTGCAGATACAAATTTTATAGTTTTGACAACTACAAAACAGAGAATATGTGATAATTATCTTCTCCGCTGGGAGAACATGACATTGTGAATTGATTAATGGGAATAATTGACCAAAAAAATAGACATTACAGCCAAGAATATACAGCCTCATGCTACATAATTAAAACGTAATCCTTATTTCAGGATGAATAACATTTGGATTATAATGTATCTTAATTAGAAACTATATTTAAAAAGCATTTTATTTAAAAAAAACAAAACAAAACAAAAAAAACAATTTAAATAATAAAAAAAAATTTTTTGTCTAATTTTATCATATTTTTTTATTGTTTGTCTGTTTTTCTAGCCGGCAGAGATATGTCCTGGGTGACAGTGCTATGCAGAAGATGGCTCAGTCTCATGTTTTCCTCAGTGGAATGGGGGGGCTTGGTGTAGAAATTGGTAAGTACTTTTACAGTATATGTGTTCGCCTGTACATTATGTAAAATATTGTGTGTATGTATGAATGTGTGTATATGTGTGTGTATGTGTATATATATATATATATATATATATATATATATATATATATATATATGTATATATATATATGTGTGTGTGTGTGTGTATGTGTATATGTATAATATATATATATATATATATATATATATATATATATATATATATATATATATATATATATATATATATATATATATATCCTTAGCATGAAAGCCTATGAGCCCAACTGTTTGTAGATCACCTTCATAAGAGCTGACTGCAACAGTGCAAATATATATATATATATATATATATATATATATATATATATATATATATATATATATATATATATATATATATATATATTTATTTATTCCTGGTCGCAATAGAAAACCAAAGATTATTCCAAAAAGTCAGTTCTCCTTTGAGTAAATGTGTGCAGATCCTCTTTGTTATTCCCCTTTTGGGTGTCCACTTACTTTGTTACCTCAATCAGTAAGTTTTAGACATATCTGATATATCCGCCTTATATTTGCTCTTGACAGGGACTTGTTCAGATAATGATGCCTCTTGTCAGAGGTAGAAACTTCCAATCCTTTTACTTCTCAGGCTGGTCACTGTGTGATCTCGCCGTTCTCATAAGGAAGGATGAGAGAAAACAGCAAATAGTGTAATTCCGTTTATTAAAATCACAAATTAAAAAATATAAAATACATCACACTCACATTTTAAATCCTCATATACGAGGTATTTATCTGACACGTAAAAAAAGGACAGTTGATATTGCAAAGCATTTTTCTCTCTCACTGATCCCCTAACATTTTTACGATATAGGGTATGTCCTTGGAACCAGTTCTGTTTATTCACAATAGTAGAAATTCCCAAATACAGTCTTTAAAAACGAAGGTCTATATGTACAGACTGCAGTCGCTGGATTTAGATAAATTAATATCTATTAAGTGGTAACGTTTCGGGGTACGCAGACCCCTTCCTCAGACCAGACAATGTGTAAATGGTAACAGCACAACTTAAATATGCTAAGCCCCACCCATCAGTTAGTTCAAAAACTGTGTTGTCATGGCAACCCTATAGTTGCCTGGTTACAAGTATCAACAAAGCAAAACAAAACAGTGCATTCCCCAAACATATAGTGCTCAGTGTAATTTATATACAACATTTTTTATTTTATACATTCCATCCAGCACATCAATATTCATACTAGGCATCAGTGTTTATTAGGAAAGTTTATCCAAATATATCATAATATGGCAGTCAATCTGAGCCTATTATATACTATATGTTATAACCCATTCTCTGTGAAACAAAATGGAGAAATAGCAGGTTCAAATCAGTCATATCATTTAATCTTAAGGCGTATATATGACTAATAATGTCATTTAAACATTACTATGCAATATATGGCACTGGCTTCAGAGCCAATCGTATCATATCTGTATACTTAGCTGTAGGAATATTTTCACATAAGTGCTATAGCGGCTTAGTCAAATACATACAGTCTTACAAATAGGTATCATATTGTGTTACATTTGCGGTGTTGTGTATGTGCCATTGTGGCCCCCCCGTCTTCGCATCCACATGGCTAAGTTGCATAATGCTGACGTATGCAGCATTTCGTTGTGTGTTTCTACAGAGCTTTTGATCGTCCTATGGGTTCAAGGTTACTAAGACATTATTGTTAATCATTTGTCAGTTAGTTCAAAAGTGACAATATAGGTCATGTTTGTGACATTTTGGCTTATTTCACATTAAGGTATGGCATCCAAGTCCTGTGCAGTCTAGTGCATGTCCAAATCGTGGAAGTATCGTTGCTTATGGCACACCCCTCATTCAACCATCAGTGATTATGAATTTGACATTTTGTTATGTACAGTCTCTTTCATATACCAGTCACTTTTTACACTATGATAGAGCTTTAGATCCACGCCGTGGCTAGCCCCACTATTACATGGAGTCAGCCACGGTATGGTACCCCAACAGAAGGTTTTCGTATCATCAAAAAAGTTTGGTGGTACACACCTAAAGGTATTGGGGTTTAATCAGTCCTCATAGGTAGCAGTGCTAGTAGTTAGACATGTTTAAGCCGTGGGGGTGAAGGGTGCCAAGTCTATAGATCCAGCATGATTTAAGTTGCAAAAGAGTTTTCTCTATCACCTCCCCGTTTCAGAGGGGGGACATGGTCATTGAGGATGAAACTCATGTCAGTCACCTTACGATTCGCTAGTACGAAGTGTCTGGCCACTGGTTGGTTCAAGGTGCCCTTGTGCTGTGCGGATTGCACTCCTGTGATTGGCCATCCGTAGGCGGGCATTATCCGTGGTTTTTCCAACATAAAACTGGCCACAACAGCAGCTAAGGAGATAGATCACATGACTGGTAGTGCATGTGATAAAGTGTTTAATGCAATACTTCTGGGTGGTATGCGGGTGCCTAAAGAACTTACAGGGTATCATTCCACTGCAGGTTGTGCATCTAAAGCAGCCCATTTTGGTAGTTTTTAACCATTGATTCTTTTGATAGCAGTGATTTGGCTCGGTGAACATCAATAGATCTCTTAAGCTCCTGCCACGTCTATATACCATAATAGGTGGATCCATATTTTTAAATGGTAGTGTTGTATCTGTTTCAAGAATTTCCCATCTTCCACGGATGGCGTTAGCCAATTCTTTCTTATCCAGATTAAACGTGGTGGTGAATATCATCCTGTTTTTAGTGTTGTCCTCTCTAGAATCTGGTTCCACATCATCATTGCTTGCTTTTATCTCCTGTATTACATCTTTTTATAAGATTTTCCTTGTAGCCACGTTGTAGAAACTTATTGGTCATCTTTTCCAGTTGTTTGTCGTGGTTTGTGACCTCAGTGTTAATTCTCATTACCCGTGCCATTTGAGATTTAATAATCGCCTTGAATGTGTGTGGTGGATGATTGCTAGTAGCCTGGAGTAAGAAGTTTCTATCCGTCGGTTTCGTATACAGTGTTGTGTACAGTTTGCCTTGTTTCTTATAGATGCGTATAATCAAGGAAGTCTATGTGTTCACGATCCAGTTTCATCTCTTTCTATCTTTTTCATATTGTTCCATAAAAAGATTGGCATAAGCTGGAGCCACATTTGATCCCATGGCCGTCCCCATCAGTTGTTGATAAACCTGAAATAGTTCAGTTTAAGGCACATTTCCAATAGCTTCAAAAGGAAGGGAGCAGAAGGTCCAACATATGGATAGTGTGTTAATGCCGTTGTATAGCTCCTAGTCCCTCGGTGTGTGGTATGGCTGTATATAGACTCCTAACATCCATAGTGACTAGAAGATCTTTATCCTCTACTTCATTCAGTGAATTTAACATCTTTATTCCCCTGTGATAGGAGTCCATCCATCTGACAAGTGGTTGTAACTGTGCATCAATGTATTGTGCCAGGGGTTGAAGTAAGGAGCTACGGGCAGACACAATAGGTCTGCCAGGTGGATTTTGTTGGTCCCTATGGCTTTTTGGTAATGTTAAGAGGATGGGGTGTATCGGATTTTGTGTAGTCAAAAACTGATATTCATCTTTGTTAATCCAGGCATTGTTAAAACCTTCCTCTAGTACCAGATCAATTTATTTCTTGAAGTTACTAGTTGGGTCCCATGTGAGTCTTCTATAGGTTTGGGTATCCCCTAGTTGTCTAAGGATTTCACTTCTGTAATGTTCATAGTCCAATATTACGATTGCACCTCCCTTATCTGCGGCCCTGATCACAATGTTAGGGTCCGTGGACAGTGACTTCAATGCTTTTCTTTCTGCCTTGGATAGGTTGGGTCAATGTGTGTCAGGAGTTCTTCTGTATTTATCATTGGAGATCAGTCTTGTGTAGGTCTTAATGCTTGCTCCACTGTTAATTGGTTCAAATTTGCTCCTACGTTTAAACCTTTTAGTTTCAGTCTCAGTTATATTATCAACCCCAAAATGTTCTTTAAGTTTTTAAGGTTCTGTTGGAACTTATGTATATCCAGGTATGTGTCGAAATTGTCACTCTTGAATGTGGGGATAAAAGTAAGGCCTTTGTTTTGGAGGCTGATTTCAGCGTCATTCAATGTCCTGCTGCTGATATTTATTACAATATCTGGGTTCATTACCTCGGTGGTAGGGGGTCTTCCTTCTGCAGTAATTGCCCCTCCGAGGGTGCGGCCTCTGCCTCTTATGTTGCTGCCTGATCTTGTTGTTACCCCTAAAAAAGAGACATTGGGCCCTGGCCCTGGTGTTGTTGCTGTGGATAGCCACCCTCTGTGTCAGACCCAGAACCACTATCGACAGTGTTGAGATATCTAGATCTGTAATGTCGTTGTCTCCTCGGTCTTTGGGGTCCTTTCTGAGTATCTTCTTGTAGCGAATAATAGATTCTCTTATCCTTATCATTCTCTACCGTAAGATCTTCTGGTTTTTAAAGGCCATCAGTTCCCTCTTATACTCATTCACTTGCTTGGTCAATTTATCTATCCAGTTCTCGCTACAGTCCTCCCTCAGTATGTGTTCTTTATTGGTGTTGAATTCTCGTATCTCATCTCTTACTGTAGTTAGAATGTTGGTACATTCTTCAATAACAAGTAGTATGAGATCCAGTGAACATTTAATTCGAATTTGGCACCATTTCAGGCAAAAGTTCTTATTATTCCTTGACAAAGAGCACTCACTGGTCTGCAGTCAGCTTAGTTAAGCAATCTTTCTTTATTTTAGTGACTCTTCGGATTATAACCTATCCCTTCTTCAGACAAACATATTCTGTGCAATTTTAAAACTTAAATAGGGTAGACAAAACACTCCCCCTGTGGTTGTACCAATCACAAAACATGGTGTACAAAAAATGGGAACGTGTGCAAAATGTTGTGAAAGTGCTAATGAGACTGAAATCAACAAAAATGACTAATTTAAAATATGTATTAGCTCATAACATGCCCAAAATGTCTCACTCTGCCCCAAACATAAACAGCCCAAAGTTCCATCACATAATGATATTTCTACTGTGATAGTAGATTATCTGTGATCTACGCCAATGTAAACACAATATTGGAACCGTACCATCCAATCATTTAACATCCGCCCCTAAGGGTGTGAAGAAACATTGCCACAAGGACGAATCCGTGGCTCTTACTGAAAGTGTCAGTTCAGCCCCGCCCATATGGGGCGTATCAACACATGGTTTTTCGTAAAGCGTCCGGTGCACAAGATCGCAAGAATCACAAAGCATAGTAATGTCTCACCTATGGGGACCATAAAACATGTCAACCAAATTTCTCAATACGAAGTGTCCCATATAGGCCAATATCCCGACGAACCCAAGCAGTTGTGTCCTGAACGCATGGATACTCACTATATCCTGTAATACCACGCATGTGATTTACCTATTGTTTTGTCTGTGCTCCCAGTTTTATGTGGGCAAGACTGTTGGCACATTGCGTGAGATAATGGCAAATCATAGACGGGCTATACAATTAGCATTGGATAAAGGCGAATCAGAACAACTCGTCGCACAGCACTGTGCCCAGATGTCCCACCAGTTATCGTCTATCAGGTATATACATATAAATTGGATAGAGGAGGCGACAGAAATAAAGCATTACTCATCCGGGAGGCTGAATGGATGCATAGGCTTGGAACTGTACACCCTGGGGGCTTAAATTCACCACCTGACTTCAAAGCACTTATCTAGGTTGGAGATACACACCAGGGGTGCAATCACAGGTGACGTGAACCTGCATCAGGGGAATGTGGGTGTATTCCTCCCATAGGGGAAACTTTCCTACTCCGTACCCTCACTCTGTACAAGAGTGGGACCGAGATTGGATCCGCTCTTGTCAGGCAAAACATGTCATGCTGAGTGAGTCACCACTTACGACCAATACTCCATTTACCTAGAGTTATAAAGTGCATTTGAATACATGGTTGGTTCTCCCTGTAACAATTCTCGTTTGATGGAACAGTACCATTCCTCCCATATCTGGTTATGCACCACAGACCAGGAGTGCATTCATGATGGTCTCTTTCTGGGGGTTAAGGTTACGGTTTGACCATACCCCAGTTGGTACACCAATATGTCAACTTTTAATAAGGTGCTAAGCTCTGTATGTATGTTAGGACCACATGAATAGGTCACTCACCCTATGTGCAAGAACCAACGGGATGTTTTGAAACAAATGGACATATATGGGTGGATACTCTGTACACATCTATTTATTAGGTGGGCCAATTAGTTATATCTGTGCCTCTGGTTGGTGCAACGTATATCATCTTTGGGTCTCATTGTCACAAGACTGCTGTGTGTAACATAATCATTTTGTATACCATACTGTAGAGAATTATGTTTATGTACAATTACACACACATACACAGAGCAGAGATAAGAATGTACACAGGTTTATATGAAAGCTCCATTGATCCACAACTTTTGGGCATTAGTGATGCAACTGTAATACCTTTTTTTGTTTTAGCAATCCAAATAGAGATTTTATTGTTATTTTTACAATTATGTTTATTCTATATGTATAGTACTATCTCTATTGTTCTATACTATATTATAACATTTAGATTTATTAAGCCAGGTAGGTTATTTTGTTATCCTGGATGTGTGATGAGCAATATTCCCGTGTACTCCCTGAACACTTACATACACTCCACCCATTCTGGGATTTAATGTTTAGTATGCTGTTTTAGTGAATTTGTGAATATCTCTAGCACCTATAGCGAATATGTTGAAGCTGCATTTTGGAGGCTGTTCTAGTTTTTGTATAACAGTCCAAAGAAAGCAGCAGCACTCGCCAATTATGCAAAAACTTCCATCTTTATTGGGATATTCAAAGAATAAAAGACTTTTATTCTTTGAATATCCCAATAAAGATGGAAGTTTTTGCATAATTGGTGAGTGCTGCTGCTTTCTTTGGACTGTTACAATTTTGGGGTTTTGTGTGGTACCCCCACAGCTTGCACCACCCATCAACCTTTGTGCTGTAACTCTTGGACTGCACTAGTTTTTGTATAGGTTCCCTCCATGTTGATGCTTTTTCTTTGCAGTGTATTTATGTGTAGCACATCGGGTTAGTCACATTTGCGAATGTCATATAATATGTCACACTCACATAGACAGGACAGCAGCATTAGGGACTTTCAATAGGAACATTCACACGGGCCCGGTATTACCGGAAGCAGTTTAAATTCGTCACTTCCTGTTTCTCCGTATGCTGGAACGCACAATATGCGTTCCATGCAGACGGTCTTGACTGATACGTTTAATAGTTGCCACAAGCTAAGTATCAGTACACTGGTAATTGTTGGTTTTTACTTTCACATAGGGTCTAATTGATAAGTTGAGCAGATGTGACTCGGGTAAAAGTGGCGATATTTGCCGAAATTAACACTGAAATGTGGGACATAGGTTAGGCATTTATAAGGCTAGCAGGCCATGTTACTGCATTTATATTATGTTTTAATTTTCCTAATGTCTCATACTTTTTATTATTTTATGAAAATTAGTTTGATGTAATGGTTATATACATTTTTTAAACCGGAAGTGACACGGGTTGGATGCACTTCCGGTTGAGATTGCACTGTTCCAACACGCTATTTTGGCACTTTGTGGAATATATATATATTTAGTATTTAGTCAGTCACCAATTGTGCAAGTTCTCCCACTTAAGAAGTTGAGAGAGGCCTGTAATTTTCATCATAGGTATACCTCAACTATGAGAGACAAAATGTGGAAACAAATCCAGACAATCACATTGTCTGATTTGGAAAGAATTTATTTGCAAATTATGGTGGAAAATAAGTATTTGGTCACCTACAAACAAGCAAGATTTCTGGCTCTCACAGACCTGTATCTTCTTCTTTAAGAAGCTCCTCTGTCCTCCACTCATTACCTGTATTAATGGCACCTGTTTCGACTTGTTATCAGTATAAAAGACACCTGTCCACAACCTCAAACAGTCACACTCCAAACTCCACTATGGTGAAGACCAAAGAGCTGTCGAAGGACACCAGAAACAAAATTGTAAACCTGCACCAGGCTGGGAAGACTGAATCTGCAATAGGCAAGCAGCTTGGTGTGAAGAAATCAACTGTTGGAGCAATAATTAGAAAATTGAAGACATACAAGACCACTGATAATCTCCATCAATCTGGGGCTCCACGCAAGATCTCACCCAGTGGGGTCAAAATGATCACAAGAACGGTGAGCAAACATCCCAGAACCACACGAGGGACCTAGTGAATGACCTGCAGAGAGCTGGGACCAACGTAACAAAGGCTACCATCAGTAACACACTACGCTGCCAGGGACTCAGATCCTGCAGTGCCAGATGTGTCCCCCTGCTTAAGCCAGTACATGTCTGGGCCCATCTGAAGTATGCTAGAGAGTATTTGGATGATCCAGAAGCGGATTGGGAGAATGTCATATGGTCAGATGAAACCAAGGTAGAACTGTTTGGTAGAAACACAACTTGTCGTTTTTGGAGGACAGAGAACACCATAACTACTGTGAATCATGGGGGTGGCAACATCATGCTTTGGGGCTGTTTCTCTGCAAAGGGAACAGGACGACTGATCCATGTACATGAAAGAATGAATGGGGCCATGTATCGTGAGATTTTGAGTTCAAACCTCCTTCCATCAGCAAGGGCATTGAAGATAAAACGTGGCTGGGTCTTTCAGCATGACAATGATCCCAAACACACCGCCCGGGCAACGAAGGAGTGGCTTCGTAAGAAGCATTTCAAGGTCCTGGAGTGGCCTAGCCAGTCTCCAGATCTCAACCCCATAGAAAACCTTTGGAGGGAGTTGAAAGTCCGTGTTGCCCAGCGACAGCCCCAAAACATCACTGCTCTAGAGGAGATCTGCATGCAGGAATGGGCCAACATACCAGCAACAGTGTGTGACAACCTTGTGAAGACTTACAGAAAACATTTGACCTCTGTCATTGCCAACAAAGGATATATAACAAGTATTGAGATTAACTTTTGATATTGACCAAATACTTATTTTCCACCATAATTTTCAAATAAATTCTTTCCAAATCAGACAATGTGATTGTCTGGATTTGTTTCCAAATTTTGTCTCTCATAGTTGAGGTATACCTATGATGAAAACTACAGGCCTCTCTCATCTTCTTACGTGGGAGAACTTGCACAATTGGTGGCTGACTAAATACTTTTTTTCCCCACTGTATATGTGTGTGTTTTACGCCAGTTCAATTTGTGCCATTTCACAATAGCTCCTGTGCCAAGTGATCACGTAGCTGCTATTGAGGAACTTGTTCCATGGGCTTGTTAGCTGAAAACAAAAGATTTGCAGAAGTGTGTTTGCCACCTGCATTTATAGTACAGCACTGTAATACTGTGTACAGCACATGAGTAGTTTGCCATTTGTTTGCTTTCTTAAGGGGCCAGTACAATAAACTGTAAAAAAAAATTTGCTATCATGCATATAAACAGTAACATATTAAAAATATTTCTCTTGTAAGGTGTATCCAGTCCACGGATCATCCATTACTTGTGGGATATTCTCATTCCCAACAGGAAGTTGCAAGAGGACACCCACAGCAGAGCTGTCTATATAGCTCCTCCCCTAACTGCCATATCCAGTCATTCTCTTGCAACTCTCAACAAACCTGGAGGTAGTAAGAGAGAAGTGGTGAAATGTAGCTGTTATTTTGCTTCAATCAAAAGTTTATTATTTTTAAATGGTACCGGAGTTGTACTATTTTGTCCCAGGCAGAAAATAGAAGAAGAATCTGCCTGTGATTTCTATGATCTTAGCAGGTTGTAACTAAGATCCATTGCTGTTCTCACACATGACTGAAGAGAGAGATAACTTCAGCGGGGGAATGGCGTGCAGGTTATCCTGCTATGAGGTATGTGCAGTTAAGATTTTTCTAGAAGATGTGAATGCTAGAAAATGCTGCTGATGCCAAATTTATGTAAGGTAAGCCTGAATACAGTGATTTAATAACGACTGGTATCATGCTTACTTTCTGAGGTAATACTCTTTTATATTTACAATATAAAACATTTGCTGGCATGTTTAAACGTTTTTATATATACTTTGGTGATAAAACTTTATTGGGGCCTAGTTTTTTCCACATGGCTGGCTTAAATTTGCCTAGAAACAGTTTCCATGATGCTTTCCACTGTGTTACTAGGCCCACAGCAAGGCTGTGGCAGTTTGGTGTGACTGTTAAAAAACGTTTTTTTGATCCGTTTTTTGAACTAAGGGGTTAATCATCCATTTGCAAGTGGGTGCAATGCTCTGTTAGCTTATTATACACACTGTAAAAATTTCGTTTGATTTACTGCCTTTTTTCACTGTTTTTCAAATTCTGACAAAATTTGTTTCTCTTACAGGCAAAGTACAGTTTTTTATATTTGCTTGTTATCTTGATTTAAAGTGTTTTCCAAGCTTGCTAGTCTCATTGCTAGTCTGTACAAACATGTCTGACATAAAGGAAACTCCTTGTTCATTATGTTTAAAAGCCATGGTGGAACCCCCTCTTAGAATGTGTACCAAATGTACTGATTTCACTTTAAGCAATAAAGATCATATTCTGTCTTTAAAAAATTTATCACCAGAGGAATCTGACGAGGGGAAAGTTATGCCGACTAACTCTCAGATCCTTTGACTCCCGCTCAAGGGACTCACGCTCAAATGGCGCCAAGTACATCTAGGGCGCCCATAGCGTTTACTTTACAAGACATGGCGGCAGTCATGGATAATACACTGTCAGCGGTATTAGCCAGACTACCTGAATTTAGAGGAAAGTGAGATAGCTCTGGAGTTAGAAGAAATACAGAGCATACTGACGCTTTAAGAGCTATGTCTGATACTGCCTCACAATATGCAGAAGCTGAAGAAGGAGAGCTTCTTTCTGTGGGTGATGTTTCTGACTCAGGGAAGATGATGCAACCTGATTTTGATACCTCTACATTTAAATTTAATCTTGAACACCTCCGCGTGTTACTCAGGGAGGTTTTAGCTGCTCTGAATGACTGTGATACAATTGCAGTGCCAGAGAAATTGTGTAGACTGGATAAATACTATGCAGTGCCGGTGTGCACTGATGTTTTTCCAATACCTAAAAGGTTTACAGAAATTATTACTAAGGAATGGGATAGACCAGGTGTGCCGTTCCCTCCCCCTCCTATTTTTAGAATTTTTTTTCCAATAGACGCCACCACACGGGACTTATGGCAGACAGTTCCTAAGGTGGAGGGAGCAGTTTCTACTCTAGCAAAGCGTACTACTATCCCTGTCGAGGACAGTTGTGCTTTCTTAGATCCAATGGATAAAAAGTTAGAGGGTTACCTTAAGAAAATGTTTATTCAACAAGGTTTTATCCTACAGCCCCTTGCATGCATTGCACCTGTCACTGCTGCTGCAGCGTTCTGGTTTGAGTCTGGAAGAGGCTTTACAGGTAGCGACTCCATTGGATGACTTACTTGACAAGCTTAGAGCACTTAAGCTAGCCAATTCTTTTGTTTCTGATGCCATTGTTCATTTGACTAAACTAACGGCTAAGAATTCTGGTTTTGCTATCCAGGCGCGCAGAGCGCTATGGCTTAAATCATGGTCAGCTGACGTTACTTCAAAGTCTAAGCTGCTTAACATTCCCTTCAAGGGGCAGACCCTATTCGGGCCTGGTTTGAAGGAGATTTTTGCTGATATCACTGGAGGAAAAGGTCATGCCCTTCCTCAGGATAGGTCCAAATCAAGGGCCAAACAGTCTAATTTTCGTGCCTTTCGAAACTTCAAGGCAAGTGCGGCATCAACTTCCTCTAATGCAAAACAAGAGGGAACTTTTGCTCAGTCCAAGACGGTCTGGAGACCTAACCAGACCTGGAACAAGGGTAAGCAGGCCAAAAAGCCCGCTGCTGCCTCTAAGACAGCATGAAGGAACGGCCCCCTATCCGGTAACGGATCTAGTAGGGGGCAGACTTTCACTCTTCGCCCAGGCGTGGGCAAGAGATGTCCAGGATCCCTGGGCGTTGGAAATTATATCCCAGGGATATTTTCTGGACTTCAAGGCTTCCCCCCCAAAAGGGAGATTTCACCTTTCACAATTATCTGCAAACCAGATAAAGAGAGAGGCATTCTTACACTGTGTACAAGACCTCCTAGTTATGGGAGTGATCCATCCAGTTCCAAAGGAGGAACAGGGACAGGGATTTTACTCAAATCTGTTTGTAGTTCCCAAAAAAGAGGGAACCTTCAGACAAATTTTGGATCTAAAGATCTTAAACAAATTCCTCAGAGTTCCATCATTCAAGATGGAGACTATTCGTACCATCCTACCTATGATCCAGGAGGGTCAATACATGACTACAGTGGATTTAAAGGATGCTTATCTTCACATTCCGATAACAAAGATCATCATCGGTTTCTCAGGTTTGCCTTCCTAGACAGGCATTACCAGTTTGTAGCTCTTCCCTTTGGGTTAGCAGTGGCCCCTTATTCCCTTCGGGGCATAGCAGTGGCCCCTTATTTAGACGACATCCTGATTCAGGCGTCAAACTTCCAAATTGCCAAGTCTCATACGGACATAGTGTTGGCATTTCTGAGGTCGCTTGGGTGGAAGGTGAACGAGGAAAAGAGTTCTCTATTCCCCCTCACAAGAGTTTCCTTCCTAGGGACTCTGATAGATTCTGTAGAAATGAAAATTTACCTGACGGAGTCCAGGTTATCAAAACTTCTAAATTCCTGCCGTGTTCTTTATTCCATTCCTCGCCCTTCGGTGGCTCAGTGCATGGAAGTAATCGGCTTAATGATTGGCAATGGACATAGTGCCGTTTGCACGCCTACATCTCAGACCGCTGCAACTCTGCATGCTCAGTCAATGGAATGGGGATTACACAGATTTGTCCCCTCTACTAAATCTGGATCAAGAGACCAGGGATTCTCTTCTCTGGTGGCTATCTCGGGTCCATTTGTCCAAAGGTATGACCTTTCGCAGGCCAGATTGGACAATTGTAACGACAGATACCAGCCTTCTAAGTTTGGGTGCAGTCTGGAACTCCCTGAAGGCTCAGGGATCGTGGACTCAGGAGGAGTCACTTCTTCCAATAAATATTCTGGAACTAAGAGCGATATTCAATGCTCTTCAGGCTTGGCCTCAGCTAGCGACAATGAGGTTCATCAGATTTCAGTCGGACAACATCACGACTGTGGCTTACATCAACCATCAAGGGGGAACAAGGAGTTCCCTAGCGATGTTAGAAGTCTCAAAGATAATTCGCTGGGCAGAGATTCACTCTTGCCACCTATCAGCTATCCATATCCCAGGTGTAGAGAACTGGGAGGCTGATTTTCTAAGTCGACAGACTTTTCATCCGGGGGAGTGGGAACTCAATCCGGAGGTGTTTGCACAATTGGTTCATCGTTGGGGCAAACCAGAACTGGATCTCATGGCGTCTCGCCAGAACGCCAAACTTCCTTGTTACGGATCCAGGTCCAGGGACCCCAAGGCAACGCTGATAGATGCTCTAGCAGCGCCTTGGTCCTTCAACCTGGCTTATGTGTTTCCACCGTTTCCTCTGCTCCCTCGTCTGATTGCCAAGATCAAGCAGGAGAGAGCATCAGTGATCTTGATAGCGCCTGCGTGGCCACGCAGGACTTGGTATGCAGATCTAGTGGACATGTCATCTTTTCCACCATGGACTCTGCCGCTGAGACAGGACCTTCTACTTCAAGGTCCTTTCAACCATCCAAATCTAATTTCTCTGAGGCTGACTGCCTGGAGATTGAACGCTTGATTTTATTAAAGTGTGGTTTCTCCGAGTCAGTCATTGATACCTTAATTCAGGCACGAAAGCCTGTCACCAGGAAAATCTATCATAAGATATGGTGTAAATATCTTTATTGGTGTGAATCCAATTCTCTTACTCATGGAGTAAGGTCAGGATTCCCAGGATATTATCTTTTCTCCAAGAGGGATTGGAGAAAGGATTGTCAGCTAGTTCCTTAAAGGGACAGATTTCTGCGCTATCTATTCTTTTGCACAAGCGTCTGGTGGATGTCCCAGACGTTCAGGCATTTTGTCAGGCTTTAGTTAGAATCAAGCCTGTGTTTAAACCTGTTGCTCCACCTTGGAGCTTAAATTTGGTTCTTAAAGTTCTTCAGGGGGTTCCGTTTGAACCTCTTCATTCCATAGATATCAAACTTTTATCTTGGAAAGTTCTTTTTTGGTAGCTATTTCCTCGGCTCGTAGAGATTCCGAGTTATCTGCCTTACAATGTGATTCTCCTTATCTGATCTTCCATACAGATAAGGTAGTTCTGCGTACCAAACCTGGGTTTTTACCTAAGGTGGTATCTAATAAGAATATCAATCAAGAGATTGTTGTTCCGTCTTTGTGTCCTAATCCTTCTTTAAAGAAGGAACGTCTATTACACAATCTTGACGTGGTTCGTGCTTCAAAGTTTTACTTACAAGCTACTAAAGATTTTCGTCAAACATCTGCTTTGTTTGTTGTCTACTCTGGACAGAGGAGAGGTCAAAAGGCTTCGGCAACCTCTTTCTTTTTTGCTAAGAAGCATAATCCACTTAGCCTATGAGACTGCTGGCCAGCAGCCTCCAGAAAGGATTACAGCTCATTCTACTAGAGCTGTGGCTTCCACATGGGCCTTTAAAAATGAGGCTTCTGTTGAACAGATTTGCAAGGCGGCGACTTGGTCTTCGCTTCATACTTTTTCAAAATTCTACAAATTTGATACTTTTGCTTCTTTGGAGGCTATTTTTGGGAGAAAGGTTTTACAGGCAGTGGTACCTGCCTTGTCCCTCCCTTCATCCGTGTACTTTAGCTTTGGTATTGGTATCCCACAAGTAATGGATGATCAGTGGACTGGATACACCTTAGAAGAGAAAACATAATTTATGCTTACCTGATAAATTTATTTCTCTTGTGGTGTATCCAGTCCACGGCCCGCCCTGTCATTTTAAGGCAGGTATTTTTTTAATTTTAAACTACAGTCACCACTGCACCCTATGGTTTCTCCTTTCTCTGTTTGTTTTTGGTCGAATGACTGGATATGGCAGTTAGGGGGGGAGCTATATAGACAGCTCTGCTGTGGGTGTCCTCTTGCAACTTCCTGTTGGGAATGAGAATATCCCACAAGTAATGGATGATCCATGGACTGGATACACCACAAGAGAAATAAATTTATCAGGTAAGCATAAATTATGTTTTTTTAATGCTGGCCTTTATGATATTGAATCTAACAGGAAGGTCTGTGTGCATGTTAAAAAATGTCATTTTTATATGTAGCAAGAAAAAAAAATGACTGCCCACTGGCTGATGAACAGAACTACGGCATTATTGATGGAAAGCCACATGCCTCAAGCATAAAAACAAATCTTATATTGCCGTTTTTATATTTACAGCATTCATTTCTTTGTTTTAAATATAATATATTATGTAATAACACATGTAATATTAGGATATAATATAATACATTACTAATGTCAATTTTGAGAGGGGCTTGGAACCTGACTCATTCACTTCCCATAAAACTAAACTGAGGGCTTCCTGTATATATGTATGTATACTGCAGTGATCAAGTGCGCAAACGCACGAAACATGTCTGCGTGAGGATCAGCTCATCAACCTGATTGTTGGAGTCACTGCTGGCTCTTTGCTGGACACCACTATTTTGTCCTTCTTTTAATCGTTTTGGAATTAAAAAGCTGTTTTTACATTTTATATCTTGCCTGGAGTGCCTTCCTTTCTTTCTTCAAGAATCTTACAAGCTTGAGCGCAACTTCTCATCTTGGATCAGTGTACTCGGCTTTGCCTGTGGCGTGTGTGGCAGACACGCCTGAAGTTTGCAGCCTATCGCTTGGACTCATTTAGGGGGTGTCCCCCCCGCCCACTCTCCTGTGTGCCGGGTCGTCCATTCACGCTCAGGAGGAGCGCAACTAACAGTGACTATTCTGGAACTGTGTGTGTGTGTATATATATATATATATATATATATATATATATATATATATATATATATATATATATATATATATATATAATTATATATATATATAGTGCAGAATTATTAGGCAAGTTGTATTTTTGAGGATTAATTTTATTATTGAACAACAACCATGTTCTCAATGAACCCAAAAAACTCATTAATATCAAAGCTGAATATTTTTGGAAGTAGTTTTTAGTTTTAGCTATTTTAGGGGGATATCTGTGTGTGCAGGTGACTATTACTGTGCATAATTATTAGGCAACTTAACAAAAACCAAAAATATATACCCATTTCAATGATTTATTTTTACCAGTGAAACCAATATAACATCTCAACATTCACAAATATACATTTCTGACATTCAAAAACAAAACAAAAACAAATCAGTGACCAATATAGCCACCTCTCTTTGCAAGGACACTCAAAAGCCTGCCATCCATGGATTCTGTCAGTGTTTTGATCTGTTCACCATCAACATTGCGTGCAGCAGCAACCACAGCCTCCCAGACACTGTTCAGAGAGGTGTACTGTTTTCCCTCCTTGTAAATCTCACATTTGATGATGGACCACAGGTTCTCAATGGGGTTCAGATCAGGTGAACAAGGAGGCCATGTCATTAGATTTTCTTCTTTTATACCCTTTCTTGCCAGCCACGCTGTGGAGTACTTGGACGCGTGTGATGGAGCATTGTCCTGCATGAAAATCATGTTTTTCTTGAAGGATGCAGACTTCTTCCTGTACCACTGCTTGAAGAAGGTGTCTTCCAGAAACTGGCAGTAGGACTGGGAGTTGAGCTTGACTCCATCCTCAACCCGAAAAGGCCCCACAAGCTCATCTTTGATGATACCAGCCCAAACCAGTACTCCACCTCCACCTTGCTGGCGTCTGAGTCGGACTGGAGCTCTCTGCCCTTTACCAATCCAGCCACGGACCCATCCATCTGGCCCATCAAGACTCACTCTCATTTCATCAGTCCATAAAACCTTAGAAAAATCAGTCTTGAGATATTTCTTGGCCCAGTCTTGACGTTTCAGCTTGTGTGTCTTGTTCAGTGGTGGTCGTCTTTCAGCCTTTCTTACCTTGGCCATGTCTCTGAGTATTGCACACCTTGTGCTTTTGGGCACTCCAGTGATGTTGCAGCTCTGAAATATGGCCAAACTGGTGGCAAGTGGCATCTTGGCAGCTGCACGCTTGACTTTTCTCAGTTCATGGGCAGTTATTTTGCGCCTTGGTTTTTCCACACGCTTCTTGCGACCCTGTTGACTATTTTGAATGAAACGCTTAATTGTTCAATGATCACGCTTCAGAAGCTTTGCAATTTTAAGAGTGCTGCATCCCTCTGCAAGATATCTCACTATTTTTGACTTTTCTGAGCCTGTCAAGTCCTTCTTTTGACCCATTTTGCCAAAGAAAAGGAAGTTGCCTAATAATTATGCACACCTGATATAGGGTGTTGATGTCATTAGACCACACCCCTTCTCATTACAGAGATGCACATCACCTAATATGCTTAATTGGTAGTAGGCTTTCGAGCCTATACAGCTTGGAGTAAGACAACATGCATAAAGAGGATGATGTGGTCAAAATACTCATTTGCCTAATAATTCTGCACTCCCTGTGTATATATATATATATATATATATATATATATATATATATATATATATATATATATATATATAAGGAAACAGCAGACTGTTGTATATATCACTGTACATCATCAGCTTTACAGTGTTATATACATTTTGGGTTTCACAATAGGAATTATTATATACAATTTGAAAAGAATTTTATTAATTTATTAATTTGCCGCTATTTTACAATTGTGCCTGCAATTGAAATGCATGAATACTAGTTATGTTTCCAAGAGATATCTGTATACATATAACAAGAAATAAGACAGACTTAGAAACATTCAGTTCACTTTTTTTTGTTTTCAATTAAAAATAAAGTGTACTGTGATTTAAAAAAAAAATAAAAAAAATCTTTAACCCTTAAAAGCCATGAGGATGCTCCATGCCGTCCTAACAACGCTGAGCTTTAATGGCGAAGGACAGCATGGAACGTACTTCCTTTATATGGCATACTGCAGCCTCCCCTTTTTGCACAGTCAAGAATCGAACTTGGGGGGGCGCATACCTCGCAGCGTAGGCAGTCCCCCATTATCCAAACCCGGCATTCAAATTGCATGATCACATCGATAATCACTGATTTAATTTTACCAGCAAGTTTTACTGATGGTAAACACTTGATGCCTGCACAAAGGGGTTAATTTGTTTCTAATAAAACATTTTTCCTGCTGGAGTGTATTAAATTGTTTACATATACTGTAGCTCTTTTACCTTGATGTTGTCATTTGAAAATGCTGCTTTTTGTTGTATTCCAACCTATACTGAGTATTTACATAATTAAGTTCTGGTTATAGAAAGGCAATGTAAATTGGAAGGTTTAGAAAAAACACGCAAGATGTACTATAATGTTAATTTTCTGTTGTTCTTTTTATGGGCCTGATATTCAAAACCTTTCCGGTATGGAGAGAAATCGCACAAAATCTTTGGGATTTTTTTTTACCTTGTATTGTAATGTAGGAATGTCTGTTTCACATAAAGAACACTACATAAACATTTCTCAAGATACAATTTGTGTTTCTAATGTTTTTTTTAAGGGCCTTTGCTGAAATGACGAGACTACTTAGAATATCTCACCTGAGAGACAAGATTTTAAATATCCGGCCCTAATTATTAGTCTCACTGTGTATATTGAGATAAGAAGGGGAGTATTTTGTTTAAATATATAGAGATAAGCTAATGAAGTTTGCTCTCCCTTCAAGCTCAGCCCATTTCATTGGGTTGTGGTTTTAAGTAACAGGAACAGCTATTTCATATACAACAATATACATAAAGGAGTGATTTCCAATAGATTAGCCCTGGTGGGTGCTGTATATTACTTCTTCTTAATATTACAACATTCTCTGCTAAGCACCAGTAATTTGAATAATTATAACATAAATGTATTTACTGAAAGTTTGTGCAATAAACTTTGAAAATGTTAATACATGATATTAATTTATTTTATTTTAATGTTGGCTTAAATTTTAGCTGGGTGGTCAGTAAAATCAGCCGGTTGGTGCAGCCTCTAAAAAAAGGTCCTGGAGAAAACACTGCACAGCATATGTGTGTATGCTGCTAAAAGACAGTCATACTTTCTTAGTAGAAGTATTTTTGCTAATTGAAGTATATTGTAAAAATGCCTGTATTTTAAATTGAATTGAAGCCACTCACATTACAATTTGACTGTTCTATCCCTTTAAGTAATTTTTGTGACAGTTGGTTTATAGAATTATAAAAACTAAGTAAAATTTAGAATAATGTTGAAAATAGTTAATGCTAAAATGCAGTTTTCATACGTTTTGTACACTAAAAAAAAAAGTATGTTATGTATTATATTGCTCTGTTTTTTCTCTAGATAGAATTAATTTAACAGCTGTTTTTTTTGTTTGTTTTTTTAAGCAAAGAACCTTGTTCTGGCTGGAATAAAGGTAAGTCTTTGGATTTCCTTAATTGTTCAATTTTATGTGATTCAGTAGAATACTTTTTAAAGGGATATGAAACCCATTTTTTTCTTTCTTTCATGATTCGGATAGAGCATACAATTTTTTTTTTATTTTAAATATTTTATTTATGGCCAGCAGAGGGTACAGTAAATCCAGGTTGCAAATCTTGCTCCACGCAGTAGAGCATACAATTTTAAGCAACTTTCTAATTTACTCCTATTATCATTTTTTTCTTCATTCTTTTTGTATCTTTATTTGAAAAAGGAGGAATGTAAGCTTAGGAGCCTGCCCATTTTTTTCCCCCAGCACCCTGGGTAACGCTTGCTTATTGGTGACTATTGATAATAGGAGTAAATTAGAAAGTTGCTTAAAATTGCATTCTCTATCTAAATCACAAAAGAAAAAAATTGGGTTTCATATCCCTTTAAGGAAATATGCTTGCATCTAAATAAAGACTTGTTTTGCTATGTTTATTTTAATTCCTTGAGGTTTGGAGCTATTCTCTGATATTATTTTAAAACATCTGACTACCATTACACAGATATTAATTATTTGTATTTCCTTACAGGCTTTGACCATTCATGACACCCGGCCGTGTGAAACTTGGGATCTTGGAACAAATTTTTTCATCAGAGAAGATGATGTCAACGCTCGCAGAAACAGGTCATTATTTTTTATTTATTTTTTCTCTCTAAAATAGATCAAGTCAATGACAACACTTTGCAACAGAGTTTATATTTGGTAGTTGCCCAGAAAATTTCATTGCCAGCTATATCATTGTTGTTAGCAAGAAAAGTAGATGTGCTTGAAAACTCAAAAGATGTTCAAGCCATAAATAAAAATGTTGGCATTTAGAAAAAGTAAATAGGTGAATTACTTAAAAAAAAAACATAATTTATGTAAGAACTTACTTGATAAATTCATTTCTTTCATATTGGCAAGAGTCCATGAGCTAGTGACATATGGGATATACAATCCTACCAGGAGGGGCAAAGTTTCCCAAACATCAAAATGCCGATAAATAAACCCCTCACCACACCCACAATTCAGTTTAACGAATAGCCAAGTAGTGGGGTGAAAAAGAAAGGAGTTAAAAGCATTAACAAAGGAATTTGGAATTAATTGTGCTTTATACAAAAAATCATAACCACCATAAAAAGGGTGGGTCTCATGGACTCTTGCCAATATGAAAGAAATTAATTTATCAGGTAAGTTCTTACATAAATTATGTTTTCTTTCATGTAATTGGCAAGAGTCCATGAGCTAGTGACGTAAGGGATAGAAATACCCAATGTGGAACTCCACACAAGAGTCACTAGAGAGGGAGGGATAAAATAAAAACAGCCATTTTCCGCTGAGAAAATTAAATCCACAACCAAAAAAAAATGTTTTTCTCATAAATGAAAGAAAAAAAACTTAAAACATAAGCAGATGAATCAAACTGAAACAGCGGCCTGAAGAACTTTTCTACCAAAAACTGCTTCCGAAGAAGCAAATACATCAAAACGGTAGAATTTAGTAAATGTATGCAAAGAAGACCAAGTTGCTGCTTTGCAAATCTGATAAACTGAAGCTTCATTCTTAAAAGCCCACAAAGTGGAGACTGATCTAGTAGAATGAGCTGTAATTCTCTGAGGCGGGACCTGATCCGGCTCCAAAATAAGCCTGATGAATCAAAAGCTTTAACCAAGATGCCAAGGAAATGGCAGAAGCCTTCTGACCTTTCCTAGAACCAGAAAAGATAACAAATAGACTAGAAGTCTTCCTGAAATCTTTCAACATAATATTTCAAAGCTCTTACCACATCCAAAATATGCAAGGATTTCTCCAAAGAATTCTTAGGATTAGGACACAAAGAAGGGACAACAATTTCTCTATTAATGTTGTTAGAATTCACAACCTTAGGTAAGAATTGAAATGAAGTCCGCAAAACTGCCTTATCCTGATGGAAAATCAGAAATGGAGATTTACAAGAAAGAGCAGATTATTCAGAAACTCTTCTAGCAGAAGAGATAGCCAAAAGGAACAGCACTTTCCAAGAAAGTAGTTTAACGTCCAAAGAATGCATAGGATGAAAAGGAGGAGGCTGTAAAGCCTTCAAAACCAAATTAAGACTCCAAGGAGGAGAGATTGATTTAATGACAGGCTTGATATGGACCAAAGTCTGTACAAAACAGTGAATATCAGGAAGTTTAGCAATCTTTCTGTGAAATAAAACAGAAAGAGCAGAGATTTGTCCCTTTTAAGGAACTTGCAGACATACCTTTATCCAAACCATCCTGAAGAAACTGTAAAATTCTAGGAATTCTAAAAGAATGCCAGGAGAATTTATGAGAAGAACACCATGAAATATAAGTCTTCCAAACTCGATAATAAATTCTCCTAGAAACAGATTTACGAGCCTGTAACATAGTATAAACCTCTATGACTAAGCACTAGGCGTTCAATTTCCATACCTTCAAATTTAATGATTTGAGATCCTGATGGAAAAACGGACCTTGAAACAGAAGGTCTAGCCTTAATGGAAGTGGCCAAGGATGGCAGCTTGACATCTGAACAAGATCTGCATACCAAAACCTGTGAGGCCATGCTGGAGCTACCAGCAACACAAACAATTGTTCCATGATGATTTTGGAAATCACTTTTGGAAGAAGAACTAGAGGCGGAAGATATAAGCAGGTTGGTAACACCAAGGAACTGCTAACGCATCCACTGCTTCCGCCTGAGGATCCCTGGACCTGGACAGGTACCTGGGAAGTTTCTTGTTTAGATGGGAAGCCATCAGATCTATTTATGGAAGACCCCACATCTGAACAATCTGAGAAAACACATCTGGATGGAACGACCACTCCCCCGGATGTAAAGTCTGACGGCTGAGATAATCCGCTTCCCAATTGTCTATACCTGGGATATGAACCGCATAAATTAGACAGGAGCTGGGTTCCGCCCAAGCAAGTATCTGAGATACTACTTTCATGGCTTGAGGACTGTGAGTCCCACCCTGATGATTGACATATGCCACAGTTGTGATATTGTCTGTCTGAAAACAAATGAGCGGTTCTCTCTTCAACAGAGGCCACACCTGAAGAGCCCTGAAGATAGCACAGAGTTCTAAAATATTGATTGGTAACCTCGCCTCTTGAGGTTTCCAAACCCCTTGTGCTGTCAGAGATCCCCAGACAGCTCCCCAACCTGAAAGACTTGCATTTGTTGTGATCACAGTCCAGGTTGGACGAACAAGAGACCCCTTGAACTATACGATGGTGATCTAACCACCAAGTCAGAGAGAGTTGAACATTGGGATTTAAGGATATTAATTGGTAATGCTTGTCTAGAAAAGAGAATCTCTGAAACTGATAATGATCTGGATGAATCGGAATATGAGAATAAGCATCCTGTAAGTCTATAGTGGACATATAATGCCCTTGCTGAACAAAAGGCAGAATAGTCCTTATAGTAACCATTTGGAAAGTTGGCACTCTTACATAACGATTCAAAATTTTCCGATCCAGAACTGGCCTGAAAGAATTTTCTTTCTTTGGGACAATGAATAGATTTGAATAAAACCCCAGACCCTGTTCCTGAAACGGAACTGGTATGATTACCCCTGAAAACTCCAGGTCTGAAACACACTTCAGAAAAGCTTGAGCCTTTACTGGATTTACTGAGATGCGTGAGAGAAAAAACCTTCTCAGGAGGTCTTACTCTGAATCCTATTCGGTACCCTTGAGAGACAATACTCTGAAACCTTGAAGCAGGAATAAAAGCAGTACCAGGCCTATTCCATTCCTTAGAAATCATATCAGAAATAGCATCAGGAACTGGAAAAACCTCAGGAGTAACCACAGGAGGTTTATAAACAGAATTTAAACACTTACTAGTTTTAATATCAAGACTAGTTTCCTCAATATCCAATGTAATCAACATTTTAAATAAATATGTAGATTTGTTAGTGTCGATATCTGAAGAAGGATCTTCTAAATCAGATCCTCGTCAGAAGAGGATAATTCAGTATGTTGTCGGTCATTTGAAATTTCATCAACTCTATGAGAAGTTTTAAAAGACCTTTTACGTTTATTAGAAGGCGGGATGGCAGACAAAGCCTTCTGAATCGCATCAGCAATAAAATCTTTTTAAATTCACAGGTATATCAGGTACAGTAGATGTTGAAGGAACAACAGGCAATGTACTTTTACTGATGGACACATTTTCTGCATGTAAAAGCTTATCATGACAACGATTACATACCTCAGCTGGAGATATAATCTCCACAAATTTACAACAAATGCACTTAGCTTTGGTAGAACTGTTATCAGGCAGCAGGGTTCCAACAGTGGTTTCTGAGACAGGATCAGATTGAGACATCTTGCAAATGTAAGAGAAAAAACAACATATAAAGCAAAATTATCAATTTCCTTATATGGCAGTTTCAGGAATGGAAAAAAATGCAAACCGCATAGCCCTCTGACATAGAAAAAGGCAAGAGGCACATAGGAATGGGGTTTTAAATAATGAAATTATTTGGCGCCATGTATGACGCACAACGTAATTGAATTTTTTTTGGCGCTAACAACATCCGGAAATGACACACTCGCGTCATTAACAATGCAACCTTGTGCAAGGAACTCAGCGTCAACTAAGACGGCGGAAATGACGAATTTGCGTCATCAGACGTAATTTCGCGCCAAAAAATTCTTGTGCCAAGAATGACGAAAATAAACTTAGGCATTTTGCGCCCTCGCGAGCCTAATTTTGCTTGCGAAATTTAATGAGAAAACAGTCAATAGAAAAAAAGACTATACCCCAGGTAAGAAAAAATATTTTCTTTAATATGCTTTTCCCAAATATGAAACTGACAGTCTGCAAAAGGAAATATACATAAACCGGACTCATGGCAAATATAAGTACAATACATATATTTAGAACTTTATAATAATACATAAAGTGCCAAACCATAGCTGAGAGTGCCTTATGTAATGAAAACATACTTGCCAAAAGACACCCATCCACATATAGCAGATAGCCAAACCAGTACTGAAACAGTTATCAGTAGAGGTAATGGAATATGAGAGTATATCGTCAATCTGAATAAGGGAGGTAGGAGATGAATCTGTACGACCGATAACAGAGAACCTATGAAATAGATCTCCCACGAGGAAAACCATTGCATTTAATAGGTGATAGATACTACCTTCACAACCCACTGACTGACATTCACTGTATTCTGAGAGGAATCGGGCTTCAAAATGCTGAGAAGCGCATATCAACGTAGAAATCTTAGCACAAACTTACTTCACCACCTCCATAGGAGGCAAAGTTTATAAAACTGAATTGTGGGTGTGGTTTAGCGGTGTATTTATAGGCATTTTGAGGTTTGGGAAACTTTGCCCCTCCTGGTAGGATTGTTTATCCCATTCGTCACTAGCTCATGGACTCTTGCCAATTACATGAAAGAAAAAACAACAATATTTTTTTAAAATTTTTGGGATCAAAAAAGTTTTTAATATTTGTAGTTTGTCAATAGTGTTTATGTACAGTTTTTCCTGCTGTTATTCCATTAAAGCAGTGCTTTCCAAACTGTGTGTCGGGACACACTAGTGTGTCGGCAGCAGTGTGTAGGTGTGTCCCTGCTTCAGCACAAATTTTTTTTAATTTATTTTTTTTGGTTTCTGACTTTCCGCCTGCCTGCTACGCATACCACATGGTTGACACGTGATTGATACCTTGTGGGTCAAGGATCATCTTAACCAATTGGCGCAGCTCAGTGGGAACTGAAACTATTCCCATTGGCGGCTTTGGCGGCACATTGGCTCCTGACTGCATGTGTAGTCTCCTTAATTGGCTCGTGACTGCATGTATAGTCATTGTATAGTCATTGTATAGTCATTGAGTGGGACAGCAGTGTGTTTGCAGCGCGGGCAGTAGTCAATCGGACTCACCGAGCTCAGAGGGCGGCACCTTAAATGCTGAGCTGAAGTCAGAAGTCAGTGGGGGTTTTTTTGCAGCTAGCTCCCAGTAGTGCATTGCTGCTCCTGCTCTTGATATATGGATAGGAAGTGGAAACTTAAAAATGCTTGATGATGAAATGTGAGTGTCTTTAGCTAATATTCCACCAAATATTCCAAAACTGTGTTCATCCCATCAACCTCATACATCACATTAAAATAGTAAGTAACTATTGGTGTTATTAAACTTTTTTTAATTCTTGCACATACTTCTGTTACTTGTAAATTTCATTATTATATAATTTATGTATGTGTCCGTATCTCTTAAAACAAGTTAGTTTAATCTCCTTTTTGCTAGTACAACTGGATTAATTACTGTGTCGCGAAATGATGTAGGTCTAAAAAGTGTGTCACCAACATGAAAAGTTTGGAAAGCTCTGCATTAAAGGGACACAAAACACAACATTTTGTATTCCATGATTCAGATAGAGCATGCAATTTTAAACAACTTTCCAATTTACATCTGTTACCTAATTTGCTTTGTCATTTGGTATCCTTTGTTGAAAAACATGCCTAGGTAGGTTCAGCAGCAGCAATGCAGTAGTGGGAGCTAGCTGCTGATTGCTGACAGCACATATATGCCTCTTGTGATTGGCGCACCAGATGTGTTCAGCTAGCACCCAGTAGTGCATTGCTGCTTTTTCAACAAAGGATTCCAAGAGATTGAAGCAAATTTGATAATAGAAGTAAATGCTATGTCTGATTCATAGAAGAAAATGCTTTGGGGTTTCTAATCCTTTAATCACAAGTTTCAATGCAATTTTCAATGGGATACGTATAAGAAGCTCAATTCTATCTTCATTTTAAAACTTGTAAACTGAAACATTTTGATACAACTACTTTAATGTAGACTGAAATCTATTTGCATTATCATCGCCCAGGAGATTTTCCTCCCTCTTAAAATTACGGACAGGATGTTGCAGATTTCTTACATTCTAACTCCCATGACGTTCTGGTGCAAACATTTCATAGACAAATTTCGGCAAATAATCTTTATTTAAGATGAGGGAATTGGGGATAAGGTTAATCCTTTGCTTTTCCTTGTGCCAGTCACAAGTGACATTTCTGGCCATAGTGATATTAACCCCTTAGTGACCACAACACTTTTCAATTTTCTGACCGTTTGGGACCAGGGCTATTTTTACATTTCTGCAGTGTTTGTGTTTAGCTGTAATTTTCCTCTTCCTTATTTACTATACCCACACATTATATACTGGCTTTTTTTTCCTCGCCATTAAATGGACTTTCTAAAGATACCATTATTTCTCCTGTTAAGTGTAGTCAGTCCACGGGTCATCATTACTTATGGGATATTAACTCCTCCCCAACAGGAAGTGCAAGAGGATCACCCAAGCAGAGCTGCTATATAGCTCCTCCCCTCTACGTCACACCCAGCCATTCTCTTGCACCCTACTAATAGATAGGATGTGTGAGAGGACTGTGGTGATTAGACTTAGTTTTTTATATCTTCAATCAAAAGTTTGTTATTTTAAACGGCACCGGAGTGTGTTGTTTTCTTCTCAGGCAGAATTTGAAGAAGAATCTACCTGAGTATTTGTGTATGATCTTAGCGGACGTAACTAAGATCCATTTGCTGTTCTCGGCCATTCTGAGGAGTAAGGTAACTTCAGATCAGGGGACAGCGGGCAGGTTCACCTGCAAAGAGGTATGTTGCAGTATATTATTTTCTAAGGAATGGAATTGACTGAGAAAATACTGCTAATACCGATATAATGTAAGTACAGCCTTAAATGCAGTAGTAGCAACTGGTATCAGGCTGATATGTATATATGTTTACACTTAAGTATTTCTGGGGAATGGCACTTCACTGGGAAAATACTGTATGCATATAACTTTTAGCCTAACTTGCAGTGTGAGCGACTAGCAGCAGGCTTTTAATGACATTTCATAAATTAGATTTTAAACGTTTGCTGGCATGTTAAATCGTTTAATTATCTGAGGTACTTGGTAAAAAATTGTTTTGGGCGTTATTTTCCACATGGCTGTCGTTTGTTTTAAATTTAAACAGTTTACTGAGCTTCCCTCACTGTTGTAGTGTGAGTGGGAGGGGCCTATTTTGGCGCTTTTACTACGCATCAGAAATTCAGTCACAGTCTGCCTTTTTCTCCCTGCATGATCCAGGACGTCTCCACAGAGCTCAGGGGTCTTCAAAACTAGTTTTGAGGGAGGTAATCACTCACAGCAGACCTGTGAGACTGTGCTTTGACTGTGATAAAAACGCTTATATTTTCAATTGTTATCCGTTTTTTTCTGATATTAAGAGTTAATCATCCATTGCTAATGAGTGCAATCCTTTGCTAAATTTGGTTTCTATAACTAATCCGGTTCATTGTTATTCAACGGTGACAGTTTTTGTGTGCTTCTTAAAGGCACAGTAACGTTTTACATATTGCTTGTAAATTTAGTTGAAAAGTATTTCCAAGCTTGCTAGTCTAATTGCTAGTTTGTTTAAACATGTCTGACACAGAGGAATCTCTTTGTGCAATATGTTCAAAAGCCGAGGTGGAGCCCAATAGAAATTTATGTACTAATTGCATTGATGCTACTTTAAATAAAAGTCAATCTGTACATGTTAAGCAACATTCACCAGACAACGAGGGGGAAGTTATGCCGACTAACTTGCCTCACGTGTCAGTACCTGCATCTCCCGCTCAGGAGGTGCGTGATATTGTAACGCCAAGTACATCAGGGCGGCCATTACAAATCACTCTACAAGACATGGCTAATGTTATGACTGAAGTTTTGTCTAAATTGCCAGAACTTAGGGGTAAAAGAGATCACTCTGGGATGAGAACACTGATAATGCTAGGGCCATGTCTGATACTGCGTCACAATTTGCAGAGCATGAGGACGGAGAGCTTCATTCTGCGGGTGACGGATCTGATCCAAATAAACTGGATTCAGACATTTCAAATTTTAAGTTTAAGCTGGAAAACCTCCGTGTATTACTAGGGGAGGTGTTAGCGGCTCTGAATGATTGTAACACAGTTGCAATCCCAGAGAAAATGTGTAGGTTGGATAAATATTTTGCGGTACCGACGAGTACTGACGTTTTTCCTATACCTAAGAGACTTACTGAAATTGTTACTAAGGAGTGGGATAGACCCGGTGTGCCTTGCTCACCCCCTCCTATATTCAGAAAAATGTTTCCAATAGACGCCACCACACGGGACTTATGGCAAGCGGTCCCTAAGGTGGAGGAAGCAGTTTCTACTTTAGCTAAGCGTACCACTATCCCGGTGGAGGATAGTTGTGCCTTTTCAGATCCAATGGATAAAAAGTTAGAGGGTTACCTTAAGAAAATGTTTGTTCAACAAGGTTTTATATTACAACCCCTTGCATGCATTGTGCCTGTCACGGCTGCGGCAGCATTTTGGTTTGAGTCTCTGGAAGAGACCCTTGACTCAGCAACATTAGATGAGATTTCACACAAGCTTAAAACCCTTAAGCTAGCTAATTCATTTATTTCTGATGCCGTAGTACATTTAACTAAACTTACGGCTAAGAATTCCGGATTCGCCATTCAGGCACGCAGAGCGCTGTGGCTAAAATCCTGGTCAGCTGATGTAACTTCTAAATCGAAATTACTTAACATACCTTTCAAGGGGCAGACTTTATTCGGGCCCGGTTTGAAAGAAATTATCGCTGATATTACGGGAGGTAAAGGCCATGCCCTGCCTCAAGACAGAGCCAAACCTAGGGCTAAACAGTCTAATTTTCGTGCCTTTCGTAACTTCAAGGCAGGAGCAGCATCAACTTCCTCTGCTCCAAAACAGGAAGGAGCTGTTGCTCGCTACAGACAAGGCTGGAAACCTAACCAGACCTGGAACAAGGGCAAGCAGGCCAGAAAACCTGCTGCTGCCCCTAAGACAGCATGAAGTGAGGGCCCCCGATCCGGAAACGGATCTAGTGGGGGGCAGACTCTCTCTCTTCGCCCAGGCTTGGGCAAGAGATGTCCAGGATCCCTGGGCGTTGGAGATCATATCTCAGGGATATCTTCTGGACTTCAAAGCTTCTCCTCCACAAGGGAGATTTCACCTTTCAAGGTTGTCAACAAACCAGATAAAGAAAGAGGCGTTTCTACGCTGTGTACAAGACCTTTTACTAATGGGAGTGATCCACCCAGTTCCGCGGTCGGAACACGGAGAAGGGTTTTACTCAAATCTGTTTGTGGTTCCCAAAAAAGAGGGAACCTTCAGACCAATATTGGATTTAAAGATCCTAAACAAATTCCTAAGAGCTCCATCGTTCAAGATGGAAACTATTCGGACAATCTTACCCATGATCCAAAGAGGTCAGTACATGACCACAGTGGATTTAAAGGATGCTTACCTTCACATACCGATTCACAGAGAACATTACCGGTTTCTAAGGTTTGCCTTCCTAGACAGGCATTACCAGTTTGTAGCTCTTCCCTTCAGGTTGGCTACGGCTCCAAGAATCTTTACAAAGGTTCTGGGCTCTCTTCTGGCGGTACTAAGACCGCAAGGAATTTCGGTAGCTCCGTACCTAGACGACATTCTGATACAAGCGTCAAGTTTTCAAACTGCCAAGTCTCATACAGAGTTAGTACTGGCATTTCTAAGGTCGCATGGGTGGAAAGTGAACAAGGAGAAGAGTTCTCTCTTACCACTCACAAGAGTTCCCTTCTTGGGGACTCTTATAGATTCTGTAGAAATGAAAATTTACCTGACAGAGGACAGGTTAACAAAGCTTCTAAATGCTTGCCGTGTCCTTCATTCCATTCAACACCCGTCAGTGGCTCAATGCATGGAGGTAATCGGCTTAATGGTAGCGGCAATGGACATAGTTCCTTTTGCACGCCTGCACCTCAGACCGCTGCAATTGTGCATGCTAAGTCAGTGGAATGGGGATTACTCAGATTTGTCCCCTACGCTGAATCTGGATCAAGAGACCAGAGATTCTCTCCTATGGTGGCTTTCTCGGCCACATCTGTCCAGGGGGATGCCCTTCAGCAGGCCAGACTGGACAATTGTAACTACAGACGCCAGCCTACTAGGTTGGGGCGCTGTCTGGAATTCCCTGAAGGCTCAGGGATCATCGACTCAAGAGGAGAGTCTCCTTCCAATAAACATTCTGGAATTGAGAGCAGTTCTCAATGCCCTTCTGGCTTGGCCTCAGTTAGCAACTCTGAGGTTCATCAGGTTTCAGTCGGACAACATCACGACTGTGGCTTACATCAACCATCAGGGAGGGACAAGGAGTTCCCTAGCGATGATGGAAGTATCAAAGATAATTCGCTGGGCAGAGTCTCACTCTTGCCACCTGTCAGCGATCCACATCCCAGGAGTGGAGAACTGGGAGGCGGATTTCCTAAGTCGCCAGACTTTTCATCCGGGGGAGTGGGAACTTCATCCGGAGGTCTTTGCCCAAATACTTCGACGTTGGGGCAAACCAGATATGGATCTCATGGCGTCTCGCCAGAACGCCAAGCTTCCTCGTTACGGGTCCAGGTCCAGGGACCCGGGAGCGGTCCTGATAGATGCCTTGACAGCACCTTGGACCTTCAGGATGGCTTATGTGTTTCCACCCTTCCCGATGCTTCCTCGTTTGATTGCCAGAATCAAACAGGAGAAAGCATCGGTGATTCTAATAGTGCCTGCGTGGCCACGCAGGACCTGGTATGCAGATCTAGTGGACATGTCATCCTGTCCACCTTGGTCTCTGCCTTTGAGACAGGACCTTCTAATTCAGGGTCCTTTCAAACATCAAAATCTAATTTCTCTGAAGCTGACTGCATGGAAATTGAACGCTTGATTTTATCAAAGCGTGGATTTTCGGAGTCAGTAATTGATACCTTAATACAGGCTAGGAAACCTGTTACCAGGAAAATTTACCATAAGATATGGCGTAAATATTTACACTGGTGCGAATCCAAGAGTTACTCATGGAGTAAGGTTAGGATTCCTAGGATATTGTCTTTTCTACAAGAAGGTTTAGAAAAGGGTTTATCTGCAAGTTCTTTAAAGGGACAGATCTCAGCTCTGTCCATCCTTTTACACAAACGTCTGTCAGAAGTTCCAGACGTTCAGGCTTTTTGTCAGGCTTTGGCTAGAATTAAGCCTGTGTTTAAGACTGTAGCTCCACCGTGGAGCTTAAACTTAGTTCTTAACGTTTTACAGGGTGTTCCGTTTGAACCCCTTCATTCCATTGATATCAAGCTATTATCTTGGAAAGTTCTGTTTTTAATGGCTATTTCCTCGGCTCGTAGAGTCTCTGAGTTATCAGCCTTACATTGTGATTCTCCTTATCTGATTTTTCATTCAGATAAGGTAGTTCTGCGTACTAAACCTGGGTTCTTACCTAAGGTAGTCACTAACAAGAATATCAATCAAGAGATTGTTGTTCCATCATTGTGCCCTAACCCTTCTTCAAAGAAGGAACGACTTCTGCACAATCTAGACGTAGTCCGTGCCCTGAAATTTTATTTACAGGCAACTAAAGATTTTCGCCAAACTTCTTCCTTGTTTGTCGTTTATTCTGGACAGAGGAGAGGTCAAAAAGCATCTGCTACCTCTCTATCTTTTTGGCTTCGTAGCATAATACGTTTAGCCTATGAGACTGCTGGACAGCAACCTCCTGAAAGGATTACAGCTCATTCTACTAGAGCTGTGGCTTCCACTTGGGCCTTTAAGAATGAGGCCTCTGTTGAACAGATTTGCAAGGCTGCAACTTGGTCTTCTCTTCATACTTTTTCCAAATTTTACAAATTTGACACTTTTGCTTCTTCGGAGGCTGTTTTTGGGAGAAAGGTTCTTCAGGCAGTGGTTCCTTCCGTATAAAGATCCTGCCTGTCCCTCCCGTCATCCGTGTACTTTAGCTTTGGTATTGGTATCCCATAAGTAATGATGACCCGTGGACTGACTACACTTAACAGGAGAAAACATAATTTATGCTTACCTGATAAATTCCTTTCTCCTGTAGTGTAGTCAGTCCACGGCCCGCCCTGTTTTTTATGGCAGGTCTAAATTTTTAAATTATACTCCAGTCACCACTGCACCCTATAGTTTCTCCTTTCTCGTTTGGTTTTCGGTCGAATGACTGGGTGTGACGTAGAGGGGAGGAGCTATATAGCAGCTCTGCTTGGGTGATCCTCTTGCACTTCCTGTTGGGGAGGAGTTAATTTCCCATAAGTAATGATGACCCGTGGACTGACTACACTACAGGAGAAAGGAATTTATCAGGTAAGCATAAATTATGTTTTTCATCATATCTTATTATCTATACTATAATCGCGTTTGTAACGCATCCGTCGGCGTCGCCAGTTGTGCACGCATCCTCAAAGGAATGTTGGCAGCGCGAGGCAGCCAAAATAATTAACCTAATAGATGTATTGGGTAGTTTGCAATGTTGTGGTTGGCCCATACAAAAGCCCCATTTAGGTTTATTAGTGTTAGGTTTTTTTTATTTTGGGGGGTTTGGTGGATGGGGGGTTTTTACTGTTAGGGGGGGGATTTGTTTTAATGTAAAAGAGATGATTTCTTTAGGGCAATGCCCTAGAAAAGGCCCTTTTAAGGGCTATTGGTATTTTAGTATTAGATTTGGGGGTGTATTTTTTATTTTTATAGAGGTATTAGTTTTAGGCTTAATTATATTATTGTGGATAGCTTTGTTTATTTCTATATTTTTATTTTTTGTAGCTTGGGGGGGTTGCATTTTTAACAAATAGACTGCCCTCTGGGCAGGCTTATCAACTAGTTTACTATAAAAAAAAATATATAAAATATGATGAAAAAATGGAAAAAAACACACTTTTTCTAACTTTGACCCCCGAAATCTGTTACACATCTACAACTACCATAAAACACCCATGCTAAATTAGTTTCAAAATTTTGTCCTGAGTTTAGAAATACCCAATGTTTACCTGTTCTTTTGCTTTTTTACAAGTTATAGGGCAATAATTACAAGTAGCACTGCTGTTTCCAAACATTTTTCTCTTGTAAGGTGAATCCAGTTCACAGATCATCCATTACTTGTGGGATATTCTCCTTCCCAACAGGAAGTTGCAAGAGGACACCCACAGCAGAGCTGTTATATAGCTCCTCCCCTAACTGCCATATCCAGTCATTCTCTTGCAACTCTCAACAAAGCTGGAGGTAGTAAGAGGAGAGTGGTAAAATATAGTTAGTTTTTTCTTCAATCAAAAGTTTGTTATTTTTAAATAGTACCGGAGTTGTACTATTTTATCTCAGGCAGTATTTAGAAGAAGAATCTGCCTGCGTTTTCTATGATCTTAGCAGCTTGTAACTAAGATCCACTGCTGTTCTCACTTATGTCTGAGGAGTGAGGTAACTTCAGAGGGAGAATGGCGTGCAGGTTATCCTGCTATAAGGTATGTGCAGTTTTAAGTTTTTCTAGGGACTAGAAAATGCTGCTGATACCGGATTAATGTAAGTTAAGCCTAAACACAGTGATTTAATAGCGACTTGTATCATGCTTACTATCAGAGATATATACTCTTATAAAATGGCAATATAAAACGTTTGCTGGCATGTTTAATCATTTTTATATATGCTTTGGTGATAAAACTTTATTGGGGCCTAGTTTTTTCCACATGGCTGGCTTGATTTTTGCCTAGAAACAGTTTCCTGAGGCTTTCCACTGTTGTAGTATGAGTGGGAGGGGCCTATTTTAGCGCTTTTTTGCGCAGTTAAAATTACAGACAGACATTCAGCTTCTCTCAGCAGTCCCCTGCATGCTATAGGACATCTCTGAAGGGCTCTAAAGGCTTCAAAAGTTGTTTATTGAGGAAGGTAGGGCCACAGTAGAGCTGTGGCAGTTGTTGTGACTGTTTAAAAAACGTTTAATTCGTTTTTTTGATCCGTTTTTTGCATTAAGGGGTTAATCATCCATTTGCAAGTGGGTGCAATGCTCTGCTAACGTATTAAATACACTGTAAAAATTTTGTTTGATTTATTGCCTTTTTTCACTGTTTTTCAAATTTTGACAAAATTTGTTTCTCTTAAAGGCACAGTACCGTTTTTTATATAGGCTTGTTAACTTGATTTAAAGTGTTTTCCAAGCTTGCTAGTCTCATTGCTAGTCTGTAAAAACATGTCTGACATAGAGGAAACTCCTTGTTCATTATGTTTAAAAGCCATGGTGGAACCCCATATGAGAATGTGTACTAAATGTATTGATTTCACTTTAAAGATCAGCTGTTATCTTTAAAAAAATTATCACCAGAGGATTCTGTCGAGGGGGAAGTTATGCTGACTAACTCTCCCTACGTGTCAGACCCTTTGACTCCCGCTCAAGGGACTCACACTCAAATGGAGCCAAGTACATCAAGGGCATAGCGATTACTTTACAAGACATGGCGGCAGTCATGGATAATACACTGTCAGCGGTATTAGCTAGGCTGCCTGAATTTAGAGGAAAGCGTGATAGCTCTGGTGTTAGGCGTGATACAGAGCATACAGACGCTTTAAGGTCCATGTCTGATACTGCCTCACAATATGCAGAAGCTGAGGAAGGAGAGCTTCAGTCTGTGGGTGATATCTCTGACTCAGGGAAACCTGATTCTGATATTTCTACTTTTAAATTTAAGCTTGAGAACCTCCGTGTACTGCTTAGGGAGGTTTTAGCTGCTCTGAATGACTGTGACACAATTGCAGTGCCAGAGAAATTGTGTAGACTGGATAAATACTTTGCAGTGCCGGTGTGTACTGAGGTTTTTCCAATACCTAAAAGGTTTGCAGAAATTATTAATAAAGAGTGGGATAGACCCGGTGTGTCGTTTTCCCCCCCTCCTATTTTTAGAAAAATGTTTCCCATAGACGCCACCACACGGGACTTATGGCAGACGGTCCCTAAGGTGGAGGGAGCAGTTTCTACTCTAGCAAAGCGTACTACTATCCCTGTTGAGGACAGTTGTGCTTTTTCAGATCCTATGGATAAAAAATTAGAGGGTTACCTTAAGAAAATGTTTATTCAACAAGGTTTTATCCTGCAGCCCCTTGCATGCATTACTCCAGTCACTGCTGCTGCGGCGTTCTGGTTTGAGTCTCTGGAAGAGGCTTTACAAGCAACGACTCCATTGGATGATATACTTAACAAGCTTAGAGCACTTAAGCTAGCTAATTCTTTTGTTTCTGATGCCATTGTTCATTTGACTAAACTAACGGCTAAGAATTCTGGATTTGCCATCCAGGCGCGCAGGGCGCTATGGCTTAAATCTTGGTCAGCTGATGTAAGGATTCCGCTCCATGTTTTACCTATGCTTTTCCCATTCACCTGACTTCAGCCTTACCTGTACTTAAGGCATCAGCTGACTGCAGACAGGTGCTTAATTATTAAGTTTCTAGACTAGCTCTGAAGCGTGTCTGTTTTCCACTTGCTGTGTGTTTTTTCTAAAAACAAACCAGTCTGCTTTTCTTCCAAATTATTGAATCAGCTACTACCTTGGGATTACTTATTTTATACTGCCGGTTCACATGCTCATTCTGCCTACAGAAAGTTTTACAGAGGCGAGTTTTTCTTTTTAGCGTGCACGCTACAACAGAGACTTATTTCATACTGCAGTGTGTTTGCTGCCTTCTACCTCTGAGTTTCTATCTCATCTGAGCCACTGAAGCGTTTCTCACACACCGGACTTCAACCTCTCTTACACTGCAACACAGTGCAACTCTTCTACAAACAACCTCCCACGGACTAAGTACAAGGACATCTCAGAATTAACTCCGCTTCTATTACACACCATCCGGTGACTAGGGGTAAGCGCTGTAGTTACTTTAAGCTGTGCTGTAAAAATAAACATTGAACTTTGCTTTTCCCTGCTACTCTACTGACCGCAAGACTATCAGCACCTGTGTATACCGTTCAGTGACAAACTAACTAACTGTGTCTAACACTGAACTGTTATATCTTACTCCAGCACTAATAGCAACACTACCTGCTTCCTGGAACTCTTATTTTCTTTATCAAGATTTATCGTACTGGGAGCTAGCTGAACTCTAAAGTTTGCTACTAACAAACTGATTTATTTTTTATATTTCCTCTGATCCAGCCTTTGTTTATCTCTATACTACTGCTGTGACATTCAACAGCATATGTGATTTACATCATTTGCTGCCAGACAAGTTTCTGATCTGCAATTCAATTACTTGAGAATAACAACTTCACTGAAAGCAGCTTGGTCTATGCTGTTCAATAGTCCATTTGCCAAAAGTGATACAAATCATTTATTTTGCATACTCTGCAGTTGTGATCCATCCTCACTCTCTACTAAATCCTTACAGCTGACGTGACTTCAAAGTCTAAATTACTTAACATTCCCTTCAAGGGACAGACCCTATTCGGGCCTGGTTTGAAGGAAATTATTGCTGACATTACTGGAGGTAAAGGTCATGCCCTTCCTCAGGACAGGTCCAAATCAAGGGCCAAACAGTCTAATTTTCGTGCCTTTCGAAACTTCAAGGCAAGTGCAGCATCAACTTCCTCTGCTACAAAACAAGAGGGAACTTTTGCTCAGTCCAAGACGGCCTGGAAACCTAACCAGTCCTGGAACAAAGGCAAGCAGGCCAAAAAGCCTGCTGCTGCCTCTAAGACAGCATGAAGGAACGGCCCCCTATCCGGTAACGGATCTAGTAGGGGGCAGACTTTCTCTCTTCACCCAGGCGTGGGCAAGAGATGTTCAGGATCCCTGGGCATTGGAGATTATATCTCAGGGGTATCTTCTGGACTTCAAGGCTTCCCCTCCACTAGGGAGATTTCACCTTTCACGATTATCTGTGAACCAGATAAAGAAAGAGGCATTCTTACACTGTGTGCAAGACCTTCTAGTTATGGGAGTGATCCATCCAGTTCCAAAGGAAGAACAGGGACAGGGATTTTACTCAAATCTGTTTGTGGCTCCCAAAAAAGAGGGAACCTTCAGACCAATCTTAGATTTAAAGATCTTAAACAAATTCCTCAGAGTTCCATCATTCAAAATGGAAACTATTCGGACCATCCTACCTATGATCCAGGAGAGTCAATATATGACTACCGGGGATTTAAAGGATGCTTACCTTCACATTCCGATACACAAAGATCATCATCGGTTCTTAAGGTTTGCCTTTCTGGACAGGCATTACCAGTTTGTGGCTCTTCCCTTCGGGTTAGCTACAGCCCCAATAATTTTTACAAAGTTTCTGGGGTCGCTTCTGGCAGTCCTAAGGCCGCGGGGCATAGCAGTGGCCACTTATCTAGACGACATCCTCATACAGGCGTCAAACTTCCAAATTGCCAAGTCCCATACGGACATAGTTCTGGCATTTCTGAGGTCGCATGGGTGGAAAGTGAACGAGGAAAAGAGTTCTCTGTCCCCACTCACAAGAGTCTCCTTCCTAGGGACTCTGATAGATTCTGTAGAAATGAAAATTTACCTGACGGAGTCCAGTTTATCAAAACTTCTAAATTCTTGCCGTGTTCTCCATTCTATTCCGCTCCCTTCGTTGGCTCAGTGCATGGAAGTAATCGGCTTAATGGTAGCGGCAATGGACATAGTACCATTTGCGCGCCTACATCTCAGACCGCTGCAACTATGCATGCTCAGTCAGTGGAATGGGGATTACACAGATTTGTCCCCTCTACTAAATCTGGATCAAGAGACCATAGATTCTCTTCTCTGGTGGCTATCTCGGGTCCATCTGTCCAAAGGTATGACCTTTCGCAGGCCAGATTGGACAATTGTAATGACAGATGCCAGCCTTCTAGGTTGGGGTGCAGTCTGGAATTCCCTGAAGGCTCAGGAATCGTGGACTCAGGAGGAGAAACTCCTCCCAATAAATATTCTGGAATTGAGGGCAATATTCAATGCTCTTCAAGCCTGGCCTAAGTTGACAACCCTGAGGTTCATCAGATTTCAGTCGGACAACATCACGACTGTGGCTTACATCAACCATCAAGGGGGAACAAGGAGTTCCCTAGCGATGTTAGAAGTCTCCAAAATAATTCGCTGGGCAGAGAGACACTCTTGCCACCTATCAGCGATCTATATCCCAGGTGTAGAGAACTGGGAGGCGGATTTTCTAAGTCGTCAGACTTTTCATCCGGGGGAGTGGGAACTCCATCCGGAGGTGTTTGCTCAATTGATTCATCGTTGGGGCAAACCAGAACTGGATCTCATGGCGTCTCGCCAGAACGCCATCCTTCCTTATTACGGATCCAGGTCCAGGGACCCGGAAGCGACGCTGATAGATGCTCTAGCAGCGCCTTGGTCTTTCAACCTGGCTTACGTGTTTCCACTGTTTCCTCTGCTCCCTCGACTGATTGCCAAAATCAAGCAGGAGAGAGCATCGGTGATCTTGATAGCGCCTGCGTGGCCACACAGGACCTGGTATGCAGACCTAGTGGACATGTCATCCTTTCCACCTTGGACCCTGCCTTTGAGACGAGACCTTCTACTACAAGGTCCTTTCAATCATCCAAATCTAATTTCTCTGAGGCTGACTGCCTGGAGATTGAACGCTTGATTTTATCAAAGCGTGGCTTCTCCGAGTCAGTTATTGATACCTTAATACAGGCACGAAAGCCTGTCACCAGGAAAATCTACCATAAGATATGGCGCAAATATCTTTATTGGTGTGAATCCAAAAGTTACTCATGGAGTAAGGTTAGGATTCCCAGGATATTATCTTTTCTCCAAGAGGGTTTGGAAAAAGGATTATCAGCTAGTTCTTTGAAAGGACAGATTTCTGCACTGTCTATTCTTTTGCACAAGCGTCTGGCGGATGTTCCAGACGTTCAGGCGTTGATTAGAATCAAGCCTGTGTTTAAACCTGTTGCTCCCCCATGGAGCTTAAATTTGGTTCTTAAAAGTTCTTCAGGGGGTTCCGTTTAAACCTCTTCATTCCATAGATATCAAACTTTTATCTTGGAAAGTTCTTTTTTTTTTATGGCTATTTCCTCGGCTCGTAGAGTTTCAGAGTTATCTGCTTTACAATGTGATTCTCCTTTATCTGATCTTCCATACAGATAAGGTAGTTCTGCGTACAAAACCTGGGTTTTTGCCTAAGGTGGTATCTACTAAGAATATCAATCAAGAGATTGTTGTTCCATCATTGTGTCCTAATCCTTCTTCAAAGAAGGAACGTCTTTTACATAATCTGGACGTGGTTCGTGCTTTAAAGTTTTACTTAAAAGCTACTAAAGATTTTCGTCAAACATCTGCTTTGTTTGTGATTTACTCTGGACAGAGGAGAGGTCAAAAGGCTTCAGCAACCTCTCTTTCTTTTTGGCTAAGAAGCATAATCCGCTTAGCCTATGAGACTGCTGGATTGCAGCCTCCTGAAAGGATTACAGCTCATTCTACTAGATCTGTGGCTTCCACTTGGGCTTTTAAAAATGAGGCTTCTGTTGAACAGATTTGCAAGGCGGCGACTTGGTCTTCGCTTCATACTTTTTCCAAATTGTACAAATTTGATACTTTTGCTTCTTCGGAGGCTATTTTTGGGAGAAAGGTTTTACAGGCAGTGGTACCTTCCGTTTAAGTACCTGCCTTGTCCCTCCCTTCATCCGTGTACTTTAGCTTTGGTATTGGTATCCCACAAGTAATGGATGATCCGTGGACTGGATACACCTTACAAGAGAAAACACAATTTATGCTTACCTGATAAATTTATTTCTCTTGTGGTGTATCCAGTCCACGGCCCGCCCTGTCATTTTCAGGCAGGTCAAAATTTTAGATTAAACTACAGTCACCACTGCACCCTATGGTTTCTCCTTTCTCGGCTTGTTTCGGTCGAATGACTGGATATGGCAGTTAGGGGAGGAGCTATATAACAGCTCTGCTGTGGGTGTCCTCTTGCAACTTCCTGTTGGGAAGGAGAATATCCCACAAGTAATGGATGATCCGTGGACTGGATACACCACAAGAGAAATAAATTTATCAGGTAAGCATAAATTGTGTTTTTTTCCAAAATTAGCAGTAGTTACATTGTAACACTGATATCTGTCAGGTATCCGTGAATAACCCTTCACGTGTATATATATTTTAAAAGAAGACAACCTAAGGTATTAAATTTGGGGTATTAAATTTGGGGTATTTTGACTCTCTTCATGCAGCCATTTTACCACCCATCTATGCCAAAGTTTGAAGAAGAAAAAAAAAGTGGTGATTCACATCTGTCATCATGCACCCATGTCCTATTTGGGACATTTCTGAAGCCGGACAATGTAATTTACCCCCATCATACCATATTTTTTTTTAAAAGTAGACACCCTAGGCCTAGGGTATTTGAAATGCAGGGTATTTAACACTTTTCATGCACTAATTCAACCACCAGTCTGTCAAACTTTTGGGTAGTCCTTTATTTTTCACACACGTACTTTAGGCATTAATTCTCAGCTCCTGTTATGTGTTACTGTCAAAGAACATGTGTTACGCAACATCTCCTGAGTACAGTGATACCACATATGCATAGGTTTGTTGGCTTGTTTGGGGGGTGCAAGTCCACACATCTGAAATGTGTTTGTGATTTTTTTTTTCTCACATTTAACATACAGTATCTTCTTTGCCTATCTTCTTTTTGAGGGCCTTTTTACGTACCCCAATTTATTTGTTTGCCATGAATGTGCATATATTTGATAAATTGACACCCCAATGTATTGTACAGTATATGGAGTGTTTTGATGCCTTTGATGCAACTATTTTAGCCAAAAAAAATGGAGAAAGTGTATGGTGGTAATTTTTCAATTTTCATTTTTACACACATATTGCTTTTTGACAATTATTTAGGAGAGCTTGTTGTAAGTTATTGCAAGAAAGCACTCCAGGTTGTTTTCTGCAAGACCTTCTGAGTACACCCATGCCCCCATGCATAGGTTTGCCAGGATTTTGGGAAGGTTCAGGTACAATTGTATGACTTGTAATTTGAGATGAAAGTAAGAGTATTTCTTCTGATAGGCCTATCTTTAGTTTGGGGCCTATTGCATACCCCAGTTTTATTTATTGCCATGAAAGTGTATATATTTGAAACATTGACACCCCAAGGTATTGTATATGGAGTGCTTTGATGCAACCGTTTTAGCCAAAAAATTTGGAGAAAGTGTATAGTGGTAATTTTTCAATTTTAATTTTTACACACACATTGCTTTTTGACTAGGATTTAGGAGAGCTTGTTGTAAGTTATTGCAAGAAAACACTCCAGGTTGTTTTCTGCAAGACCCCCTGAGTACACCCATGCCCCCCCATGCATAGGTTTGACAGGGGTTTTGGTAAAATACAGCACCAATTTTAGAACTTATAGAAATGTAAAAATCTGGCACAGGAAATGTAAAAAACAAACAAAAAACACACAAACTCAGTAACAGTAAATGTAACCAACCCCCCCCCCCCCAAAAAAAAAAACACAACGGCAAATTTAATTTTTTTTTTTTTTCCTGTGTCTGATACTGCTTGAAGCAGTCCCCAATGCAGAGTCCAGGCTGTCCAGGGCAATCAGGACAGTAATATATGGTGTCCCTTCACTGCCCCCTCTTGGTACAGACTCTGCATTTTTTTTCTGAGGATTCTGCTTCGCCGCAGTAGGGGGGATTTTGAAAATAAAACTCTCTACTCTCTCCCTTTACCGTTCGTGGAGCAGGTGCATCTTGGTACAAAATCCCCAAAATGATCTGCAGCTGAAACTGTAAAAAAGTCAGTTTCATTCCGGGGTTTGCTTTTTTGAACAACAAAAAAGCATTGTGGGTTGCAATCTGCATTAGGTAAATTGCAACCTTTTTGTACCAGGCTGTTGTCTTCCGCATAATTAGGTAGGTCTGCAGCAGCTGGTCCAGATCAACCCCACCCATATGCCGGTTATAAGCCTTGATGCACACTGGCTTCCTTATGCTCCCAGCTCTCCCACGTACAGAGACCTCCACAGTCGTCTCATTGTGGATGGTGGTAAGAAGGTACACATCCTTCTTGTCTCTGTACTTAACCGCCAACAGCTCCTCTTGGCGCAGAGCTGAGGCCCCCCCCTTCCTGGCTGGGTGCGTGCAAGTTGTCCTGGGAAACCTGCGCAGTTGTTTTTAATTGTACCGCAAGCTACTGTATCAAAACAATATGCTTGAACAAAAGGACATTTGTATAGAAATTGTCTAGATACAAGTGGTACCCTTTGTTTATCAGGGGTAATATCAGGTCCTAGACAATCTTGCCAGTGGTTCCCATATGTTTTGGGCAACCTGGAGGGTCAAGATGGATATCCTTTTCCTCGTACACCCGGAAGGCCTGAGTATACCCAGACTCGTTCTCACAGAGCTTATACACCTTTATTCCATACCTGGAGCGCTTGAAAGGAATATACTGCTTGAATCCCAGCCTTCCCTTATACTGCATTAGGGATTCATCCACGCATATATTCCTTCCAGGTGTATAAGCTTCTGCAAACCTGGCAGCAAAGTGGGTAATCAGGGGGTGGATGTTATACAGCCTGTCAAACTGGGGATGCTCCCTAGGGGGGCACAGGCTGTTGTAGATGAAGTGCATGAAATTTAGAATAATTTCATACCTCTTCCTCGACATACACTGAAAGAAAATGGGGGTAGAGCAGATGGGGTTACCGCTCCAGTAGGAGTGGATGGAGGGTTTCTTTATTATGCCCATCAGCATAGTCAATGCCCAGAATTTTTTAAATTCTGGCACATCGATGGGGGCCCATTGCTGCTTTGCCAAATATTAGTCAGGCTTTGCAGCATGGAACTGATGGGCATATAAATTAGTTTGGGTGACAACGTTCCCCAATAACATAATCGCCCAGAAACACCTCCATAAATTGTTGGGGGCTAAATCCTGCCACATCCACATTTATGCCAGGATTTGCTGTAAAGGGTGGGATATCTGGCCTCTGGTGATGAGGCATTACCCACCCTTTGGCAGCTGGAGCAACACGTCTCTTTCTGGCAGGGGGGTAGCAGCCACAGATACATCACTATCAGTTGAGACTGTATCTAATGATGTATCTGAGCATATGGCAAGGTCAAAATTGGGGTCTGAGTCCAACATAGAGGCGCAAGGATGTCATATGCCTCCTCAGCAGTATATGTTCTCTGTGAAATTATTTATTTGTATCTGTCACAGAGAAAAAATAATACTAAAAAAAAAATCAACACAAAATTTAAATTTAAATGAACTAAATGGCTCTGAAAAGAGCCTTTGGGTCTCACAAAAAAATCACTAAAAAAAAATTACCCCTCACTCAAAAAATGCACAGAGCAAAAAAGTGCTGTGCAAGAGCCAGTGATTTATAGTGATCACTGGCAAGCTAGGGGATTAATGGCTCTGAAAAGGGTCTCACAATTTTTTTACAAAAATGTATTTAAACTAGCCAAATGGCTCTGAAAAGTGCCTTTGGGTCTCACAAAAAAAAATTAACCCTTAAAAAAATGCACAGAGCAAAAAAGGGCTTTTGTGCAAGAGCCAGTGATTTATAGTGATCACTGGCAAGCTAGGGGTTAATGACTCTGAAAAGAACCTTTTGGGTCTCACAATTTTTAAACTAATATAACAATCTCAATCTCTCTCTTTTTCTCTCTCTTTTTTTTTCTCTTTCTCTAAGATCCCCACTGGTCAGTGTGAATATTTACTAATATTGACATGATCAGACAAATGGGATTTTTTTTTTATTATTATAAATGTAATTATAGGGGCAAGCTCAGATTGGATGACCCCAGCCAGCACCTATGATGAGGCAGGCTAGTGACACCGCCAGAAGCCCCATGATGCACTGGTCAGCGCCATCTTTGAAGCCACAGTGGGGAGGGAGGCTATATGGGGCTTTTTTTTATAAAAAAAATGTGTATTTTATTTTTATTTTAAATATATTTCTCTTCTAAGGTGTATCCAGTCCAAGGATTCATCCATTACTTGTGGGATATTCTCCTTTTCAACAGGAAGCTGCAAGAGGATCACCCACAGCAGAGCTGTCTATATAGCTCCTCCCCTAACTGCCACCTCCCAGTCATTCTCTTGCAGCTCTCGTCAAGGGAAGCAGCTAGAGAGATGTGGTGCATTAATGTAGTTTATCTTCAATCAAAAGTTTGTTATTTTCAAATGGTACCGGAGTTGTACTATTTTAGCCTCAGGCAGAAAGTTGAAGAAGAGTCTGCCAGTGGTCTTTGATGATCTTAGCAGGTTGTAACTAAGATCCATTGCTGTTCTCACACATAACTGAAGAGATGGGTAACTTCAGCTGGGGGAATAGCGTGCAGGGTCTCCTGCTCTGAGGTATGTGCAGTTTTAAATTTTTAAATTCTGGCATCATGCTTGCTGTAAAGGGTAATATTTTTATTATTCACTCACATTACTGAATAGATATAACGTTTGCTTGAGGTGTATAAACGTTTATTTCATATTGGTGATAAAACTTTATTCTGGGGCCCAGTTTTTCCACATGGCTGACTAGATTTTGCCTAGGGATAGTTTTTTTTAAGGCCCTCTCACTGTGAGTACAGGTTGGGAGGGGCCTATTTTCCATTAGTTTTTGCAGCTTGAGACATCCAGCTTCCCTAAAGGAGTCCCCTGAACATATAGGACCTCTCTAAGGGGTTTTTGTGCCTTCCAAAGTCGTTGTATGGGCAGGTAGGGCCACAGTAGAGCTGTGGCAGTTTGTGCGACTGTTTAAAAACGTGTATATCGTTTTTTTGATCCGGTTTTGAAACTAAGGGGTTAATCATCCATTTGCAAGTGGGTGCAATGCTCTTTCAGCCTATTATACACACTGTAAACATTTCGTAAGATTTACTGCTTTTTTCACTGTTTTAGCAGTTTCTGTGATTGTTTTTTTTCTCTTAAAGGCACAGTACCGTTTTTATTTTTTGCTTGTTCACAATTATTAAAGTGTTTTCCAAGCTTGCTGGTCTCATTACTAGTCTGTTTAAACATGTCTGACATAGAGGAAACTCATTGTTCATTATGTTTAGAAGCCATTGTGGAACCCCCTCTTAGAATGTGTACCAAATGCACTGATTTTACTATAGATTACAAAGACCATATTCTGGCTTTAAGAAATTGACAAGGAGGAAGTCTAACTCTCCCCACGTGTCATATCCTATAAATCCCGCTCAGGGGACGCCAAGTACATATAGCGCGCCCATTGCGTATACCTTGCAAGACATGGCGGCAGTTATGAATCATACCCTTACAGAGGTATTATCTAAACTGCCAGGTTTGCAAGGAAAGCGAGACAGCTCTGGGACTAGAATAAAGAAGCTCTCTGACGCTTTAGTAGCTATCTCTGATACACCCTCACAATATAATGAAGCTGAAGCAGGAGAGCTTCAATCTGTGGGTGATTTTTCTGATTCAGGGAAGATACTTCAATCTGATTCTGATATGTCTACATTTAAATTTAAGCTTGAACACCTCTGCGTATTGCTCAGGGAGGCTTTAGCAACTCTGGACGACTGTGAGACTATTGTAGTCCCAGAGAAATTATGTAGATTGGATAAATACTATGCAGTACCTACTTACACTGATGTTTTTCCAATCCCTAAAAGGTTTTCTGAAATTATTACTAAGGAATGGAATAGACCAGGTGTACCATTCTCTCCCCCTCCTGTTTTTAAAAAGATGTTTCCTATAGACGCCGCTACACGGGACTTATGGCAGACGGTTTCTACTCTAGCTAAGCGTACGACTATCCCTGTCGATGAGAGTTGTGCTTTTCTAGATCCAATGGATAAAAAAATTAGAGGGTTACCTTAAGAAAATTTTTATTCAACAAGGTTTTATTCTCCAGCCTCTTGCATGCATTGCCCCAGTCACTGCTGCCGCGGCTTTCTAGTTTGAGTCCCTAGAGGAGGCTCTACATGTTGAAACCCCGTTGGAAGATATTATTGACAAGCTTAGGGCCCTTAAGCTAGCCAATTCATTTGTTTCTGACGCCGTTGTTCATTTAACCAAGCTAACGGCTAAAAATTCAGGTTTTGCTATTCAGGCGCGTAGGGCGCTATGGATTAAATCCTGGTCAGCTGACGTTACTTCAAAGTCTAAACTTCTCAACATTCCCTTCAAAGGACAGATCCTATTCGGGCCTGGACTGAAGGAGATCATTTCTGACATCACTGGAGGAAAAGGTCACGCCCTTCCTCAAGACAGGTCCAGCAAATTAAGGACCAAACAGTCTAGTTTTCGGCCCTTTCGAAAGCTTCAAGAGCGGCGCAGCTTCAACTTCCTCTAACACAAAACAAGAGGGAACTTTTGCCCAGTCTTAGCCGGTCTGGAGACCTAACCAGGCTTGGAACAAGGGGAAACAGGCCAAGAAGCCTGCTGCTGCCTCTAAGACAGCATGAAGGAGCAGCCCCCGATCTGGAAACGGATCTAGTAGGGGGCAGACTCTCTCTCTTCGCCCAGGCAGGATTCCTGGGCATTGGAAATTGTGTCCAAGGGTTATCTTCTGGAATTCAAAACCTCTCCCCCAAAAGGGAGATTTCATCTCTCACTTTTATCTGCAAACCAGATAAAGAGAGAAGCATTCTTACATTGTGTTCAAGACCTCCTAGTTATGGGAGTGATCCACCCAGTTCCGCAGGAGGAACAGGGACAGGGCTTTTATTCAAATCTGTTTGTTGTTCCCAAGAAAGAGGGAACATTCAGACCAATCTTAGATCTCAAGATCTTAAACAAATTTCTCAGAGTCCCATCCTTCAAGATGGAGACTATTCCAACCATCCTTCCTATGATCCAGGAGGGTCAATACAGGCACTACCAGTTTGTAGCTCTTCCCTTCGGGTTGGCCACGGCACCAAGAATCTTTACAAAGGTTCTAGGGTCCCTTCTAGCGGTCCTAAGGCCGCGGGCTATAGCAGTAGCCCCTTACTCAGACGACATTCTGATACAGGCGTCGACTTTTCAAGTTGCCAGGTCTCACACGGACATTGTTCTGGCATTTCTGAGGTCGCATGGGTGGAAAGTGAACGAAGAAAAAAGTTCTCTATCCCCTCTCACGAGTTTCCTTCCTAGGAACTCTGATAGATTCTGTAGAAATGAAGATATACCTGACAGAGGCCAGGTTGTCAAAACTTCTAAATTCCTGCCGTGTTCTTTATTCTACTTCTCGCCCTTCAGTGGCTCAGTGTATGGAAGTAATCGGCTTAATGGTAGCGGCAATAGACATAGTGCCGTTTGCCCGCCTACATGTCAGACCGCTGCAACTCTGCATGCTCAGTCAGTGGAATGGGAATTACACAGATTTGTCCCCTCTACTAAATCTGGATCAAGAGACCAGGGATTCTGTTCTCTGGTGGTTATCTCGGGTCCATCTGTCCAAGGGTATGACCTTCCGCAGGCGAGATTGGACAATAGTAACGACAGATGCCACCCTTCTGGGCTGGGGTGCAGTCTGGAACTCCCTGAATCTTCATCAGATTTCAGTCGGACAACATCACGACTGTAGCCTACATCAACCATCAAGGGGGAACAAGGAGTTCCCTAGCAATGTTGGAGGTTTCAAAAATAATTCTATGGGCAGAGGTTCACTCTTGCCATCTATCAGCTATCCATATCCCAGGAGTAGAGAACTGGGAGGCGGATTTTCTAAGTCAACAGACTTTTCATCCGGGGGAGTGGAAACTCCATCCGGAGGTGTTTGCACAGTTGATTCAACTTTGGGGCAAACCAGAACTAGATCTCATGGCGTCTCGTCAGAACGCCAAGCTTCCTTGTTACGGGTTCAGGTCCAGGGATCCCAAGGCAGCACTGATATATGCTCTAGCAGCGCCTTGGTCTTTCAACCTGGCTTATGTGTTTCCACCGTTTCCTCTGCTCCCTCGTCTGATTGCCAAGATCAAGCAGGAGAGAGCTTCGGTGATTTTGATAGCTCCTGCGTGGCCACGCAGGACTTGGTACGCAGATCTGGTGGACATGTCATTCTTTCCACCTTGGACTCTGCCGCTGAGGCAGGACCTTCTACTTCAAGGTCCCTTCAAACATCCAAATCTAATTTCTCTGCGTCTGACTGCTTGGAGATTGAACGCTTGATTTTGTCAAAACGTGGTTTTTCCGAGTCGGTCATTGATACCTTAATTCAGGCTCGAAAGCCTGTCACCAGGAAAATCTATCAAAAGATATGGTGTAAATATCTTCATTGGTGTGAATCCAAGGGTTACTCATGGAGTAAAGTCAGGATTCCCAGGATATTATCTTTTCTCCAAGAGGGATTGGAGAAGGGATTGTCAGCTAGTTCCTTAAAGGGACAGATTTCTGCTCTGTCTATTCTTTTGCACAAGCGTCTGGTGGATGTTCCAGACGTTCAGGCGTTTTGTCAGGCTTTATTTCGAATCAAGCCAGTGTTTAAACCTGTTGCTCCGCCATGGAGTTTAAATTTAGTTCTTAAAGTTCTTCAAGGGGTTCCGTTTGAACCTCTGCATTCCATAGATATCAAGCTTTTATCTTGGAAAGTTCTGTTCTTGGTAGCTATCTCTTCGGCTCGAAGAGTTTCAGAGTTATCTGCCTTGCAGTGTGATTCCCCTTATCTGATCTTCCATGCAGATAAGGTAGTTTTGCGTACAAATCCTGGGTTTCTTCCTAAGGTGGTATCCAATAAGAATATCAATCAAGAGATTGTTGTTGCGTCATTGTGTCCTAATCCTTCTTCAAATAAGGAACGTCTATTAAACAATCTTGACGTGGTTCGTGCTTTAAAGTTTTATTTACAAGCTACTAAAGATTTTCGTCAAACATCTGCGTTGTTTGTTGTCTACTCTGGACAGAGGAAAGGCCAAAAGGCTTCAGCAACTTCTCTTTCTTTTTGGTTAAGAAGTATAATCCGCTTAGCTTATGAGACTGCTGGCCAGCAGCCACCTGTAAGAATTACAGCTCATTCCACTAGAGCGGTGGCTTCCACATGGGCCTTTAATAATGAGGCTTCTATTGAACAGATTTGTAAGGCAGCGACTTGGTCTTCGCTTCATACTTTTTCTAAATTCTACAAATTTGATACTTTTGCTTCTTCGGAGGCTATTTTTGGGAGAAAGGTCTTACAGGCAGTGGTGCCTTCCGTTTAAGCGCCTGCCTTGTCCCTCCCTTCATCCATGTCCTATAGCTTTGGTATTGGTATCCCACAAGTAATGGATGAATCCGTGGACTGGATACACCTTAGAAGAGAAAACAAAATTTATGCTTACCTGATAAATTTATTTCTCTTGTGGTGTATCCAGTCCACAACCAGCCCTGTCATTTTAAGGCAGGTGTTTTTTAATTTTTAAACTACAGTCACCACTGCACCCTATTGTTTCTCCTTTCTCTTGCTTGTCTTCGGTCGAATGACTGGGAGGTGGCAGTTAGGGGAGGAGCTATATAGACAGCTCTGCTGTGGGTAATCCTCTTGCAGCTTCCTGTTGGGAAGGAGAATATCCCACAAGTAATGGATGAATCCGTGGACTGGATACACCACAAGAGAAATAAATTTATCAGGTAAGCATAAATTTAGTTTTTACTAAGTGCCTCGACCCACCGAGGCTCTTGGCACACTTACAGAGCATCGGAAGCCTGCCCGGAAGTTATCACTCAGTGGGAGTGATCAAAGCGGAGCCCAGCAGTCAGGAACAGTATTGCACAATGCCTCAACATCGAGGCATCGCTGAAATACTGTTTGAGCGGAAGGAAGCGATCTCGATCGCTTCCAGTGCTCAGATTACCCAAGGACGTGTCAGGCACATCCTTGGTCCTTAACTGTATTTTTTTTGTAGGACGTGCCTGACACGTCCTCGGTTGCCAAGGGGTTCAAGGGACATTAACCATCAAATTGTTCTTACATGATTCAGATAGAACAGACTATTTTAAACAACTTTCCAATTTACTTCTATTATCAAATGTCCTTTGTTTTCTTGTTATTTTTTGTTGAAAAGCAGGAAGGTAAGATCAAGAGTGTACACGTGTCTGCAGCAGTTTTGCAACAATGTTATACATCAACAAGAGCACTAGACAGCACTGGCAGCATTATCTGCTATCATGTAGTATTTTCAGACATGTGCACGCTACCTATCTGAATATCTTTTCAACAAAGAATAGCAAAAGAACAAAGCAAATTTGATAATAGAAGTAAATTGGAAACTTTTGTAGAATTGTATACTCTATCTGACTCAAGAAAAGTTTGCACGTGTCTAACCTTTTGCCAGCAGTATTTGCAACAATGTTTATAGCGATGTTACACATAGTTGCAAACAATGCTTCCATGGACTGCTAAAGACACTTGCATGCTCCTATCAGCCTACCTAAGTTTACTCTTTAACTAAGGATACCAAGAGAATAAAGCAAATTTGTTAATTGAAGTAAATTGCAAGGTTGCTTAAAATTCTATGCTCTGTCTGAATCGTGAGCATTTAATTTTGACTTTACTGTACCTTTAATTTGGATATTCTGTAATCTTTTAAGAAGTTGTTGAAAATTAGTATTGCCATTGAGCTATATATAAATAGCAGTGTTCTCCACTCCCTTACAAACCTGCATGATATATTTTTTCTTTGGTTTAAATGGATAGACCATACTTCAGCTTTTATGCTCAAAAACAGACATTTAAAATCCTGACCTGTTCGGGGTATCATGAACATAGTAGCTGAGAAACACTGGTCTAATAGTTTATGTTGCAAAAAATTGTAGTATTGACTGTTCGGAGTATAGAATTTGCTCAGTGAATTTAAGCTGTTTTTTTTTCCTTACAGAGCTGAAGCTTGTCTTCAACGCATTGCAGAACTTAATCCTTATGTTCGTGTCATATCGTCTACGGCACCACTGGATGAGACCAGCAATGTCTTATTTCTACGGCAGTACCAGGTATGGTGCTCACTGCCAGAGAATGCAGAATTATTATTAACAAAAACTCATTAAAGGGACACTAAACCCACATTTTTTCTTTCATGATTTGGATAGAGCATGCAATTTTAAGCAACTTTCTAATTTACTCCTTTTCTCATATTTTCTTCGTTCCCTTGTTATCTTTATTTGAAAAAGCAGGAATGAAAGCTTTGGAGCCGGCCCATTTTTGGCACAGCACCCTGGATAGCGCTTGCTGATTGGTGGCTACATTTAGCTATCCAATCAGCAAGCGCAACCCAGGTGCTGAACCTAAATAAAAATTGATAGTAGGAGTAAATTAGAAAGTTGTTTTAAATTGCATGCTCTATCTGAATCATAAAAGAAAAAAATTGGGTATAGTATCCATTTAAAGGGACAGTAAACAAATTGGGATAAAAAATGATATAAAAGGTTTAGTAAAGCATATTAAAAAAGAAATTGGCAAAATACTATCATTATTTATTTTCCCCCTTTTCATGTAATTTAACTCTGGAAATTGTCTTTTTCTAATTCTCCAAACTTCAAAAGTATAGTGCAGACTTCTCAAGACTTACACTGCAACATATCTGTCCCTAATTGACCTCAGCAGAGGGAGTATGTAACTGTGAAATAATGCTAACAAAATGACAATGGCTAGCCTTGTCTACCCCAGTAGCAAGCCCAGATTGGCTCTTCAAACTGGTCATTGAAAAACAGCTGCAGCAGGGTATTATCTTGTTTTAAAAATATTTCTTTGGCAGTGCTATTCTATAGCAAAAAAACTGAAATGTATTGTAATTTCAAGGTTTGTAGTGTCCCTTTAAGTGCTGGTAAAGTAAACAAATATTTGTTGTGAACAAAATCTGCTGTTTTCAGTTTTATTTTATTTTTTCAGTATTTAAATTAAATGTCTTAATTTTTTAATATTGGTTCCTTTTGTTTTATTCAACTAGCGGGAGTGAGTTTAACCAAGAAGTCATTGTTCTGCTTCAGTAAACTGACAATGTTTCACATTTTCTCTTTTTATACCACCTTTATTAAAACACAAAAAACAAGATTTTTCTTTAGACTTGCAATAAATTAACATACTAGGTGAGTGTGAAGTTTGTAAAATGCATTAACACCTTGTTTGTTGCAGTTATTTTTCAATAGTCAAACTTCACCCACCACGTGCCTCTTTTGTAGCACTGAATCTGGACTTGTATTTGCAGGGATACCACTGTCACTTTCTTAGCAAAACTTGCATTGTTTTGCAGTTTCTTGTCTGGCCTCCAGCAATTAGGGACAGATATGTAGCAATGTAGAAGCCTGTCATGTCATTTTTTATTTTTTTTTACACATGCATATTATAAAGACATTTTTCAAAAATCATAAGTTATGATCACATAATATTTGAATGAACACAAAACATTAACAAATAGTAAAAAAGTTAAATTTTCACATTGCAACAATCTGAGAACCTGAAGAAACCACCATAAAGTAAAAAAGAAAACAAACCCCTTAAAGGAACACTCAAGTCAAAATTACATTTTCGGGATTCAGATAGAGCAGCAATTTTAAACAACTTTCCAATTTATTTCCTTTAACAAAATGTGTACAGTCTTTTTATATTTACACTTTTTGAGTCACAAACTCCTACTGAGCATGTGCAAGAATTCACAGAATATACATTTGTGATTGGGTAATGGCTGTCACATGGTACAGGTTGAGTGGAAATAGACATAACTTTGAAATTTATCTGAAAAAAATCTACTACTCATTTGAAGTTCAGATTAAGTGATATTGTATTTTCTTGTTGTTGTGCATTTGTTGATTATGAAACTAGTGTATTTAATTGTCCTTTTAAAGTCCAAAATACAATCTGTTCCTTAGTTGCCCCATGTTATATTTGCTCTAAGTGCATATTTTTAATGTGTTAAAAGTATAAAGATACCAAAATACTAAATATGTATTCTTTCATTTGTGTGCAGTGCGTGATACTCACTGAAACCCGGCATTCGTTACGCAAAGCGATAAACAACTTCTGCCATTCTCAAAAGCCACCCATAAAGGTAATGTCTTTATTATCTTGGGATTATTTCCTACATGCTGTTTTATGTTAATTTGTCACATTTTGTAACTTGATGCACTTTTGATCTGTGTGTAATCCTTTGCCAGTTCATCAGCTCCGATACCTATGGAATATGTGCATGTCTGTTTTGTGATTTCGGAGAAGAGTTTGAAGTTTTGGACACCACAGGGGAAGACCCTAAAGAGATATTTATTTCTAATATAACACAGGTAATGCGCACCTTTTTAAATCTTAAATAATCTGTACTTGCAATAAAAAGATTAAATAACATTTTGTTAATGCGAATTACATGGAGATTTACCAAATAAGAACAGTTTCACAAATTAATCCAGCAGCAGTTTTTAAAAGTCTCTAATAAGAATAGGACAGTTGTGTTTTGGGTTTATGGTATGTGAAACATTAATACTGACTTTACACGCCGTTTTGGAAGGTGAAATTTTACGATGTGAACTTTTTGGAGTATAATTTTGTACTTATTTGAGGCAACAAAGTAGCAATAAATCTGAATATATTGTTCTATTCAAAGAAAGGGGCACAAACAATTTTTTGTAGTGGCATCGGTTTTGATTTTATACTAATCATGCTGTAATATGTACTGGGAGAAAATTTACACGTTTAAACTTGTAGCAAATATTACAGCATATTTAAGAGATTAGTATGTTGTAAAAGCTAAGCAGAACATACGTATAGGAAAGATTGAAAATTATGTTTGGGAAAGGACCTTGATCTCTAGCTTGTAGGAAACTCCTTATATTGCCATGTGATTAGACTGGATGACAAGTACAATTTTTGCAACTGAAAAATACTGTTATTTTTAGACAATTTTACAACAAATGTTTGTACAGGAGAATTATATATTCTATTAAACACATCCATTTTGTTCAGTCTAATCCAGGAGTCGTAACTTGCTTTGAAAACCGGCCACACAAATTTGAACCCGGAGAATATGTCACTTTCCGGGAAGTAAATGGAATGACGTCCTTAAATGGTTCCATGCAGCAAATCTCAGGTAACATGCAGCTTCTGTTTGCCTTCTTTGGATTATTTATTTAAACTCTTTTTCGACAAATAAACTTTGTGATTCAAACATTTTCTTTTTAAAGACACGATGAGTCCATGGATCATCATCCTTACTTGTGGGATATTCACCTCCTGGTCAGCAGGAGGAGGCAAAGAGCACCACAGCAGAGCTGTTAAATAGCTCCTCCCTCCCACCCCAGTCATTCTCTTTGCCTACGTTAGTGATAGGAAGAGGTAAAGTGAGGTGTTAGAAAAGATTCTTCAGTCAAGTGTCTATTATTTTTAAAGTAGTGCCAGAGAGTGCTGCTTTGTTCTAGGGTGTAGCCGTAATCCATATCAGTCTCTTCAGTAGAGCTTTTGGTGGCTTTAGAGCATTAGGAACTGGTGGTACATAATTCTCACTGCGCCTCCTATACATTGATGCTGCCCTTCTCTTAACAGCCTAAGCAAAGTTAACTCAGGCTTTTTGATTTCCACAGGGCTATGGGAGGGAGAGGACCTCCTAAACCTGCTGAGCTGCCCTGTTATCGGGCAGAGTACAAAGGTAAGTGCTGACTTTGTTTTTATTCTGGGAAGCAATATCTCAGAGGCAAGTGGGCACTTTAACCATTTTCATGTTACATAAGGCAGAGATCCTTGTGTAGGGACACAATCTATCTCTCTTGTTAATAGAGGGTAATGGAGGACAGCTATGAGTACTGGGGCTGGGGAGCTCATTTTTATTGTTGGTGGTGTTTTTTTCTCTATCGGGTTAATTTTAGAGACTTGAGCCGATCGGGTTAGGTTTGACTGTGACGCCCACGATGGGCAGGGCTAGCGGTTCGCGCGTTATCAGTATTACTTGCGCAACTCTCAGCCGTAGCTGCCATAGCCTGCAAGGAAGGCGTCGGCTCTTGTGGCTCTACAACCGCATGGTTTCCTAACAAAAGCATGCGGTTATAGCGTTATTGCTTTATTCAACATCCGGATCGTTCCTGCTTCAGATATTGAGTCAGGGAGTGTGTCCGTTTTGGCAGGTAGGCACCTCAGCAGAGTTGCTGAGGTGTAGGGGTGTTTGAAATTTTCTTTGTTTAGCTACTGGGATACGTTTTTAGCTATGACGGTAAAAAAGTTAACTTTTAAAATTTAAAGTCACAGTAACGGTTTTTGTTCTGTTCTGAAATTTTTGGAGATTGAATAATTTGATTAATTTGTCTTGTTTAAAGTGAAGGTAAAGTTTTATGGAAATGAAAGCAGTATTGTGTTAGTTGTTCAAAATATAGCAAGATCGCTAAGTTTGTATTACATATTACTATATATATCAATATAAAATAAACAGTTTTTCTTTACGTGACCGGCCGATTAAAGCTCCTCCCTCCAGTTATTTCCTGCTTTCTGGTTGTATTACGTATAGAGCGTTTCCACCCGCTCTATACGTATGGTAAATGCGCGTTCTCGATTTTCTTCAATCTTCAATTTGCGCCTGCGCGAGTAAATACTATTACCATCTGTTGCCAATTGTTGCTAAACAAAGTGCGTTCGGGCCAGTTGCTTGAATGAAGGCGATGTGCGCAAGCGCAAAGCTGGAACGAGCACGGCTTATAAGATACAGGAAGTGTATCTAACGCATGCGCATATGAAACAGTTATGCAGTGACATCAAATGACGGCCGCCTAACGGCCAGACAGATAATTGGATAATAGAACAACGTGACCTGGCTGCCAAAAAAAAAAATTAATTACGGGCAGATTACAGAACAAGGAGATTAGAGTTTTCAAAAGCGGATAAAAGGTTAAATATCGATTTTTAAAGAAATTGATGAATTAAACTCACATTAGTTTTAATGCTACTTACATTTGAAAAGTTAGAAAGATGCGAACTTTACCTTCACTTTAATTGAACACATAATTCCTAAATAGTAGATAAAAAAAAAATTCTAGCTAAATTTAAAGAGACAGTAACGTCTTAATTTAAAAAAAAAAATAAAATAAATTGTTTTTTCTTATTGTGTTCAGTATGGACTTAGGAGCCGTAGAAAATGTTACTTGCTCCATGTGTTTGGATGCAAATGTGGAACCACCAATCCCTTTCTGTCTCTCATGTATTGAGAGGGCTTTAAGTTATAGGGATAAGATTTTTCATGAATAAAATTTCTCTAAGGCGGATGCTTCTCAGGAGTCTAATGATGAGTCAGAGTATGCCGCAGCTTTCTCCCCAAGCGTCCCAATCTTTAACGCCTGCACAAGCAGTGCCCTGTACTTCTGCTCTAGCGCATGCTGGAGTTACCTTAAGACATAGCTGCACTTATGTCTTCTACAATTTCTAATCGTTGTCTGCTTTTGCTATGCTTCAAGGCAAGCATAAGAGGAAAGGCAATCATGTTGTCAGTGAGGTTTCTGATGCTATTGTGGCAATCTCGGAGGTACCCTCTCAGTGAACTGAGATGGAGGGTATTGAGGTTCTATCAGAAGGCGAAATTTCAGGCTCTGAAAGTTCATTACCTTTGACTGATTCAGAGGTTGTATCTTTCAGGTTTAAACTAGAACACCTCCGCCTGTTACTCAGGGAGGTTTTGGTCACTTTATACGACTGTGATTCTACAGTAGTGGTCGCTCCTGCGAAATCAAGTGAATTGGATAGATATTTTGAAGTTCCCTCTTACTCAGACGTTTTTCCGGTGCCAAAGCGAGCTTCGGAGATTGTTTCCAAGGAATGGGAGAGACCAGGTATTCCCTTCTCTCCGGCCCCCATTTTCAAAACGATGTTCCCTATAGCCGATGCTGTCAGGGAAACTTGGCAGATGGTCCCTAAGGTGGAAGGGGCTATTTCCACCTTAGCCAAGCGAACTACTATTCCCATTGAGGATAGTTGTGCTTTTAAATATCCCGTGGACAAGAAGTTGGAGGGTCTACTTAAGAAAATTTGTTCACCAGGGTCTGCTATTGCAGCCGGCTGCGTGCATTGCTACTGTCCCTAGTGCAGCAGCTTATTGGTTTGATGCTCTGTCTGAGTCTCTCAAGACTGAGACTTCTTTAGAGGAGATCCAAGATAGGATTAAAGCTCTGAAGTTAGCCAAATCTTTTATTACGGATGCTTCTCTGCAAATTACAAAATTGGCAGCTAAGAGTTTAGGGTTCTCTATCTTAGCCCGCAGAGCCTTATGGTTGAAACCTTGGTCTGCGGACGTGTCATCCAAATCTAAACTTCTAGCAATTCCTTACAAGGGGAAGACCTTGTTTGGACCTGTCCTGAAGGAGATTATCTCTGATATCATGGGAGGTAAGGGTCATCTTCTTCCTCAGGATAAGAGAAGTAAACAAAAAGGACGACAAAGTAATTTTCGTTCCTTTCGCAATTTCAAGGGAAATTCTTTCTCTTCCTTCTCTAAACAGGAGGGGAACTATTCGCAATCTAAGTCTACTTGGAGACCCAACCAGTCTTGGAACAAGGGTAAACAATCCAAGAAGCCTGCTGCTGAATCCAAGACAGCATGAAGGACATGCCCCTGATCCGGGACCGGATCTGGTAGGGGGCAAACTTTCCTTCTTTGTTCAGGCTTGGGTTCAGGACGTTCAGGATGCCTGGGCAGTAGAAATAGTGTCTCAGGGATACAAGCTGGAGTTCAAAAATTTTCCTCCCAGAAGAAGGTTTCTTCTTTCAAGATTATCTGCAAACCAGATAAAAGAAGAGGCGTTCTTACATTGTGTAAGAGACCTCTCCTCCTTGGGAGTGATTGTTCCCGTTCCTGGGTTTTTATTCAAATCTGTTTGTGGTTCCCAAAAAGGAGAGAACCTTCAGACCTATCTTAGACCCCAAGAGTCTAAACAAGTTTCTCAGAGTTCCGTCATTCAAGATGGAAACTATTCGTACAATTCTTCCATTGATCCAGGAGGGTCAATTTATGACGACAGTGGATTTAAAGGATGCATATCTACATGTTCCTATCCACAGAGATCATCACAGGTTTCTGAGGTTTGCCTTTCTGGACAAACACTTTCAGTTCGTGGCTCTTCCTTTCGGCCTGGCCATGGCACCCAAAATTTTCACAAATGTTCTGGGGTCTCTGCTGGCGGTTCTAAGAACGCGGGGCATTGCGGTGGCACCTTATCTGAGCAATATTCTAATCCAGGCGCCATCTTGTCAACAAGCAAGATCTCATACCGACATTGTGCTATCCTTCCTAAGAACTCACGGGTGGAAGGTAAATCTGGAAAAGAGTTCCTTAATCCTGAAGACAAGGGTGACCTTCTTGGGAACTCTAATCAATTCTATATCCATGAGAATTTTTCTGACAGAGGTCCGGAAATCAAAGATTCTGGATACCTGTCGAGCCATTCAGTCCTCTCCTCGACCGTCAGTAGCTCAGTGCATGGAGGTAATCGGACTGATGGTGGCGGCAATGGACATCATACAGTTTGCTCGGTTCCACCTCAGGCCTCTGCAGTTAGACATGCTCAGGCAGTGGAACGGAGATTATGCAGACTTGTCTCCTCGAATAACCCTGGATCAGGAGACAAGGGATTCTCTTCAATGGTGGTTGTCTCTGTATCATCTATCACAGGGAACCTGCTTTCGCAGACCGTCCTGGGTGATTGTGACAACAGACGCCAGCCTTCTAGGGTGGGGAGCTGTCTGGGGTTCCCTAAAGGCTCAGGGAGTATGGACTCAGACAGAGTCTGTTCTTCCTATAAACATCCTGGAACTAAGAGCGATCTTCAATGCTCTTCTGGCCTGGCCTCAGTTGGCTTTGGCCCAGTTCATCAGATTCCAGTCGGACAACATAACGACAATGGCTTACATCAATCATCAGGGAGGAACGAGGAGTTCCTTAGCGATGACCGAGGTAGCCAAGATAATCCGGTGGGTGGAGGCCTATTCTTGCCATCTGTCGGCGATCCACATCCCAGGGGTGGACAACTGGGAGGCGGACTTTCTGAGCAGGCAGACTTTTCATCCGGGAGAGTGGGAACTCCACCCGGAAGTGTTCTCCAACCTGATTCTCAAGTGGGGTCGGCCGGAGTTAGATCTCATGGCATCTCGCCAGAATGCCAAGCTCCTGAGATACGGGTCGAGGTCCAGGGATCCACAGGCATAACTGATAGATGCTCTGGCAGTTCCTTGGTCCTTCAGTCTAGCATACCTGTTTCCTCCGTTTGTGCTTCTGCCTCGGGTCATTGCCCGAATCAAGCAGGAGAGGGCATTGGTGATCCTCATTGCTCCTGCTTGGCCTCGCAGGATTTGGTATGCAGATTTGGTGGACATGTCATCTCTGTCACCTTGGAGACTTCCGTTGAGGAAGGATCTTCTAATTCAAGGGCCCTTCCTTCACCCAAATCTAGTTTCTCTGAAGCGGACTGCTTGGAGATTGAACGCTTAATCCTATCCAAGCGGGGTTTTTCTGATTCGGTAATAGAGACCTTGATCCAGGCACGTAAGCCTGTAACTAGAAAGATTTACCATAAGATATGGCGCAAATACCTCTATTGGTGTGACTCCAAGGTCTACTCATGGAGTAGAGTTAGGATTCCCAGAATTTTGTCTTTTCTCCAATAAGGTTTGGAGAAGGGTTTATCGACAAGTTCCCTAAAGGGTCAGATCTCTGCCTTATCTATTTTGTTACACAAACGTCTGACAGATGTCCCAGATGTACAATCTTTTTGTCAGGCCTTGGTTAGGATCAGGCCTGTGCTCAAACCAGTTACTCCTCCATGGAGTCTGAATTTAGTTCTTCAAGGGGTTCCGTTTGAGCCTATGCATTCCTTAGATATTAAGTTATCTTGGAAAGTTTTGTTTATTGTTGCTATTTCTTCAGCTCAAAGATTGTCTGAGCTCTCGGCGTTGCAATACAATTCGCTTACCTTATTTCCATTCAGATAAGTTAGTTTTACGTACTAAACTAGGGTTTCTTCCTAAGGTTTTTTCAGCTCGGAACATTAATCAGGAGATTGTTGTTCCTTCTTAGACAGGTTGTTCTTTTAGACAGGTTGTTTTTTTTATTATAAACTTCAGACACCTCTGCACCTTGGCTTTTCCTTTCTCTTCCTAACTTTGGTCGAATGACTGGAGTGGGAGGGAAGGGAGGAGCTATTTAACAGCTCTGCTGTGGTGCTCTTTGCCTCCTCCTGCTGACCAGGAGGTGAATATCCCACAAGTAAGGATAATGATCCGTGGACTCATCGTGTCTAAAAAGAAACAAATTTATCAGGTAAGCATAAATTTTCTTTTTATCTTTTTCTTGAGGGCATACTTTGCTGAGTCTTGGGGGTACAACCACAGGCCCAGCACATGTGTGGTTTGCAAGAAGCTGTGCCACTGCTTATGTCATTCATTAACTTTGACAGATAGTGTTCTAATTTTGCATTTTTTTAATGAAGCGTGTTTAGCTCCACATCTACAGAGATATGTCCTCAGTAACGGAATAACTTGTTTGGGTCACAGAGCAAAACTACTGAAATACTGCTAATAAGTGCTGTTGTGAAAGGTACAAATGTTTTGTATGTATCACAATAAAAATGACTTTTCTCTTTTAGCAGGGTTCTTTAGGTAACATAGTAGATGAGGTTGAAAAAAAAGACAGAAGTCCATATAGTTCAACCTATACAATTAATTTATTTACAATAAAAGCTCCAGTTGAGCTTAAATTAATCCCATTAAAATATTGACTCATTTTAATACCAGCAATCATATCCATGAATTCTGGTTCTAGCCAGAAATGAATCTAAACAATTTTTAAATGTATCTAAGGTTTTGGCATTTACTACCTCCTTAGGTAAGGAGTTCCACAATTTGATTGCTCTTACAGTGGAAAAAAACATTTATGTTGCTGGAGATTAAATCTCCTTTCCCTCCAGCCTTATATTGTGACATCTTGTCACAAACATTTTTCTTGGAATAAACAGAGCTTCTGTCTACTCTGTATATGGGCCTTTAATATATTTATATAAAGCAATCATTATTGATTAACATTAATTGATCAAATGTGTAGATTATGCAAATAAATAAAACATTTTATTTTATAATGTATCTGTCTAAATGTCATACATTCCTAAAGTAGAATGATAAAAAAAATCAATTAGGAAAAAAGTCCACAGTTTTTTTTTATCAATTTCTTAATGGCATAAAAACACTGATGCATAATTGCTTTATTGAGAACAGACTGGAAAAACTAAAATCAGAAAATAGCCATCAGAGGATGTGAGATTCCTGCTTTTACAAAAAATTGATGCTTTGTGTTCAGAACAAATAAATATTGTTAGAAAAGGAAGATACAATTATTTTTATTGTTCCCAAATGTATTCTCCCTAAAATTCAACAGGTACAGTATCCCACTCATTTCAGCCACATTTTTTTTTCTTAGTGTTGTAATAGTCCATTTTTTTTCTTTTTTCATTTTTAGTGATCTCTCCTTACTCATTCAGCATTGGTGATACCTCAGACATGGAACCTTATCAACATGGAGGGTTAGCATTGCAGATCAAAATGCCCAAGTCATTTTCATTTGTAAGTAATCTGAATACAAATTTGCCCTGCTAAGGTCCTGTGAAGAGATGCAAAATGCTATAAAATAATACAATTAAAATGTACCCGACAAAATAATTTTAAGTATTATATTTCGCTGTTTGCGAACAGTATTTTAAGCTTATCAGCCTAAAAGACCATTTTGTAATAGCGGCTTTTTGCTTAATTTCTTAAAGGAATATAAAAACCCAAATTTTTCCAATTCACTCTTATTATTTAAATTTTTTTCTTTTGGTATCCTTAGTTGAAAATGATACCAAGGTAGGCTCAGGAGATGCTGATTGGTGGCTGCACATGCATGCCCCATGTTTATGGCTCACCCAGTGTGTTAACTAGCTCCCAGTAATGCATTGATGCTGCTTCAACCAAAGATATCAAGAGAGTGAAGAAAATTAGATAATAGAAATACATTGGAAAGTTATTTAAAATTGTATTCTTTATCTGAAGCATGAAAGAAAAATGTTGGGCTTCATGTCCCTTTAAGGCTGTGCCAAGTTAGAATTTTATGGATTGCAATGATATTTTTGATACATAAGTATAACTATCCAGGGTGCACATGGTGTAGTAGCTACCATACCTGCAAAAACAGGGGGTTCTTATCTGACCCGTGAAAATATATATACATATATTTAAATGTATTTTTTCTAGTCATGGGGAGAACAGTTACTAGTCCTAAAGGGAAAATGTTACTAGTCCACTCAATGTTAAAGAGATATATATATATATATATATGTCATAGATAGGATTGCACAATCATACTTAAATAATGCCACGGTGCTCTGCTAATACCATAACAATACTCTCCAAAAAGCAGGCAGCTCACTGGTCTTTGCAGTAAAACAAGAATTTATTATATCAGTTTAAAAAACAAACGTTTCGGCACTGCATTGTGCCTTTGTCAATGTTATACAACAAAAGTACAAGGACAGAGTGCACCCAAGCACCCCGGATCAGTTAACATACATTTAAAACAAACCCCCTTAAATAGAGAATACAGATTAACCCCACTTAGCCTTTACCGCCATTCCTATTGCATGCTCGTTCAATCACCTAATCCCTGCGTCACGCTGACACGCTAGCCGTGCCTAGCGTGATGACGCATAGCACAGCGTTGTCATGACAACGTCCAAGGCATTACATCGATAAATGAGCCGGATACTAGGAGATCACCAGGGAACAGTCTGCGCATATTCAGAACAACAAAGTTTCTTGAAGCGAAGCGGTTGCTATGGGCAACCAACGTAAACCAGCCACCTAATCAGGCAAGAGCCGCTCTGGGTGTCCCATAGTATGTGGCTACGGCGGAGGCAGTAAGGATGTGTAATCTTATCAGATTTTCATACCACACAACACACATGATATAAATACATAGTCGCTTCACTTAAGTCTGTTATGTAACAGGAATATAAATCTGAAAGATATATCACAGCCGCAGATACGATGTTAATATGAACCAGAAAACTGTGATAAAAGTGTGACAAAAGTATATGCAGAGGAAATTCATGGTTATATGATTATTAGATAGAAACTGCCTCAAATGATTAGTGAACATAATAGAGTATGCACCAATAAATCAATGCTGCTAATTAATCTATCTATCCATCAAACCCATAGGAGTATGGTAGTAACCAGACAGTGAAACTTCCACAGACCCAAGCTCTTATGTGGACATTAACGTAGGCATTAATAAAAAGGGCTAAAATCCAAAGTAGTATTGAGTCCCTTTGGGGTCATAGTTCCCAATTTATGTATCCACCTGCTCTCGCATTGGAGTAATTTTTTTCCCCTATCACCACCTCTTGGATTTGGTGGGATATGATCAATCAGCATTGATCTGATGCTTGACACCGGGTGTTTAAAGTTTGCACAGTGGCGTGCCACCGGTTGATCCGAGTCACCATCTTTCAGGGCTTCACGAATAGCGTGGCGATGATTTGCCATCCTGTTGCGGAAGGAGGTTATTGTTTTTCCTATATATAGAAGTGATCATGGGCAAGACAACATGTAGATCACAAAGGTGCTGGTACAACTAAGACGATGGTTTATTTTAAACCGTTGGTTTTTGTGGGGGTGTTGAAAAGTGTCCCCTTTGCACATGCTGTTACATGTTGTACAACTCCCACAGGGGAAGCAACCTTTCTTGGATGACTTGAGCCATGTTTCCTTTTTATAGTGGTTCACAGGATCTGCTTTAACCAAGATGTCCCTCAGGTTCCTTGCTCTGCGGTAGACCACCCTTGGAGCGGTCATCTTCTGAAAGGGTAACATGGGATCTGTGCCCACCACTGGCCAGTGACGACGTGCTGCATTGGATAGACGTTCACAACCAGGTGTGTACGTGGTAATTAAGTTCAGTTGTTCAGACTTATCCTTTTTAGGAACTCTGGTGTCTCGTAAAGTGTCCGTGCATAACAATTTCTCCTGTATTTCGCAGATGTCTGTCATGGGATAACCCCTTTTGTTCAATTTAATGCCCATTTCTTTTACTTGGGTAACTTGTGAATGTGTCTCACTGTTATTTCTCAGCGCCGTAGTGAGTTGGGAGGTGAGAATACCCTTTTTCTGGTGTCCAGGGTGAAAACTACTGGCGTGCAACAAAGAGTTGCGATCCGTGGGCTTAGAGTACAATTTAGTACCAAAACGCCAACCACCAGAGTCATTCACCTTGAACAGGTTGAGGTCCAGAAAATTAACGTTATCTGTACTGAATTCAAGCTTAAAACGAATAGGGCTGGCCATGAGGTTCAAATGTGACACCCACTCACGCAAAGACACTTCATCACCTCTCCATATCAGGAGAACATCATCGATGTAGCGGGTGTAAAAAGTCACCTGTGGATGTTCAAAAGGCTTCATGAGCTCCTGCTCATACCATGACATGTAAATATTTGCGTAAGTGGGTGCCACATTAGACCCCATGGCTGTGCCCGCTACCTGAAGGTAGTAGCAGTCCTCAAATTTAAAATAGTTCTTCTCCAGACAAATAGTCAATAATTCACACAGGAACTCAATAGGAGGACCACTATAGTGGATGTTGTTTGTCACCATAGACCTGACCGCCTCCACCCCCCCAACATGGGGGATCACCGTGTAGAGGCTATCCACGTCCATGGTGACCAGGATATCATCCTGTCTAAGATCCACAAAGTCCGTGAGTCTCCTCAACAGGCAAGGTGAATCTTGTAAGTAAGCCCTGGTGTTCTTGACAATATCCTGTAGGAAAGAGTCAACAAAGATGGCAATATTGGTTAACACCGAACCCCGGGCAGACACAATTGGTCTGCCTGGGGGGTTCACTAAAGTTTTATGAACTTTAGGCAGTAGGTATAGTACAGGAACTATAGGGTGTTCAGTGGTTAGGAACAATAGTTCTTTTTCAGTGATGAAACCAGCCTCCAGGCTACATTGTAGGAAGGTATCAATTGCCTTTTTGTACATGTGTGTTGGATTTGAACCTCATGGCCAGCCCTATTCGTTTTAAGCTTGAATTCAGTACAGATAACGTTAATTTTCTGGACCTCAACCTGTTCAAGGTGAATGACTGGTGGTTGGCGTTTTGGTACTAAATTGTACTCTAAGCCCACGGATCGCAACTCTTTGTTGCACGCCAGTAGTTTTCACCCTGGACACCAGAAAAAGGGTATTCTCACCTCCCAACTCACTAGGGCACTGAGAAATAACAGTGAGACACATTCACAAGTTACCCAAGTAAAAGAAATGGGCATTAAATTGAACAAAAGGGGTTATCCCATGACAGACATCTGCGAAATACAGGAGAAATTGTTATGCACGGACACTTTACGAGACACCAGAGTTCCTAAAAAGGATAAGTCTGAACATCTGAACTTAATTACCACGTACACACCTGGTTGTGAACGTCTATCCAATGCAGCACGTCGTCACTGGCCAGTGGTGGGCACAGATCCCATGTTACCCTTTCAGAAGATAACCGCTCCAAGGGTGGTCTACCGCAGAGCAAGGAACCTGAGGGACATCTTGGTTAAAGCAGATCCTGTGAACCACTATAAAAAGGAAACATGGCTCAAGTCATCCAAGAAAGGTTGCTTCCCCTGTGGGAGTTGTACAACATGTAACAGCATGTGCAAAGGGGACACTTTTCAACACCCCCACAAAAACCAACGGTTTAAAATAAACCATCGTCTTAGTTGTACCAGCACCTTTGTGATCTACATGTTGTCTTGCCCATGTTCACTTATATATATAGGAAAAACAATAACCTCCTTCCGCGACAGGATGGCAAATCATCGCCACGCTATTCGTGAAGCCCTGAAAGATGGTGACTCGGATCAACCGGTGGCACGCCACTGTGCAAACTTTAAACACCCGGTGTCAAGCATCAGATCAATGCTGATTGATCATATCCCACCAAATCCAAGAGGTGGTGATAGGGGAAAAAAATTACTCCAATGCGAGAGCAGGTGGATACATAAATTGGGAACTATGACCCCAAAGGGACTCAATACTACTTTGGATTTTAGCCCTTTTTATTAATGCCTACGTTAATGTCCACATAAGAGCTTGGGTCTGTGGAAGTTTCACTGTCTGGTTACTACCATACTCCTATGGGTTTGATGGATAGATAGATTAATTAGCAGCATTGATTTATTGGTGCATACTCTATTATGTTCACTAATCATTTGAGGCAGTTTCTATCTAATAATCATATAACCATGAATTTCCTCTGCATATACTTTTGTCACACTTTTGTCACAGTTTTCTGGTTCATATTAACATCGTATCTGCGGCTGTGATATATCTTTCAGATTTATATTCCTGTTACATAACAGACTTAAGTGAAGCGACTATGTATTTATATCATGTGTGTTGTGTGGTATGAAAATCTGATAAGATTACACATCCTTACTGCCTCCGCCGTAGCCACATACTATGGGACACCCAGAGCGGCTCTTGCCTGATTAGGTGGCTGGTTTACGTTGGTTGCCCATAGCAACCGCTTCGCTTCAAGAAACTTTGTTGTTCTGAATATGCGCAGACTGTTCCCTGGTGATCTCCTAGTATCCGGCTCATTTATCGATGTAATGCCTTGGACGTTGTCATGACAACGCCGTGCTATGCGTCATCACGCTAGGCACGGCTAGCGTGTCAGCGTGACGCAGGGATTAGGTGACTGAACGAGCATGCAATAGGAATGGCGGTAAAGGCTAAGTGGGGTTAATCTGTATTCTCTATTTAAGGGGGTTTGTTTTAAATGTATGTTAACTGATCCGGGGTGCTTGGGTGCACTCTGTCCTTGTACTTTTGTTGTATAACATTGACAAAGGCACAATGCAGTGCCGAAACGAGTATATATATATATATATATATATATATATATATATATATATATATATATATATATATATATATATATATATATATATATATGTATATATATATGTATATATATATGTATATGTATGTAAAAAGCCAAATGTATTTATTGTCCACTGTAGTTTCTTGCTCTTCCAGGACTAGTAGCCTAGTGTTGAAGGGGGGAATGGTATTTAGGCTATGAGAGATTTTGCTCTCAAGGGTACTAGGAAGTATCTTAGCTAGAGTATAGGAAACTTAGTATTACTGAAGCAAGAAGGAAGCTATTACATTTGTCTTATTGGTCAAAGTATATATCAGCTTTGTGCTTTCCTTCAGACCCCAGAAATCTATTATTTTTGGATAGCAAATCATATATTTCAGAAAAAGCAGCCCAGCTTTAAAGTTTATTACATTTTTCTATGATTTTTTTCCCCCTCAATTTTATTCCCCTAGGAAAGATTAGAAAAACAGTTGGAGGATCCAAAATACCTTACTGCCGATTTCATCAAGCCAGAGGTATGAATAATACTTGCCAAATGGTTATTTAATCTGCATTTTGCTAAGTCATTAATGGGCTATGCAGAATTATTCATCATGGTCTAAGTCTTAACATGCTTTAAACAAAAAACAGCGCTTGCACTTGTATATAGATTAAAATACAATTTTGGGCCAGATTACAAGTGGACTGCTAACTAGTTAGGGTTATAACAATATCAATGATTGTTAAAACTAAAAAGTGTGTACAGAGTATGATTTGGAAAACATCTTTGCATTGTATTTTTGGTTCTTGAATACTTTTTCCAATACATACATTTAAAATATTATTACTTATAGTAATTGAGTATTAGAAGTTTTTCAGCTATAAAAACATAGATTTAGATAGTCAGAAAAAAACATTTTGTCCACTTCTTGTCTGTCTAGATACCAGGGTTAATTTACTCTTCAGCATAAGAATACTTAGATAGTTTAGTGAATCGCATGTACTTATTCAGTATTGCTTTTCTGTAATAAGTTAATCAGCTTTTGCTTAGAGTACTCTTCTTATTCTGACCATGGAATAATACAGAGATGATATCATACATTCTAAAATAAAGTGTATGTAGTAGACATGGGAGATACAATCTTTTTCTTGTCTATAATTACTTTAGTTTGTACTTTGCAGCAATTGTTTTTACAATTTTTAAGTCATTGCAATAGACATTAAAGGGATATAAAACTCAAAATTGAATTTCTCCTAAAATTTTTGCATAGTAAATAAAAAAATAAAATAAACATTTGCAATGCACTTTTATGATCTCGTTTGCCTTCTTTTCCTGTAAATTAAATCTCTACATTGTAGGTTTTTTTTTTCCAGAAAGGCTGGAGTCCATTCTGTTTTTTATTTAAAACCCTGACCCTTTTACATGCATCACAGTGATTGGCTGCTTGTGCAAGATCTCATTTATATCTGTCCCTAATTGATCAGAACAAATGAGATTAGATATAAATTGAGGAGGCTTGTCATAAGGTGTGTCCCATGAATGCAAAGAACTGCAAATTTTTCAAAATATATATTTTATATATTGCTCTTAAGCAATGCAGAGATTAAATCTTGGTTTTTTTTTTGCTTTTTTTTTAGTAAATGCATTAGACATTAATGTGATTTTGGCTGATTTCTTGCATTCTTAAGTTACTTTAGTGATCTATGTGCTGTTGACACAGTTATAACCATCCCACATCAAAAACGTGTTGTGTCTATTAATATTCTTAGTTAACTGTCGTCCTGTATCAATGCCGCATGAAAAGGGAGAGGGTTAACTAAAAAAAATAAAAATAAAAGGTAGGATTAGGGAATACTCTTATAGTTGGTAGAAATACAGTGATGATTTTAAATTTGTGCTTTATTTCCTCAAAACTACCCAATGTACCTTGATCAGATGAGTAATATTTTTGCTATTCCATGTCCCTTGAAAACATAAGAAAAGGAATTTTGGTTATTTTGCTTGTGATTTTTAGTATTTAGTGCTATAATACCAATTTAATTATCTTTTCTTTTTACAGGCACCTTTGAATATTCATACGGCAATGCTGGCATTAGATCAGTTTCAAGAGATCCACTATCGCTTACCAAACATAGGGTATGATATTATTTTGTTTAGAAGAACAGAAAATTATTTACTGTAGATTAGTGCAATTGGAATAAAAAAGATTGCAGAAGGAAATTTATGTTACGGGACATTTTTCTGTCCTGTGGTGGTAAACTCTGTTTAATTTTAATTATTAGAAAGTTACTCACAAGATTGTAGAGCGAATCCAGTCTCTAGAAACTTAAAAGTTCAAGAGGCTTTTCATCAGTGGTGAGATATCTTAATACATAAGATATCTAAATGCATAATGCATGCATTATCTGGAGATCATCTTTGGTCTGGAAAGGTAAATGATACAGAAGCTCATTCTTGATGAGCTTTCATCACTTCTTCATTAAAGACATTCATTTTTAGCCAACTTCCTCCATAATTGCGTTGTCCCGTTTGCGCCACTAGCAGAGAAGTGCCAGTGTGCTTTGGGGCAGCACAATGACATCATTATATTCTCTTTTTTTTTTCTTTATTTAAATCCAGCAAAATTTTACAAAGACCATATCAATAAATGAAAATAATAAATGAAAACATTCTTCAAAACTTTTCCATATCTTATCTTTTTGCACCACGCAGGGTCAAAACATTGTACATCACATGATCTTATAACAAGGAGAAACCAAGTTCTATAATAAAATTAATAATTTTCTCAAAGATCGATTTAACTGCTGGATTTAGAATTCTTCCTAATCCCCTGGGCGGGGAGGACAACATATAGACAAACAGACAGAGAAATAACACAACGGGAAAGGGGGGAAGAAGAAAAAGAGAAGAAAAAAAAAATAAAAAAATTCCCAACTCCCCCACCCCTCTGCAACCCACCCACCGTTTATTTTCAAAGACCCTCAATCCATGACGGTGGAAAAACATCTAATAATGTCAATTCAGCAAAACTAATTGATTGCAAAAATGGATAAAGAATCCGTTTTTGAAGTGGTCTTGGGTAAGTTAGAATAACTGGAGACCATTTCCATAAGAAGTTCTTAATCCTCTTTTCTGCCGCATTCTTAAGATGGTATGATTCATATACTATTTGTTCCTGGATATATTTAAAGATCAGGGGAAGCCCTGGTACAAGCTTAGCCTTCCAATTTTTAAGCAAGCAGCTTCTAACCACTAATATAATAGTGTTAAGACTATTTCTAGTACTATTACTAATAGCATTCTGTGAAGGAACCAAGAGCAAGACTTCTTCCAAAGACAATCCTATCGACACTTTATATAGTTTATTAAACCAAAAAATTATCTTTAACCAGAGCTGTCTAACTCTAGGACAAGACCAAAACATGTGCCCTGTATCCGCTTTATTATAATAACAGCGTGGACATCTGCTAACCATTGTTATATAAAACTTAGATAACCTAAGAGGAGATAGATAGAAATTATTAATCAACTTCATATGAGATTCCCTCATGCCCATTGGAACTCTGCATTTATAAAGAGAGTCAAAACTCTGTTTAATTTTTTTATGATCCATTGTAGGCATTAATGTAGACCAAGAATTACAAATGTTATCCATATATACCAAGCTTTGTTTATTCAACATGATGTCATATAACAATGAGATCGATGAATCTCCTGCCAAAATTTTTTTAATGGAGAGTCTAATATCTGACCACGCAATTGATAATGGAAACGTCCAATTTTGTGAGAGGAAAAAATGACGAATTTGAAAATATGCAAACAAATTAGCCTGGGGTAACTCATATTTATTAAACAAGGATCGACACGTATATATTTGACAATTTCCATCTAATAACTGATTCACAGAAACCAACCCTTTTTGAGCCCATTCCTTAAATACTTCCTGATACATTCCAGGTAAAAAGCTAGGATTACCTATAATAGGTAAGAATTCAGAAAATGAGAAGTCTATATCCAGGCATTTACAAAACTTTTGCCAAGCAATAATTATATTTTTAATTGAAAAAAGTCCGGATACATTCTGAGGTAGCTTGCGTACCGGCAGATGCAAAATGGCCTTTAGAGAAAATGGTGTGATTAAAAAGGTTTCCATATCATCTGAAGAAACAATATTGGTTCCTGCAAGCCAGTCTACCGCTATTTTAACCAGTGCCACTACATTATATAATTTAAGATTAGGAAGAGCCAGGCCAGCTGATTCAGGTTTTTGCATTAATCTAAAAAGCGATATGCGAGGTTTTTTATTATTCCAGATAAATCTAGAAAACTGTGTATAAATCTTCTTTAGATCTTTATTTAAGATGAATAATGGAAGATTCTGAAGGGGATAAAGAAGACGAGGAAATATGATAGATTTTATTAGATTAATCTTAGCCATAATTGACAACGGAAATACCGCCCATATCTGAAGATCTCTTTCAATTTTTTGAAACAGGGATTCAAAGTTTGCCTTATACCATTGAGACGGATTTTTATGCAAAACTAAACCCAGATACTTAATAGTGTCAACCACCTTAAACGGTATATTAAATATAGGGGAGGTAGTGCCTAAACACATTAACTCACTTTTTTCTAGATTAATCCTGTACCCAGAGAAGGAACTAAAATCGTCAAGCGCTTGTAAGATCACCGGTATAGATTGCTGACAATTAGCTAAGAAGATCAAAACGTCATCAGCATAAAGTAACGTTTTAAGTTTCTGAGGGCCCATCTGTACTCCTATTTAGATATCCCTAAGGCGAATCGCCAATGGCTCAAACGCGATGTTAAATAATAATGGCGATAGGGGACACCCCTGTCTGGTACCTCTCTGAAGAACTATCTTAGGAGACAAAGATCCGTTAATAAGCAAGAAAGATATTGGTTTTGAATAGAGTTTAGATATAAATTGTACAAAATTGCCTTTAAACCCGAAATTATCTAATGCCCTGAATAGATACTGCCATACAATTGAGTCAAACGCTTTGACTGCGTCTAATGACAGAATAGCAACATCTTGCAGCAAGGGTTTCTTACTATTTTGATCTATATTCCAGGCATAATCCAGAAAATTTATAAGCTTGCGGATATTTTTTGTAGAGTTTCTAGCAGCCATGAATCCTGTCTGATCAGGATGAATAATTTTATGAAGGCCCATTGAAAGCCTAGAAGAAATGATAGCCATTAAAATCTTGTAATCAGAATTAAGCACAGAGATTGGCCTATAAGATGCTGGGTCTTCCGCATTTTTACCTTTCTTCAATATCAAGGATATATTAGCTGCAGAGAAAGAACTCGAGATAGGATCATCAGCCAAGAAATAATGATTAAACAATTTTTCCAGAATTGGCAGAAGATCTTCACCAATACATTTATAAAGCTCTGCAGGCAGCCCATCCGGCCCTGGTGCTTTGTTAAGTTTAAGGTTATTTATAGCCTTTCTTATTTCATCTATAGAGATGGGTGCATTAATTGAGGTTAAATCGTCGACCTGTATTTGAGGCATCTTTATCTTAGTCCAAAATATTTCTTGATTCAACGCATTTGATTCTATGCTGGAGTAAAGTTGCTGATAATAAGAAAAAAAGACCTCAGAGATTTCTCTAGATTCAGTAAAGCGGTCATTACCAGTCTGAATAGCTAGAATCGCATTTTTTTTTTCCTGATTTTAGTTAACCTAGCAAGATATTTGGCTGAGCAACCATGGAAGCCTTTAAATTGCAGACTAATTTTGACTTCCTCTTCTAGTGATCTTTTCTTTAAAAATATGTCTCTTTCTCTCCTACTATCTAGATACTTCCTCCAATTAAATTCTGTACGATCTGAACAATAATTTTTGAAAGAATTCCTCACTTTATTATTAATCTGGACTTCCCATGCTCTATTTTTTTTCTTGACTAAGCTTATATAGGCCTGGATTTCCCCTCTAATCACCGTTTTAAACGCCTCCCAAAATATTTCAGGTTTTTCAAAATAATTCATATTATGAGAACAATATTCCTGCCACACGGACTTCAATTTGTTAATGAATCTAGGGTTAGAACATAAATATCTAGGAAAAAAGAATCTAGGTAACAATGACATCACATGTCACAGCAGACCAAGAGGGCATTGGGAATGAAGGGGAACGTTATCCCTTCTTAATTCTCTAACTGCCACTGTGGGGAACTATTGTGTTTAGGATGATGAGACTTTGTTGTCCATGATATTCCAGTGGTTATATCTTTTCCTAATCGACCACTGCAAAATAAATAAGATAAATGCTCTCAACAAGCCAATTTTGTTTTATATTTTTTTTTTGTTCAGATATGTTTGCAATGTGGTACTTAATTGCATATATATATTAAGTATGTATATAAAAAAATGTAAATTATACATTCCTTGGTAATGCTCAGTGCAGTTCTGGCAGCTGTTGTTTAACACTGTGGTTCCACTGAAAGCTGATATTAGCCCGACTGATCATTCCATCTTGCTACATATCAGTAATGATTATTAATGACAGACAAGAAAAGAAAGTGCTCCCATAACGCAACTAAACTTAACAATCAAAAACACAACCTGGAAAATTATATTCTCACTAGAATTCTACACCTAAAAGTTGTCAGTCGGACGTTCTGGATAAATTAGCAGTTTCCCAACCAGCGGAATACCTGTATTCCAAAATTCTGTTAAATTGCTAGATGTGTTAATCCACTTCCCAGTAAGCAAATCTTTCCTCAGGCTTCGAATATGAAAGTGTTGTGACCTGTTTTTTAATAAATAACTACTGGTGCCAAACTTCCCAATTAAATTCATGCTAGGCAGTCCCTCATTTGTACAGTAATAACATGCCAGAGCAAAATAAAAAAACACAACAAACATTTAGTATTTGTAAACTAGGTGCCCATTATCTCCTCTGCTGAGGCCACTTGGCGACAGCGGTAACTGAGTTACTAGAGTGAGCAAACAGTGACTGTGAAATATAGCAGTGTTAAGCTTGTGAATTCTGCAGTCTACTCTTCCAGCATTCACAGGAATAGGTAAGCCCACAATTTCCTGAGTTAAAGGGACATTCCGGTCAAAATTTAAATGCACATAGATGAATTACATATTTGAATAGAAACATATTTTCAATATACATGTATTGTCAAAAATGCTTCTAGTAAAATATATCACTCTTCTAGTGTTCTAATTGTTCGCTGCACGTGCATGTGAAGCATAGCTAGATATTCTCAGTGCACCTGAAATATTAATACTGCAGCTGCTCAGAGCACCAGTGGGGCTTGCATCAACAAATTGAGTCATTACCAGATGGTACAAGCACCTTAGGCTCTCTGAGCAAGTGCTGTGTTTAAAATGCTGGTGCACAGTGCATACTTAAATACACTTTTGAAATAGCTATAGCTTTTATTTGAAGTAGTTTTGCTAATACATGTATATTACAAAAATGCTTCTATTCAAACCTGAAATGCATCCATGTGGATTCTAATTTTGGCTAGAATGTCCCTTTAAATTACAGGAAAAGGGGTTAAAATGAATAATGAAAGTACATTACAAATAGATGTTTACCTACATATAATTTAAATATTTTATATCACAGTCTGAACGTGTTTAATGTCACTTTAAAGCAGCGGTCGCCAACCAGTGGTCCATGGACCACTGGTGGTCCACGAGAAGATGTTGGTGGTCCTTGACACCATCAAGCAGGAATTAGTCTCCTCTGATGGTGTCACCCTGTCGTGCCGCAACTCCCTACAGTGCCTGGCTGGGCATCAGTGAAAATGGAGGAGTTAAATTACAATCTCCCTACGCAATCTCCCTACTCATTAGGAAGTATTCTCTCAGTTTTGTCATTCAGTTAGTTAATTCCAAAAAATAATTCTTAAAAATGTAAATATATACATAATGTAAACTTAGCTATGGTTATACTAGTTATGTACAGTATGTGTGTGTTTGTGTGTGTGTGTGTGTGTATATATATATATATATATATATATATATATATATATATATATATATATATATATATATATATATACACACACACACACACACACACACACACACACACACACACACACACACACACATATATATATATATAACAATTATTATTATTTTAGTGGTCCACGGGATTCAAAATTGTGAGTTTAGTGGTCCCTGAGGTCCGAAAGGTTGGCGACCCCTGCTTTAAAGGGTCGTTAAAGTCTAAATTAAAGGGACAGTCTACCATATAATTGTTATTGTTTAAAATATAGATAATCCCTTTATTACCCATTCCCCAGTTTTGCACAAACAACACAATTATATTAATATACGTTTTACCTCTGTGATTACCTTGTATCTAGGAACCTTCTTCCATAACCCCCTGTGCCTGAACACAGTGTTATCTATATGGCTCACTGTACTTTCTGTCTCTTTGTGTTGAAAAGAGATTTAAAAAGCATGTGATAAGAGAAATTAGCATATGAGCCTACCTATGTGTAGTTTAAACTAAGAAAACCAAGAGAAAAAAGCAAATTTGATGACAAAAGTAAATTGGAAAGTGCAAGATTTCACAGTATTTACATATTTGCATTTTGTGATTGGCTGATGGCTGTCACATGATGCACAGGGAAGGAAAATTGAACTAACTTTGACATTTGTAAGAAAAATACTGCTACTTATTTGAAATGTGCATTATCTTTTTATTATGCATTTGTTGATTATGCAGTTATACTGTAGTTAATAATGATTTACCATCAGTTTGCAACAGCAATAGAAAGTAGGCCTCAGGTAGCAGAAATATGTAATTACAAGGACTATTCTAAAATTAATTTAATTTAAACTGTGAAGACAATAAGGCAAATATGTTTATTCCATAGATGCCCTCAGGATACAGAAGAGATGCAAAAATTAGCCGAATCTGTAATTCAAACTCTACAAACTAAAGTAAGTCCCTAGAACCCCTGAGATCTGAATATTGTACACTTTGTTACCAAATGTATCTATGATGGAATATATCATCAGCTCTTTAGAATTGTACTGCTCCCATGTTATTATTGGGGGTTAGCATGAATACAATTATTTATTGTCCTGTTTGGATCTTTAATATCCTTTTTATAGGGATTGTGTCTACTAAAATGCTCAAGAGCAAGTGAGTATATTCTTTGGACTTACTGATGAGTTGAGCAATTTTTTTTTTCTTTCTCTTTTTAAGTGACGGTAAATTCAGCTAAACAACAATGAACCATTAGATTAACTGTTATTATTAAATATAAGTTTAATTCATGAAGTTACCTATTTTCTAACTAAATCTGTTTCTACATTCTAATCTTACTTACTATTGAGATCTTGGCTCTGGCTGCCATTTGAGAAAGAAGCTTTTTTTTTTGCTGCCGTTTCCTTTAGTAACCAATTAAAGCGCTTGCCTACAGCATTTTTTATTTTAATGCCTATGGCAAGTGTTTTAATTGGTTATTAAAAGTAATGTCAGCAAAGCTAGAGCTATGATCTCAAAAGTAAGTAAGATTAGATTGTAGAATAGGTAAATTCATGAATTAAACTTCTATTTATTAATAACAGTTAATCTAACAGTTCATTGTTGTTTAGCTGAATTTACCTTCACATTAAATCTACTGTAAAAATGTCTCCCTTTTTAATGTGTTCCCAGTGATCAATTTTGCATGTTAGGAGTGTATTAAATTGTTTACAAATAGTTCTTTTACAATTATTTTGTCATTTGAAATGGCTACTTTTGCCTTTTGTATTCCCATCTATACTGAAATTTTCATTAATAAAGTACAGATCTTGGCTAAATCAAAGCTAAGTTAACCTGAAGCTACAGAAGAAGTTACACACTCGCTAAAGGGACATGAAACATTTTTTGAGAATGATTCAGACATAGAGCACACAATTTAAAAAAAGTTTCCAGTTTATTTCTATTATAAAATTTGCTTCATTCTCATTTTATGCTTTGTTGAAGAGAGCTAAAAATAAGTAGACTACACATGTCTGGAGAGCTACAAGACAGGAAATAGTGCTGCCATCTAGTGCTCCTGCTAATGTATAACATTCTTGGAAAACTGCTGCTATATAGTGCTGCAGACACGTGTTACCTGCTTTTCAACAAAGGATACCTAATTTACAAAGAGAATTCGATATTAGAAGTAAATTAGAAAGTTCTTTAAAATTGTATTCTTTGAATGATGAAAGACAATTTTTTGAGTTTTATGTCTCTTTAAGGGAAAACCAATTTTACAGTACACTGTCCTGTAGATGACACGAGTGATGGAGATAAATGCACAAGGAAATAGTTTTCAGTGTAAAAATGTTAAATCAAGACTAGCTTTGTCCTCGTCTCATGTATTGGATGTTTATAACAAGCAAAACTATGCTAGTAAAATGCACTTTTATAATATACTTCCAGTCTTGTCTTATTATGTATCTGCATATGAAGGATAGCCAGTGTTGTCACGTTATTCCCTTACCACATGGATTTATATCACTTAGCAACAGTTTTTGGAAGTGAATTTCTATCTTCTGTCAAGGACAAGTGGATTTCCTGTACCTTTACTATGTAGATATCAAGATTGTAATAAAAAAAAAAAAAAGTAATCAAAACAAAAATATTTATTTTTATATAAAACCAAATTCAAGTTCTTTAGCAAAATATGTACCAAAACCATGAATAGACACAGACTAAGAAATATATATGTAGGATTAATAGAGCAGTAAGTGATTTACTAAAAATAAGAATTTTCTTTCTAATGGCAGTAAGAGTCTACAAAATCCATTCATAACCTATGGGAAATACTTCACCTGGCCGCCAGGAGGAGGCAAAGACGCCCCAAACAAAGCATTAAATATCCCTCCCACGGAGGGGCGGAGCCAGCTATCAACGGAGCTAGTCGCATGTCTCAGGAGCTCCTGCCATATGCTATAATTATAAAGTTTATATCATCTATACTAGTCACTTATAACTCTATCTTAGAGATCCATATTACAAGCTATCTTGTGGCTATTATTGGAAGCACTTTGCAACGCTAAACATCTTGTTTTCTCTCACCTCCTGCTCTCTACCTTCTGAGGAGACACAGAGTATATGAAAACATGGCCGCGCTCCTTTCACTCCAGCTAAAAGACTTACTGGACCAGCACAATGAAGCTCTATTGGAGGCAGTAGCTGAGGCTTTCAGACCTCTCATTGTTCATACTACTGCCCCGGCTGTTTTAACTACTTGTAAAAATACAAGCGCGGCAGCTACATGTGGCCCGAGGCGAGCGCCATATTTAACCCTAACTCCTGGACATTTCTTATCGCATTACAGTAAGAGGGAGATCGCCGGTAGAGAACTAGGTATGCAGAGTGCGAACTTCTCCGGTCCTACCGCTATAATAGCTACCAGACCTGAAGAACAGACAAGTGGAGCGGCAAGTCACCTACTTCTGATGACGGCCCTGGCTGAGTCCGGGGAGCGGCGGCAGGTGGGGGAGAAAGAGGAGACTGATGTGCTGAGTCCCGCTGTGAGGCGGCCGATCGCTGTGGGAACAGCAGTCAAGACCTATAAGAAGAAGGAGGTCACTCAATCCGTGCAGAGTCTGGATGCCTTTAAAAAAAAAGCCGGCATTTATAAGGATGCAGGGGAAAGCAGCTATACCACGCGGCTCCACTTTGCCTGAAGACGGGGTCACTACTTTGAGCTTGCAAGAGATTTGCCTGTATGTCGGTATGGATAACTTTCATGAATGGGCCTCACTTTATTTTGCCCTCTTACATTTTTTATTATCACTACAAGATGACTTGCTTGGGGACACTAGGCACTGAAGACTCTTTTTGCCATCGGCACGAAAAAACTTAAAATTAGGCATTGGCTGAAATCTCTGTGAACACTTATTTTAGGGTAAGCTTGAGACAAACAAGGTATTGGCTACGCTACCCATAATGAACGATCTCTAATTAGCTGATTATGTGCCGAGACATAAGGTTAGCTTGTTATACTCATGTTAAATGTTAGCAACACTCTCTTTTGCTTCAAATTTGTTTACCAGCAATGTGTTACTCTTGTTCCACGATGTTAAAGCTTGTTTCTGTATTTTTAGTGTTTAGGTGAATGGGACAGTTAACTTATTGTTTAGTATACTTCTGTATCTCATAAGAGTGCATGATTATATTTAAGCCTATTATGATTTATTAATGTATGTGCACAGGATTTATTCTAACTCTAAAATGTGCTTTATGTGCTTACAAGATAATGAGAGAGGTGCCTATATTGAAAATACTGTAGCTGCTCTACAATATTTAACACTCTAGATCAAGGGGTTTAGATCCCACTATTGTACAGGTCTGACTTCAGTTACTTCAACAGTGTATTGCACCATGCGGGAGCTTTCTTGTGCTCTTAACCTTTTCCTCATTAAGTTGTTCCTTTAGAGTACCTTCATAAACTATACCTCCAGTTGTATGTTCTATCCGTAGTGCCCAAACCAATATCAGCAGATGCTTATCTGACTACAAAGTGCACCTGTTGCCGGGTATAGGGCCCGTGCCTGATTGACAGGTTGCACTGTTATTAGTATAGCTGCTTGGTGTTCTTTATGATTATTAATGCTATTATCTCATACTGCTAGCTATGTATATTTTTGACAGGGGCTATCCCGTTAACAGAGACAGCTTATCATAAATGTACCTCTATCACAACTTTTGGTATAGTGGAGGTGTGTTATGGAGACTGCAACTATAGGATGAAGCCCACTTATTACAATCATTGGGTTAGATATGACTACCAATGCCACTGTTTACTTAAACATTTGTAGAAAGAAATGCTCTTGTTAAGTTTTCATTATGACCTCCGTTTCCCCTCCTCCCCTCCCTTCTCCTTCCCCCCCCCCCCCCCGGGGCTGATTGGACTACATTTGAACACTTCTTAGCGGTTTCCTTCACAGTAAAATTCTAGTTGATGATACTTATATTACTAAATATTAAATAGCACTAATTTCATGTCTCCAAGTTTACAGCCAATCCACTAACTATAATTTCTTCTGTTATGTGTGATCAGTCCACGGGTCATCATTACTTCTGGGATATTATCTGCTCCCCTACAGGAAGTGCAAGAGGATTCACCCAGCAGAGTTGCTATATAGCTCCTCCCCTCTACGTCACCCCCAGTCATTCTCTTGCACCCAAAGACTAGATAGGAGGTGTGAGAGGACTATGGTAATTATACTTAGTTTTTATAACTTCAATCAAAAGTTTGTTATTTTACAATAGCACCGGAGCGTGTTATTACTTCTCTGGCAGAGTTTGAAGAAGAATCTACCAGAGTTTTTCTTATGATTTTAACCGGAGTAGTTAAGATCATATTGCTGTTTCTCGGCCATCTGAGGGAGGTAAAAGCTTCAGATCAGGGGACAGCGGGCAGTTGAATCTGCATTGAGGTATGTAGCAGTTTTTATTTTCTGAATGGAATTGATGAGAAAATCCTGCCATACCGTTATAATGACATGTAGGTATACTCTACACTTCAGTATTCTGGGGATGGTATTTCACCGGAATTACTCTGTAAAAGTACATTAAACCTTTTAATAGGTATTTAATTCATGTTAAACGTTTTTGCTGGAATGTAGAATCGTTTGCATTTCTGAGGTACTGAGTGAATAAATATTTGGGCATTATTTTTTCCACTTGGCAGTTTGCTTGTTTTGATTATGACAGTTTCGTTTCTCTCTCACTGCTGTGTGTGAGGGGGAGGGGCCGTTTTTGGCGCTCTTTGCTACGCATCAAAAATTTCCAGTCAGTTACTCTTGTTTTTTCTGCATGATCCGGTTCATCTCTAACAGAACTCAGGGGTCTTCAAACTTCTTTGAAGGGAGGTAGATTCTCTCAGCAGAGCTGTGAGACTTATGTAGTGACTGTGTTTTAAAACGTTGCTCTGTGATTTTTATGTTTAAAATTTAATTAGTGTTACTTTACTAATGGGAACAAACCTTTGCTAACAAGTTGTGTTGTTTTTAAAGAGTGATGCTATAACTGTTTTTTTCAGTTCATTATTTCAACTGTCATTTAATCGTTTAGTGCTTCTTTGAGGCACAGTACGTTTTTGTTAAATAAGATTGTAACCAAGTTGCATGTTTATTGCTAGTGTGTTAAACATGTCTGATTCAGAGGAAGATACCTGTGTCATTTGTTCCAATGCCAAGGTGGAGCCCAATAGAAATTTATGTACTAACTGTATTGATGCTACTTTAAATAAAAGCCAATCTGTACAAATTGAACAAATTTCACCAAACAGCGAGGGGAGAGTTATGCCGTCTAACTCGCCTCACGTGTCAGTACCTGCGTCTCCCGCCCGGGAGGTGCGTGATATTATGGCGCCTAGTACATCTGGGCAGCCATTACAGATAACATTACAAGATATGGCTACTGTTATGACTGAAGTTTTGGCTAAGTTACCAGAACTAAGAGGCAAGCGTGATCACTCTGGGGTGAGAACAGAGTGCGCTGATAATTCTAGGGCCATGTCTGATACTGCGTCACAGCTTGCAGAGCATGAGGACGGAGAGCTTCATTCTGTAGGTGACGGTTCTGATCCAAGCAGATTGGATTCAGATATTTCAAATTTTAAATTTAAATTGGAAAACCTCCGTGTATTACTAGGGGAGGTCTTAGCGGCTCTTAACGATTGTAATACTGTTGCAATACCAGAGAAAATGTGTAGGTTGGATAAATACTTTGCGGTACCGGCGAGTACTGACGTTTTTCCTATACCTAAGAGATTAACTGAAACTGTTACTAAGGAGTGGGATAGACCCGGTGTGCCGTTCTCACCCCCTCCAATATTTAGAAAGATGTTTCCAATAGACGCCACCACACGGGACTTATGGCAAACGGTCCCTAAGGTGGAGGGAGCAGTTTCTACTTTAGCTAAGCGCACCACTATCCCGGTGGAGGATAGCTGTGCTTTTTCAGATCCTATGGATAAAAAATTAGAGGGTTACCTTAAGAAAATGTTTGTTCAACAAGGTTTTATATTGCAACCCCTTGCATGCATCGCGCCGATTACGGCTGCGGCAGCATTTTGGATTGAGTCTCTGGAAGAGAACCTTAGTTCCGCTACGCTGGACGACATTACGGACAGGCTTAGAGTCCTTAAACTAGCTAATTCATTCATTTCGGAGGCCGTAGTACATTTAACCAAACTTACGGCTAAGAATTCAGGATTCGCCATTCAGGCACGTAGGGCGCTGTGGCTAAAATCCTGGTCGGCTGATGTAACTTCTAAGTCCAAATTACTTAATATACCTTTCAAGGGGCAAACTTTATTTGGGCCCGGTTTGAAAGAAATTATCGCTGACATTACAGGAGGTAAGGGCCACGCCCTACCTCAAGACAAAGCCAAAGCTAAGGCTAGACAGTCTAATTTTCGTCCCTTTCGGAATTTCAAAGCAGGTGCAGCATCAACTTCCACTGCACCAAAACAGGAAGGAGCTGTTGCTCGTTACAGACAAGGCTGGAAACCTAACCAGTCCTGGAATAAGGGCAAGCAGGCCAGAAAACCTGCTGCTGCCCCTAAGACAGCATGAACCGAGGGCCCCCGATCCGGGACCGGATCTAGTGGGGGGCAGACTCTCTCTCTTCGCCCAGGCTTGGGCAAGAGATGTCCAGGATCCCTGGGCGCTAGAGATCATATCTCAGGGATACCTTCTAGACTTCAAATTATCTCCCCCAAGAGGGAGATTTCATCTGTCAAGGTTGTCAACAAACCAAATAAAGAAAGACGCGTTTCTACGCTGTGTACAAGATCTATTATTAATGGGAGTGATCCATCCGGTTCCGCGGTCGGAACAAGGACAAGGGTTTTACTCAAACCTGTTTGTGGTTCCCAAAAAAGAGGGAACTTTCAGGCCAATCTTGGATTTAAAGATCCTAAACAAATTCCTAAGAGTTCCATCGTTCAAAATGGAAACTATTCGGACAATCTTACCCATGATCCAAAAGGGTCAGTACATGACCACAGTGGATTTAAAGGATGCTTACCTTCACATACCGATTCACAAAGATCATTACCGGTATCTAAGGTTTGCCTTCTTAGACAGGCATTACCAGTTTGTAGCCCTTCCATTCGGATTGGCTACGGCTCCAAGAATCTTCACGAAGGTTCTGGGTGCCCTTCTAGCGGTTCTGAGACCGCGAGGAATTTCGGTAGCTCCGTACCTAGACGACATTCTGATACAAGCTTCAAGCTTTCAAACTGCCAAGTCTCATACAGAGTTAGTTCTGGCATTTCTAAGGTCGCATGGATGGAAAGTGAACGAAAAGAAGAGTTCTCTCTTGCCTCTCACAAGAGTTCTATTTTTGGGGACTCTTATAGATTCTGTAGAAATGAAGATTTATCTGACAGAAGACAGATTAACAAAGCTTCTAAATACATGCCGTGTCCTTCATTCCATTCAACTCCCGTCAGTAGCTCAATGCATGGAGGTGATCGGCTTAATGGTAGCAGCAATGGACATAGTACCCTTTGCACGCCTACATCTCAGACCGCTGCAATTGTGCATGCTGAGTCAGTGGAATGGGGATTACTCAGATTTGTCCCCCACTCTGAATCTGGATCAAGAGACCAGAAACTCTCTTCTATGGTGGCTTTCTCGACCACATCTGTCCAGGGGGATGCCGTTCAGCAGGCCGGACTGGACAATTGTAACAACAGACGCCAGCCTTCTAGGTTGGGGCGCTGTCTGGAATTCTCTGAAGGCTCAGGGACAATGGAGTCAGGAGGAAAGTCTCCTGCCAATAAACATTCTGGAATTGAGAGCAGTTCTCAATGCCCTTCTAGCTTGGCCCCAGTTAAAGACTTGGGGGTTCATCAGGTTTCAGTCGGACAACATCACGACTGTAGCTTACATCAACCATCAAGGAGGGACAAGAAGCTCCCTAGCAATGATAGAAGTATCAAAGATAATTCGCTGGGCAGAGTCTCACTCTTGCCACCTGTCAGCAATCCACATCCCGGGAGTGGAGAACTGGGAGGCGGATTTCTTGAGTCGCCAGACTCTTCATCCGGGGGAGTGGGAACTTCATCCGGAGGTCTTTGCCCAAATACTTCGACGTTGGGGCAAACCAGAGATAGATCTCATGGCGTCTCGCCAGAACGCCAAACTTCCTCGCTACGGATCCAGATCCAGGGATCCGGGAGCGGTTCTGATAGATGCTTTGACAGCACCTTGGAACTTCAGGATGGCTTATGTGTTTCCACCCTTCCCGCTGCTTCCTCGATTGATTGCCAAAATCAAACAGGAGAGAGCATCAGTGATTCTAATAGCGCCTGCATGGCCGCGCAGGACTTGGTATGCAGATCTAGTGGACATGTCATCCTGTCCGCCGTGGTCTCTACCTCTAAGACAGGACCTTCTGATTCAGGGTCCATTCAAACATCAAAGTCTAACTTCTCTGAAGCTGACTGCTTGGAAATTGAACGCTTGATTTTATCAAAACGTGGTTTTTCTGAGTCGGTTATTGATACCCTGATACAGGCTAGGAAGCCTGTTACCAGAAAGATTTACCATAAAATATGGCGTAAATACCTATACTGGTGTGAATCCAAAGATTACTCCTGGAGTAAGGTTAGGATTCCTAGGATATTGTCTTTTCTACAAGAAGGTTTAGAAAAGGGTTTATCGGCTAGCTCATTAAAGGGACAGATCTCAGCTCTGTCCATCTTGTTACACAGGCGTCTGTCAGAAAATTCAGACATCCAGGCCTTTTGTCAGGCTTTAGCTAGGATCAAGCCTGTGTTTAAAACTGTTGCTCCGCCATGGAGTTTAAAGGGACACTGAACTCAAATTTCTTCTTTTGTGATTCAGATAGAGCATGCAATTTTAAGCAAATTTCTAATTTACTCCTATTATTAAATTTTCTTCCTTCTCTTGGTATCTTTATTTGAAATGCAAGAATGTAAGTTTAGATGCCGGCCCATTTTTGGTGAATAACTTGGGTTATTCTTGCAGATTGGTGGATAAATTCATCCACCAATAAAAAACTGCTGTCCAGAGTCCTGAAACAAAAAATAAGCTTAGATGCCTTCTTTTTCAAATAAAGATAGCAAGTGAACGAAGAAAAATTGTTAATAGGAGTAAATTAGAAAGTTGCTTAAAATTGCATGCTCTATCTGAATCATGAAAGAAAAAATTTGGGTTCAGTGTCCCTTTAAACTTAGTTCTTAACGTTTTACAGGGTGTTCCTTTTGAACCCCTTCATTCCATTGATATAAGATTGTTATCTTGGAAAGTTCTATTTTTAATGGCTATTTCCTCGGCTCGAAGAGTCTCTGAGTTATCAGCCCTACATTGTGATTCTCCTTATCTGATCTTTCACTCAGACAAGGTAGTTCTGCGTACTAAACCTGGGTTCTTACCTAAGGTTGTCTCTAACAGGAATATCAATCAAGAGATTGTTGTTCCATCCTTGTGTCCAAATCCTTCTTCAAAGAAGGAACGTCTTCTACACAATCTGGATGTAGTTCGTGCCCTCAAGTTCTACTTGCAGGCAACTAAAGATTTTCGCCAAACTTCTTCCCTGTTTGTCGTTTATTCTGGACAGAGGAGAGGTCAAAAAGCTTCTGCTACCTCTCTCTCTTTTTGGCTTCGTAGCATAATACGTTTAGCCTATGAGACTGCTGGACAGCAGCCTCCTGAAAGAATTACAGCTCATTCCACTAGAGCTGTGGCTTCCACTTGGGCCTTTAAGAATGAGGCCTCTGTTGAACAGATTTGCAAGGCTGCAACTTGGTCTTCGCTTCATACTTTTTCCAAATTTTACAAATTTGACACTTTTGCTTCTTCGGAGGCTATTTTTGGGAGAAAGGTTCTTCAGGCAGTGGTTCCTTCTGTATAATGAGCCTGCCTATCCCTCCCGTCATCCGTGTACTTTTGCTTTGGTATTGGTATCCCAGAAGTAATGATGACCCGTGGACTGATCACACATAACAGAAGAAAACATAATTTATGCTTACCTGATAAATTCCTTTCTTCTGTTGTGTGATCAGTCCACGGCCCGCCCTGTTTTTTAAGGCAGGTACATATTTTTTAAATTATAATTCAGTCACCACTACACCCTTGGCTTCTCCTTTCTCGTTGGTCTTTGGTCGAATGACTGGAGGTGACGTAGAGGGGAGGAGCTATATAGCAACTCTGCTGGGTGAATCCTCTTGCACTTCCTGTAGGGGAGCAGATAATATCCCAGAAGTAATGATGACCCGTGGACTGATCACACAACAGAAGAAAGGAATTTATCAGGTAAGCATAAATTATGTTATTTAGACCTAACATTGGAAATAAGTAGAAAGATTGCATTCACATATTGGATATATTAGTTGGTGTTAATTCATTTAGTTATACACAATATATTATATTTTGCCCCTCCCTCCCTTTCTCCTTTTCCCCATAAGATACACTCTGGCACAAGTGAGCGTGTCCAGAGTGTTTTGCGCAGTTTATCTCGTAAAATACTGCAAATACCCCTATATCTCATTTTCCACAACACTTTTATTAGATGTTTATGAAGTTTTCTCCGATTGTTGGTGTCTATGCATGTTCAGAGTTCAAACTAATATTTTCTTCAGATATTTTGTATACTGACGTATGGAATGTTTAGTTTGTTGATGGATATTAAAGGGACAGTCTACACCAGAATTTTTTTTGTTTTAAAAGATAGATAATCCCTTTATTACCCATTCCCCATTTTTGCATAACCAACACAGTTATAATAATATACTTTTAACCTCTGTGATTATCTTGTATCTAAGCCTCTGCAAACTGCCCCTTTTTTCAGTTCTTTTGACAGACTTGCAGTCTAGCCAATCAGTGCCAGCTCCCAGATTACTTCACGTGCACGAGCACAGTGATATCTATATGAAATATGTGAACTAACACCCTCTAGTGGTGAAAAACTGTTAAAATGCAATCTGAAAGAGGTGGTCTTCAAGGTCTAAGAAATTAGCATATGAACCTCCTAGGTTAAGCTTTCAACTAAGAATACCAAGAGAACAAAGCAAAATTGGTGATAAAAGTAAATTGGAAAATTGTTTAAAATTACATGCTCTATCTGAACCATGAAAGTTTATTTTGGCCTAGACTGTCCCTTTAATACCTGCATATTTTTCAATAATTTAGTTTGTACATTTGTCCTCTTTTATACATCAGCGCTTTTATGTTCTATTTTATGTTGTCTAAAAAATGTATATTTTATGGTGTCCTAAAATTGAAAAAGTGAGGTTAAGCTTCTTTTTCATTTGGTTAGATTCCTCTGTGTTGAAACAGAAACGACTTTATGTGTTTAATAATGTGCATATTGTGTTTTTCTTCTTTTTCATCTGTATTCATGCATACTGTATTTTGATGTCTCACAGTGGTGTTATTTTATGACTTTTACCTCAATAAAAAATCATTTAAAAAAAAAAAAAAATATCCCTCCCACTTCTCTTACCCTCCCAGTAGTTCTTTGCCTCGTTTCCATCTTAATGGGAGGAGAGTCCACTGCTTCATTCATTACTTGTGGGAATAAGAACCTGGCCACCAGGAGGAGGCAAAGACACCCCAGCCAAAGGCTTAAATACCTCCCCCACTCCCCTCATCCCCCAGTCATTCTTTGCCTTTAGTCACAGGAGGTTGGCAGAGAAGTGTCGGAAGATTCAGAGTAGTCTCTTATGGAGGGTAGTACTCTTCGAAATGGGACTGGAGTTTTAAGTAATCCTGTCAGCCTCTCAGTGAAAGCATGGATGAAAATTAGAGTGCGGAGATGCAGGGAGTGTCGACTCTGCGAAACCATCCCGACTCATGTTAATAGCTCCTTGGCAATCAGCGTTGATGAGTTTCGCTGCCTGCCTTTATTCACTCAAGTCCATGTCAGGAGCGATGTTACTAACCTGTCACACTTGAAGGGCCGTTTTCCTGTTCCACGGCATAGATTCTGGTAAGATTGTTTCATTTATACACACATGATAACGCAAGAAAACAGGGTCACAGTGTGTCTCCTTTTATCTGTATATAATCAAGGGTTAATATCTTTACTGTGTTAATATGTGAGATGAGGCTCTAGCAATGTGTGAACAGTCAGGTGAAGATCGGCGCGGCCTGTTTTTGGAACGTTTTCTCTATAGTGCAGGGGCGGTTCTGCATGGCACTCCATGTGACCGGGGAGTGGCCTCTTCAACTTCCTCTTTCCTGATCGGCATTTGTGGAAGACGTAACGGTTTCTCCATGGTCCGGGTCATAGGAGGTGGTGAGTACCCCGGCCATTAGTGTATAAAGGTGCCATTTAATCTATCTCAGTCCGTATTAAAGGCGCAAGCTATGGAGGACTCTTTAATTAAATCTAATACCTGTGTTTATTGTGAGGAGGTACAGGTTGATCCACCTGCTCAACTGTGTTCCACATGCTTTGATAAGATTGCAATATCTAAAAAGAATAAAATATTTAGTACTACTAAGCTGTCCAGCTCTGAGGGTTCTCCATCCCGCGAGGTGCGTACCCAACATTAATTTCCGATTACACATGTAGCTCCCCAAGGCCCTACTAATCCTCCCACGGGAGGGGCCTCATGGCCGCCAGATTTCGCAGCCCAGTTGCAAGAGGCAGTTTCTTCGGCCTGCAATGCCCAACCTCGCCCTGCAAAGTGCAAGTGAAGGGAAAGACATAGCCTTCCGTCCCAGGGGTCATCTACTCAGTTGGATGTCTCTGAGAGATTATCCGATGAGGACGACGCCTCCGACTCGTCGGAGGGTGCTCTCTCTGGGACGGAATCAGCGTCTTCTAGACCTCTGGCTACGGAGGAACCAAATTTCAAAAAGTTGCACTTTTTACTAAAAGAAGTGCTTGCTACGTTGGAGGTTCCGGAACCGAAGCTTCTGGAAGAACTTTCGATACCTAAGCTATATAGGGTTTACGAGGACAGGGTGGTGCCCCAGACCTTCCTAGTAACTGTGAAGATGGCTACGATTATTAACAATGAGTGGGAGAAACTGGGCTCGTCCTTTTCTCCCTCTACCTCTTTTAAAAAGCTGTTCCCCATTTCGTACTCTCAGCTTGAGCTATGGGGGGCCATTCCTAAGGTGGATGGAGCTATCTCCACGCTCGATAAGCGTACGACTATTCCCCTCGAGGATAGTTCGTCGTTCAAGGAACCCATGAATAAGAAGTTAGAATCCATGTTGAGAAAGATGTTCCAACTCACGGGGTTTGTTTTCCAACCGGCAGCGGCGATTGCTGCGGTGGCTGGAACGTCTACCTATTGGTGTGACGCACTGTCGGCTATGGTTGAGGTGAAGACTCCCCTCGAGGAGATACAGGAAAAGATTAAGGCGTTAAGGGTATCTAACTCTTTTATCTGTGATGCAAACATGCAGGTTATTTGCCTGAATGCCAAAACATCAGGTTTCTCTGTTCTAGCCCGCAGGGCTCTATGGTTAAAATCATGGTCTGCTGACATGACTTCCAGGTCTAGATTACTATCCCTTCCGTTTCAGGGGAAAGTTCTTTTTGGTTCAGGCCTGGATTCTATCATATCCACGGTCACGGGAAGCAAGGGTGCTTTCCTTCCGCTGAATAAGAATATGCCTAAGGGCTCTACTTTTCGTCCCTTTCGATCAGACATGTCTCAACGCCAGCAATCTGCTGCGAAGACCAAGCAGTGCAAGGGATTTTGGAAGCCAGCTCAATCTTGGAACAAGTCCAAGCAGAGCAAGAAGCCTGCTGAGACAAATTCATCATCAAGGGGCGGCCCCCGATCTGTCACGGGATCGCTTAGGGGCAGACTATTTCTGTTTGCAGAGGCTTGAATGAAAGTACGTCCAGGATCCTTGGGTTCCAGAGGTTATTACCCAGGGTTACAAGATAGGGTTCAGGACTCATCCGCCCAGGGGCAGATTCCTCCTGTCAAACCTATCCTCAAGACCAGAAAAGAGAGACGCCTTTCTAGAGTGCGTGAGGGATCTCTCATCTCTCTGAGTAATCGTTCCAGTACCCCTTGCAGAAAGGGTTCTAGGGTACTATTCAAACCTTTTCGTGGTCCCAAAGGAGGAGGGCACATTTCGGCCAATTCTGGACCTAAAGTGCCTAAACAAGTTTCTGCCGGTTCCATCGTTCAAAATGGAGACGATCAGATCGATTCTGCCCCTTGTTCAAGAGGGGCAATTTATGACGACAATAGACTTGAAGGATGCCAATCCACAAGGACCATGTCAGGTTCCTAAGATTCCCATTTCTGGACCAACACTTCCAGTTTGTGGCCCTACCGTTTTGTCTGGCGACTGCCCCAAGAGTCTTTACGAAGGTCCTGGGGGCGCTGCTCGCTGTAGCGAGAGCCAGAGGTACTGCGGTGGCTCCTTATCTGGACGATATTCTGGTCCAGGCTCCGTCCTGCAGTCTCGCGGAGGATCCCTCAAGGGCTCTTCTGCTTCTCCTTCGATCCCATGGATGGAAGATAAACGAAGGAAAGAGTTCTCTGGTTCCCAGCAACAGGGTGGAGTTCCTGGGTACGATAATAGATTCCATATCTGTGAAGATAGTCTTGACAGATCAGACACATTCCAAGATTGCGTCCAGCTGTCTTGCCTTTCAGACCTCCTCAAGACCATCTGTGGCCAAGTGTATGGAGGGATTGGGCTCATGGTTTTCAGCATAGATGTCATTCCATTCGCCAGGTTCCATCTCAGATCTCTTCAGTTATGCATGTTAAGACAATGGAACGGGGATCACTCAGATCTATCCCAACAGATCTCTCTGGACAACCAAGTGAGGGAATCCCTCTCTTGGTGGATCCATCCGGGTCAGCTGGCCTAGGGGACATCCTTCTTGAGGCCATCCTGGGAGATTGTGACCACGGACGCAAGTCTATCAGGGTGGGGAGCTGTTTGGGGTGCCAGAAGGGCACAGGGCAGGTGGACTCGAGAGGAGTCGACTCTACCATTAAATATTCTGGAACTTCAAACGATATTCAACGCTCTGAGGGCTTGGCCCTACCTGGGGTCATCCAGATTCATCAGTTTCCAGTCGGACAACATTACCTCAGTGGCTTACATAAACCATCAGGGGGGAACGAGAAGCTCCCTAGCCATGAGGGAAGTGTATCGGATTCTGGAATGGGCAGACTCACAATTGTTTGCTCTCAGCGATCCACATTCCGGGTGTGGACAACTGGGAAGCATACTTTCTCAGCAGACAGTCGTTTCATCCGGGGGAATGGTCTCTCCATCCTGAGGTGTTTGCGGAGAACTGCAACAGATGGGTACACCAGAAATGGACCTCATGGCGTCCAGACTCGACTTCAGGCTACCCAGATACGGGTCGCGGTCCAGGGACCCACAGGCAGAGCTAATAGATGCCTTAGCGTTGCCTTGGGAGTTCAACCTAATTTACATATTTCCACCGTTGCCACTTCTTCCTTGAGTGGTGGCCCATATCAAACAGGAGCAAGTTTCGACCATTTTGATTGCTCCGTTGTGGCCACCAAGGACGTGGTTTGCGGATCTTGTGGGGATGTCATCGTCTCCTCCATGGAGGTTACCCTGGAGCAGAGATCTACTGGTTCAGGTTCCCTTTCTACACCAAAATCTCGATTCTCTGAGGCTGACTGCGTGGAGATTGAACTCCTAGTCTTGGCTAAGAGGTTTTTCTGAGAGAGTAATTGATACTCTCATCCAGGCCAGCAAGCCGGTCACCCGTCGCATCTATCATAAGGTGTGGATGACCTACTTATCCTGGTGCGAGGATCGTGGATATCCCTGGCACAAGGTTAGGGTATCCAGGATTCTGGCCTTTCTCCAGCATGGACTGGATAAGGGTCTTGCCGCCAGTTCCTTAAGGGGACAGATTTTGGCGTTGTCGGTGCTGTTACACAAGAAGCTAGCGGAGCTTCCTGATATTCAGTCCTTTGTTCAGGCTCTGTCTAGGATCAGACCAGTCTTTAGAATTTCTGCTCCTCCTTGGAGCTTAAACTTGGTTCTTAAGGTTTTGCAGAGGGCTCCGTTTGAGCCTATGCATGCGCTTGACCTAAAGATTCTTTCCTGTAAGGTTCTATTTCTTCTGGCTATTGCATCGGCTCGCAGGGTCTCTGAATTAGCGGCCTTGCAATCTGAGCCCCCTTACCTGGTTTTTCACACTGATAAGGCTGTGCTTCGCACTGGTTTGTGATTTCTTCCCAAGGTGGTGTCAGATCGTAACATCAATCAGAAGATAGTAGTTCCTTCCTTATGTCCTTACCCTTCTTCGTTTAAGGAAAGGTTACTGCATAACTTGAATGTGGTTCGAGCCTTGAAGTTTTATCTTCAGGCCACGAAAGATTTCAGACACACTTCGTCCTTATTTGTGGTGTTTTCAGGGAAGCGTAGAGGGTAGAAGGCCTCTTCCACTTCTCTGTCTTTTTGGTTGAGGAGCGTTATCCGTTTGGCCTATGATACAGTGGAACATAAGCCTCCTCAGAGAATTACGGCTCACTCAACTAGAGCTGTGGCCTCTTCTTGGGTCTTTAAGAACAAGGCCTCTGTGGAGCAGATTTGTAAGGTGGCTACTTGGTCCTCCTTACATACTTTTACAAAGTTGTACAAATTTGATGTCTTTGGCGGCTACCTCAGAGGCCGTACCTTCTGGCGTTGGGTTTGTTTTTCTATCAAAATCTATATTTCTGAGGCTGACTGCATGGAGATTCAACGCATAGTTTTGTCCCGGAGAGGATTCTAGAAGACGGTTATTGATACTTTGATTCAGGCTAGAATGCCTGTTACCAGATGTATTTACCACAAAGCGTGGAGGACTTGTTTGTCTTGGTGTGCAGACCGGGGGTTCACTTGACATAAGGTGAAGACTCTGCATATCCTTCAATTTCTTCAGGATGGATTAGAGAAGGGCCTGTCAGCTAGTTCTCTTAAAGGTCAGATTTCTGCTCTTTCTTTTTTGTTGCATAAAAATTTGGCTTGTTTGCCAGATGTTCAGTCATTTGTTCAAGCTATTGCTAGAATTAGACCTGTTTTAAAACCTATTGCTCCTCCATGGAGCCTTAATCTTCCCTATTGCTCCTCCATGGAGCCTTAATCGTTTTCTTAGAGTTCTTCAACAGGCTCCGTTTGAGCCTATACATTCTATTTATATTAATCTTCTAACTTGGAAAGTTTTGTTTCTGTTAGCTATTTCATCTGCTTGTAGAGTATCTGAATTGTCTGCCCTTCAATTTGACCCGCCTTATCTGGTATTTCATGCAGGTAAGGCTGTTCTGTGGACATAGATGAGTTTTTTACCTAAGGTTGTCTATACTCATAATATAATTCAAGCAATTGTTGTTCTCTTTGTCCCAATCTTTCTTTTTCTAAGGTTATTACATAATCTGGACATCGTTCGAGCTCTGAAGTTCTAACTTCATTCTACCAAGGAATTTCGTCAGTCATCTTCCGTCTTTGTCCTGCATTCTTTTAGGCCCAAAGGTCAGAAAGCTACTGCTGTTACCCTATTATTCTGGCTCTGAAGTTTGATTTGCATGGCGTATATAGGAGTGGACCATGAGCCACCATCACGAATTACGGCACATTCTACCAGTGTGGTGCCTTCTTCCTGGGTCTTCAAGAGTGAGGCTTCAGTTGAACAGATTTGTAATGCTGCTACTTGGTCCTCATTGCATACTTTCTCAAAGTAATACAGATTTGATGGTTTTGCCTCAGCAGAGGCATCCTTTGGGAGAAAGGCTGTTCAAGTGGTGGTGCCTAGTACTTAGGACTGCCTTCCCTACCTTTCCATCCCTACATTTTTTATAGACTCCACAGTTTGGGTATTAGTTTCCCATAGGTTATGAATGGATTTCGTGAACTCGCTGCCATTAGGAAGAAAACAAAATTTATGTTTTCCTGATAAATTAGTTTCTTTCTTTACAGTTAGAATCCAGAAACCCGCCCTAAAATAATGTAGGGGCGGCAGTCTTATGGCATCTCTGTACCCTTTTTTTAGTTCTCTACTTTTCCTTATTCTCGGCTTGAACTACTTAGAGGGTAGGGAAAGTAGGAGGGATATTTAATGCTTTGTTTGGGGTGTCTTTGCCTCCTCCTGGTGGCTAGGTGAAGTATTTCCCATAGGTTATAAATGGATTTCGTGGACTCTCACTACCAAGAAAGAAAACAATTTATCAGCTAAGCATAAATTATGGTTTGTTTTTTATTGTAGACCAAGACAGGTGGCGTATTGGGGGATACAAAGCAATATAGCCGAGTTGTTACTATCAGGCAATACATTGACATTTAAATAAATATATATTCTCCACAGAATATTTTGCCATCTGGGTGGCATTATGAAGAAGCCAGGTGGGGACAGTGCAAGACTTTGAATATTATAACATTTCTATCTAAAGCACAAATGAATTGCATAACATTGAAAATGTTAATATTAGCTAATTTTACCTAAATACTGATGGATGGTCAGTAAAATCAGCTGGGTGGTACACCCATAAAAAAGGTCCTGGGGAGATCACTGAATTTTCCAAAGTAACTGCAGGGACACTTTTTCTTATACCCCCACTGCCACTACCACTTGATTACATAGCTTTTTGATGGTAAATGCTGCAGTATAGACAAGATTAGTATAGTTGGCAGTTTCTGCAGGCAAAATCAGCTATTTTAAATGATTGTCCCCTTAATAAAGGTAAAGGCCACCCATGGTTAGATACTCATGGTTAGATGTCCAGGCTACTACCCATGCAAAATTAAAAAAGGAAATAGGACACTAAACAGATTTGTTTAATGTCCCTGCTGCCTTAGATTTAACCTGTCCTGGTTTGCACAACTTTGCATCATGTAAAAGGGAGATTCTTCCAAATGGACAGCAAATGTATATATTTTTAATAATTGTATTAAAGGGATTTTATTTGTTATGGTTTAAAATAACAAATATCGAAAATTGTTACTACATTATAAGGTGTTTCACAATAGCTAAACATATGCAGGGAAGGGGGGGTGTGGTAGTGGGGGTAGTGTGAGCAGGTGATGGGTGGTATCAGTGGCGAGTAATATTTTGGCCTGATTAGTAGCTTAGGAGTTGAATTTTTATATATATATATATATATATATATATATATATATATATATATATATATATATATATATATATATATATATATATATATATATATATATATACTGTGTGTGTGTGTATGTGTATATATATATATATATATATATATATATATATATGTATGTATATATATATATATATATATGCTGTATAGATAGATAATTCTGTAATGAATCACTGGATTGCAGAGGATTCACATACAAAATAGAAGTTTTGAAAACATTTTCAACGTTCATTCATTTTGTTTTGTAACCTCTGCATTGTTTTACAGTCTATGAAGATACCCCTTTTTAAAAAGCCTCTTGGGTATTTTTCTTTGCAGCATATTACAAGTTCAGAAATATGAAGTTTGCAGGGTGTACTCCAACTTCTTTGGAGTGTGAAAAAAAAGACTCGTTTCATTACTGGAAACAGTAAAGATTAATGATGAAAGCTCATTGCACATTTTTACTATGCATTAAGATAATTAATGTTTTAATTGAGTGCCCCTTTAACTTGGATCGAGCCAATCATCTTACGTCAATCTTTTTATAATCTGATTTGCTGAATGCTTTATTACCAGGTGAAATTGTATGAGTCAGAAGGTTCATGCAACATCACAACCCCATGATTGCCAGTGTGCCTACAATGATAGCACTGTATGGTGCATTACGTTTGCCTGGCAGTTAAGGGGTTAAGGTTAGCTGCCTGTATGTTTACTTTAAATCCATAACACACTTTCATCTTGTCTACTGGTACCTAAAATACGCCACCCAAATTTGTATAATGTACAAATACTAAAAATCTTTGTAGTATTTTGCCTTTCATGTTAATGTTTTATCAATATCACAGAATCCCTAAAAGTATATTACTGCTGAATTAACTTGTATGCATAGATTGTATAATTGTAGAAAGGAACATTACTTGAATTGATTTAAATTGTTTATTTTTCCATGCCTCTCTCTCTTCATTGTAGCCTCAGCTGGATAGGAATTTGATAAAGTGGTTGTCTTGGACAGCTCGAGGGTTCTTGGCTCCTCTTGCGGCTACTATAGGGGGAATAGCCAGCCAAGAGGTATTGAAAGCAGTGACCGGAAAGTTTTCTCCTTTACAGCAATGGGTATGTTTCTGTCCTATTATGTTATCCTATAACATCAGAAAATAAAAATATATTTATTATTATTATTATTATAATTATTTTCTATGCAACTCATTAATCAGTTTAAAATCTGCTCTTTCATATGCACAATAGAAACAGTTTGAGTAACTTTTCCTTTTAAAAGAGAAATAATAATACAATTCTGTAATAAGCTTGAACATTTTATTACACTTGTGTTTGAGCAATTCACTTCCTCTTCAGAGCTGAACATGTCTGGTTGATTGATGGCTATGTACATATGGTGTGCCTGATTGGTTCAATAGCTATGTGCTCACTGCAGGTCTGGTGCTCATTTTAACTGAGTGTTTAACCCCTTTATGGTGGTTAAATTAAAAACAAAGCTCTTCGGAAGCAATAGTGCAGTAATAAAATGTCCATTTGTGTCCCTTTTATAATAGTCATTTGCAGATGATTTATTAAATGGAAAGTCAAATGCTTTCTATTGTGTATATGAAAGTATCAATTAATCATGTTCAAATATTTTTTGTCATGCAAAGGCAGTTTTAACTAGCAGGGAAATGCATGTTTGTGCACCTTGATAACACCCTTTATAATAATGACAATAGAGTAAATGTTTGACCATTTCTTTAACCCCTTAATGACCAGCTACGTACCCTGTACACTGCTGGTCTTTCTATGGAGGTAAATATTTTCAATAGTGGTACCGCACTGTTATACCCATACAATATTTCTGATGTTAGGGACATAATATTTAAGATAATGTGTTTTTTTTTTTTTTTAAACATATTTGGGCTATCATGATAGGCAGGCTGCACTTGTAAGGTGCAAATTCTAATGGAATCATTTGCCTTTCCTCATTCTTAAAGCTGGTAATAAGGGGTATTGAGACCCTCTAGAGTCTATTATATCTGCATCATTTTACATTTAAAGAGCCATGAAAATTCTGAACAGCACACATAACTTTATTTTAAACAGAAGTCATATTCAACATGTTCAAGTCATTTTGTTTTCATTCTACTTTTGTCATTGTTATTATTATTTTTTTTATTTTTTTTTTTAGCTTTTTCTGGATGCCATGGAAATTGTGAATTCACTGGAACAGATCAGTAGAGATGAGTTTCTTCCAAGGTAATGTATTGCATGAAATACATTATAGTTATTATGTTTAGTTAAATGTTATTAAACTGCTGGGCACAAGTACACTAGCAGGGTACTGCTCATCATGCTAATATGTTTCTTCCTTGCCTGCAGCTCTCTTGTTGTTCTATTATTATACAGGGGCTGGTTGGTCCAGCTTCACACCTCTGTACCACCATCTTGGCACTGCGCATTCACGGACCAGTGACGTTGCAGACTTTTTGGCTGATGAGTTAGTGTGCTTGATACAGAGCTTTACATTTTTTACATTTTTGCTATATTATTCATGTCACCTTTTTGTATATATATTATGTAACTTTTAATCTGCGTATTAAAAAATACACAAATGTAAAACTTCTGCTCTGTAATGTGTGTGCTAAACCGAAGCGCTTAATACAGCTGTGAAATAGCCATCAATGTCACTGAACTGTGAAAATTCAACACCTGTCACAGGGTGCAAGAATATATGAACTCTACAGTGTAAAGATGTGGTGCTTCTCCAACTGGCACCTGGAAAGGGTTAAAAAACAAACATAATGACTTAAGAAAACTGCAGGCACAGGAGACAAAACAGTAAGGTGGTGTCCAACAGTTTAAAGGGATACTGTATTATAAAATCTGCTTCCCCTTAATGTGTTCCAAATGAGTTGGTATACCTACTGCAGAATACTAAAGGTATGTGAAATGGTTCCTTCATGTTTGTTTTTGTATTTGAGTTAGCTGGCTTTGCTCATTAAAACCATTGCCTGTTGTTCTCTAGGACATGTTCATTAAAATGGGCAGACCTGCTAATGTTATCTACAGTATATCTATACACACAGACTAATAGTTAGGTATTGAAATTTCTAATTATGGCTGGGGGCATTCAATGAGCACAACCAGCTATTAAAGATACAAAAATATGTCTCCTACCACCCACTGGAGGATTAATTAGTGATCTTGTCTCCTGTTTACATAGCTTTACTACAGATATGTTGTTCATATTTTCAATGTAGGTGGTGGTTTCATAAGGCAAGCACATCTATTTCAAATAACAAAATAATGGAAAGTAGCTTTTGCAAACAATTAAGTACATCCCTGCAGGTAAAATTGACCATTGGGAACACATTTAAGGGCAGTACAATGTCCCTAACATGCATGCAGGCTTCCTTTATGTTTTTTTGTGCTGAGATTGGTGGCTCAAGCTTTTTGAATAGGAAAAATGCTTTCTGAATTGTGCATGGAGCAAAACTTACCAGCCAGCATTCACACGTGTGCACCAGGTGTGTGCACGTGATGCTTATGCCTTGCATGTTTTGTTGTGAATAAAGGAGATCTGTTTGTGTTAGAACAGAACCCAGAATACATAACAATTTTATGACTGTGAAATATCTGAACTATTTTATTGGTTTTATACACAGAGGGGATAGATATGATGCATTAAGAGCTTGTATCGGAGACTCCTTTTGCCAGAAAATTCACAACCTCAATGTTTTTCTGGTAAGTATATTTTCTTTGTTATGGTTTGCAAAATGCAAGCATTAATAATTAAACAGAAATTACTAATATATTAATAATGGTTTGCAAAATGCAAATCTTAAATTGACCGAAATTACTGATATATATTTTTTTAATAACTGCACTTTCTAATTGTTCTTATCTGTCTCTTTGCATAACTTTTTTTGTTATATTCAAGTCATTTTATCTTTATCACACGGAATGTGAGACTCTATACAAATAAATTATAATAATAATAATCATGCCAAGCATATGACAATTGCATAAATGTTAATTCTAGCTACTATATATTTGTTAGGATTGTACGTGGTGATTAAACTCAAGTTCAGTATAATAAAAAAAAAAGAAAGTAAATTAAACTTTAATGTTCATTAAAGCTGTTTTTCTAATAATGACTTAAGTCTAATTTTATAATTCAGGTTGGATGTGGTGCAATCGGCTGTGAAATGCTGAAGAATTTTGCACTTCTTGGTGTTGCCAGTGGCTCAGAGAGAGGCTCAGTGAGTACAAATGTATTTACAAAAGTAATAGTAGATGACTATCAAAAGTAAGATTGGAAGCAGCAGGCATTACGCGGCGTGTATAGTAAAATCAGTCAACTTTTATTTCACAAAACGTTAAAAAGCATCCAACAGACATGTGAAATAAAAGTTTTGACTGGTTTTACTCTACGCCGAGTAGTGCCTACTCCTTTCGCTCTTACTTTACATAAAGTGGTCTGATCCACCACTGCTACAGCACCTTGGGCTAGAGGGAGGTATTTTGCTGCTTGATACACTGCACTTGGGAACTGGAGGGCGCTGAGAGCTGTTATGTGACTATCAAAAGTAGCATTTCAGTATATAAGGGATAATTATGTTTGATTTTAGCCATAAAGGGACATTTAACACTAAAACCATTTTATAAGCATAGTATAGAGGTTATTCCCCTCCTCCCTCTAGTCATGGGTGCCGCTGTGTTGAGCTTTCATTGAATTCCCATACTGATAGCAACTCTCCTTCAGATACCGGCAGTGCATCCTAGGATACAAAATGGTGACACCCATAATAAGAGGAAGGTGCACAAAATATATTTAGTGTATAATGTCCCTTTAAAGGGTCATTAAAGTCATTTTTATTTTATATGTATAGCATATATATCAGCAAGTAAATACTGCATTGCAGAAGATCTATATACAAACATACATATTTTTAAAACCTTTTAAGCAAAATGTACATTGCTATCTAGTCCAATGACATGCCCCTTGAAAAAAACTTTATATATTTTTTTTAATTTGGTTTGCTTATATTATATATCCTTTATACTGGTGCAGCTATAACAGAGTGCCTTCACTTATTATACCGTGTATACCCGCAAGCCAGAAATATGATAAGACCACTAACTAATTTTGAACATTTATTCATAAGAACTCCCATACCAAGACATACAATATCAACCATATACAAAATATTTTGTCTCAAACTCAACCAGGAAATTCATAACCCTATATAGAGAGTTGGAAAAATTACTTAGTACTTGTTATCTTACCATAAACATGTTCACTATTATTTTACTACACGTTAAAAGCTTCAATTTCCTCATCACTAGTAAAACTAAACATAAAAACTTTACATAGATGGTACTTTATCCCTCTCAGAATACATTGATTGTTCCCTAAATCCAATAACACATGCTGGCGCTGTTGCCATATGGGAAGCGGTATGGCCCACATTTGGTGGTGGTGTTCCTTAATACAAAAGTTCTGGAGAGAAATTATAAAAGAGATTGAAAAAATTCTAGAAATACAGATCCCGCTAGATCTTTGATATGGTTACTAAACAAACCCCCCCGAACTAAATACAAGCCATACCTCCAATTATTTTTCATTATGACTAATAGTGATAGCCAAGAATTGGTAAAGCAAAGATGTACCACAAATAACTATGTAGACCAAGATAGTCTCTGAGTTCTTGGATTTGAAGGAACTTCTCTATTTAAAGAATGACAAAATGGACAGATATGCGGAAATGTCCACAAGATGGGACAATTACATTAGATCTAAAAACACAGGAGATATATTAATTTAAACTCATGGAGTTAAGATATACAAACATAATAATAATTATTGCTAAAACCTTTTGTTATTGTTAGCCTAAATATGGGAACAACAACTATATCTATGGAAGCAGAGACATCCAGTAATTTGTTATTTTAATGTTTTCTTTATGTGTCACACCTAAAAGAATCAGTCCAACCTAAATGTTAACAAGCATTATTGTTATTGTGACAACTTTCTTTTCCTTTATAATCTTACCTTAGAAAATGGAATTGGCTTTTGTACACGTCGGAGCTGCGTCTCCGCAACTTGTAAACTTTTTCTTTTGATATGAATAAAAAAAAAGACGCAATTACAGTTTATTATGTAGCAGGGTCAGGGTCCTGTATCCTTCAGAATGCACTCTCCATTCTCTGAGAGCAATGGAAGAAACAGTTCACAGAGTTGAAAAGAGGACAAAATAACTATTCTTAATTTAATATTTAAGGTGAATTAATATTTGAGTTTATATAAAAAAGTACCCATAACAAATGAAGACGCAGATTCAAAAAAGATTCAGGGTAAATGGGTAAAAAAAACAACCACATGCTAATTAGAGTCTAAAGCCAGTGGTTATTAATTATTTAATATAATATTTATACAAGTATAATATCAGTTATGATTTAATATGCCAAACTTCACTAAACAAATTATATGAACAGTAGACAATGCATTCACTTAACAATACAGTGTTCTCCAAAGAAAATGTTGCAAGCCAGGTTGCATTATGAAGTACCCAGGTGGGGGCAGTGTAATATTTTCTAATGTTCTTTTATTTTCAGCTATCCAAAGCAACAATTAATTGCACAATTTAACATAAATGTATTTAATGATAATTTGTTTAATAAAAATTGAACATGTTCACTATTAACTCATTTCAGTTTAATATTGGCTCAAATTTTAGCCGGGTGGTGCACCCATTAAAAAGGTCCTGGGGAAAACACTGTAATATATAGCAATTTACTGAGAACAAGCTCTCCAATCCTACCAGCATTACCAATCTGTGTTACTAGGAAGCTCGTTCATAAATGAATTGAGAGAAGATTTATTGAAAGTCTCAATAGTATCATGTAAGATTTGACGATGCTGGGGACTTTAAAGATATTTTTCCTGTCTTAGTGAATCTGTGGGACTGAGCTCGCTCATTTGACTAATGTTTCTTAGTTGTGCGATTGCGTATAGTAATGTAAGCCACTGCCTGAAACAAAAGTACAAGAGACATTTATAAGAAATGCTTCTTGCATGCATTTTTCTCCAACATTGGTGTGTCCGGTCCACGGCGTCATCCTTACTTGTGGGATATTCTCTTCCCCAACAGGAAATGGCAAAGAGTCCCAGCAAAGCTGGTCACATGGTCCCTCCTAGGCTCCGCCCACCCCAGTCATTCTCTTTGCCGTTGCACAGGCAACATCTCCACGGAGATGGTTAAGAGTTTTTTGGTGTTTAAATGTAGTTTTTATTCTTCTATCAAGTGTTTGTTATTTTAAAATAGTGCTGGTATGTACTATTTACTCTGAAACAGAAAAGGATGAAGATTTCTGTTTGTAAGAGGAAGATGATTTTAGCAGACAGTAACTAAAATCGATTGCTGTTTCCACATAGGACTGTTGAGATGAAGTAACTTCAGTTGGGGGAAACAGTTAGCAGACTTTTCTGCTTAAGGTATGACTAGCCATATTTCTAACAAGACTGTGTAATGCTGGAAGGCTGTCATTTCCCCTCATGGGGACCGGTAAGCCATTTTCTTAGTCAAACAAACAGAATAAAGGGCTTATTATGGGCTAAAAAACTGGTAGACATTTTTATGGGCTAAATCGATTGCTTTATTTGTGCATATTATTCAGATTTAGGCTAACATTTGACATTTATAATCTTGGGGAACGCTTATAAAATGGCAGTCAGGGGGCCTTTCTAGTTATAGACTGAACCTCATTTTCGCGCCATTAATGCGCAGTTGTTTTTTAAGAGCAGGGCATGCAGGTGCATGTGTGAGGATCTAAGAATCTCTGAAAAAGCTTTTAGAAGGCGTCATTTGGTATCGTATTCCCCTCAGGGCTTGGTTGGGTCTTAGCAAAGACTATAGCTGGGACTGTATAGGGGTTAAATTGAAAAACGGCTCCGGTTCCGTTATTTTAAGGGTTAAAGCTCTGAAATTTGGTGTGCAATACTTTTAAGGCTTTAAGACACTGTGGTGAAATTTTGGTAATTTTTGAACAATTCCTTCATACTTTTTCACATATTCAGTAATAAAGTGTTTTCTGTTTGAAATTTAAAGTGACAGTAACGGTTTTATTTTAAAACGTTTTTTGTGCTTTGTTGACAAGTTTAAGCCTGTTTAACATGTCTGTACCTTCAGATAAGCTATGTTCTATATGTATGAAAGCCAATGTGTCTCCCCATTTAAATTTATGTGATAATTGTGCCATAGCGTCCAAACAAAGTAAGGACAGTACTGCCACAGATAATGATATTGCCCAAGATGATTCCTCAAATGAGGGGAGTAAACATGATACTACATCATCTCCTATTGTGTCTACACCAGTTTTGCCCATGCAGGAGGCCCCTAGTACATCTAGTGCGCCAATACTTATTACCATGCAACAATTAACGGCTGTAATGGATAACTCCATAGCAAATCTTTTATCCAAAATGCCTACTTATCAGAGAAAGCGCGATTGCTCTGTTTTAAACACTGAAGAGCAAGAGGACGCTGATGATAATTGTTCTGTCATACCCTCACACCAATCTGAAGGGGCCATGAGGGAGGTTTTGTCTGATGGAGAAATTTCAGATTCAGGAAAAATTTCTCATCAAGCTGAACCTGATGTTGTGACATTTAAATTTAAATTAAAACATCTCCGCACACTGCTTAAGGAGGTGTTATCTACTCTGGATGATTGTGACAATTTGGTCATTCCAGAGAAATTATGTAAGATGGACAAGTTCCTAGAGGTTCCGGTGCCCCCCAACGCTTTTCCTATACCCAAGCGGGTGGCGGACATAGTAAATAAAGAGTGGGAAAAACCCGGCATACCTTTTGTTCCTCCCCCTATATTTAAGAAATTATTTCCTATGGTCGACCCCAGAAAGGACTTATGGCAGACAGTCCCCAAGGTCGAGGGGGCAGTTTCTACAAACGCACTACTATTCCTATTGAAGATAGTTGTGCTTTCAAAGATCCTATGGATAAAAAATTGGAAGGTTTGCTTAACCCCTTAATGACCGGACCATTTTTCAATTTTCTTACCCTTAATGACAATGGCTATTTTTACATTTCTGCGGTGTTTGTGTTTAGCTGTAATTTTCCTCTTACTCGTTTACTGTACCCACACATATTATATACCGTTTTTCTCGCCATTAAATGGACTTTCTAAAGATACCATTATTTTCATCATATCTTATAATTTCCTATAAAAAAAATATAAAATATGAGGAAAAAATTGAAAAAAACACACTTTTTCTAACTTTGACCCCCAAAATCTGTTACACATCTACAATCACCAAAAAACACCTATGCTAAATAGTTTCTAAATTTTGTCCTGAGTTTAGAAATACCCAATGTTTACATGTTCTTTACTTTTTTTGCAAGTTATAGGGCCATAAATACAAGTAGCACTTTGCTATTTCCAAACAACTTTTTTTCAAAATTAGCGCTAGTTACATTGGAACCCTGATATCTGTCAGGAATACCTGAATATCCCTTGACATGTATATATTTTTTTTAGAAGACAACCCAAAGTATTGATCTAGGCCCATTTTGGTATATTTCATGCCACCATTTCACCGCCAAATGTCATCAAATAAAAAAAAAAAGTTCACTTTTTCACAAATTTTGTCACAAACTTTAGGTTTCCCACTGAAATTATTTACAAACAGCTTGTGCAATTAAGGCACAAATGGTTGTAAATGCTTCTTTGGGATCCCCTTTGTTCAGAAATAGCAGACTTATATGGCTTTGGCATTGCTTTTTGGTAATTAGAAGGCCACTAAATGCTGCTGCGCACCACACGTAAATTATGCCCAGCAGTGAAGGGGTTAATTAGGTAGGTTGTAGGGAGCTTGCAGGGTTAATTTTAGATTTAGGGTAGAGATCAGCCTCCCACCTGACACATCCCACCCCCTGATCCCTCCCAAACAGTTCTCTTCCCTCCCCCACCCCACAATTGTCCCCGCCATCTTAAGTACTGGCAGAAAGTCTGCCAGTACTAAATAAAAGGAGTTTTTCTTTTTTTTAATAAAAAAAATTAAAATGTTTTAGCTGTGATGGACCCCTGCCTTAGCCCCAACCTCCATGACCCCCCCCCCCCCCCCCAGCTCTCTAACCCTCTCCCCTACCTAATTGCCGCCATCTTGGGTACTGGCAGCTGTCTGCCAGTACCCAATTTGCCCCAAAAACAAGTGTTTTTTTTTGCAATTTTTTGCCATTTTTAATGTTTTCTGTAGTGTAGCAGCCCCCCACAATACCCCAACCCCCTCCCCCTCCCAGATCCTTATATATTTATTTCTTTTTCATTAATTTTCCCCCCCTCTTCCTTTCTCATTGGTGTCAGTGGCCATGTAATCGGGCGCGCACGCGCGCCCCCGCACGCTCCCGGCACCCGGCACCCGGCGTGCACATAGAACTTACAGGAACCGGATGCTGGGTAGCGATGGGCCGCCCACCCGCCTCCCTGATGTGCTCCCACCCACCAACGAACCGGCACCATCGCTACCGGTGCAGAGAGGGCCACAGAGTGGCTCTCTCTGCATCGGAGTCTTCTGAAAAGGTATTGCAGGATGCCTCCATATGGAGGCATCACTGCAATACCCTGAGAGCTGCTGGAAGCGATTGCGATCGCTTCCAGCACTCTCTTAGACAACTGACGTACCAGGTACGTCTATTGTCATTAACTGTTAGTTAATGCATGACGTACCTGGTACGTCAGTTGTCATTAAGGGGTTAAAAAGATTTTTGTACAGCAAGGCTACCTTCTACAACCAATTTCATGCATTGTTCCTGTCACTACAGCAGCGTGGTTCTGGTTCGAGGAACTAGAAAAGTCGCTCAGTAGAGAAACTCCGTATGAGGAGGTTATGGACAGAGTTCACGCACTTAAATTGGCTAACTCTTTTTTTCTCCAACATAGGTGTGTCCGGTCCACGGCGTCATCCTTACTTGTGGGATATTCTCTTCCCCAACAGGAAATGGCAAAGAGCCCAGCAAAGCTGGTCACATGATCCCTCCTAGGCTCCGCCTTCCCCAGTCATTCTCTTTGCCGTTGCACAGGCAACATCTCCACGGAGATGGTTAAGAGTTTTTTGGTGTTTATATGTAGTTTTATTCTTCAATCAAGAGTTTGTTATTTTAAAATAGTGCTGGTATGTACTATTTACTCTGAAACAGAAAATAGATGAAGATTTCTGTTTGTAAGAGGAAGATGATTTTAGCAACCGTTACTAAAATCGATGGCTGTTTCCACACAGGACTGTTGAGATGAAGTAACTTCAGTTGGGGGAAACAGTGTGCAGACTTTGCTGCTTGAAGTATGACACATTTCTAACAAGACTTGGTAATGCTGGAAGCTGTCATTTTCCCTATGGGATCCGGTAAGCCATTTTCTTTATAAGAATAAAGGGCTTCACAAGGGCTTTAAAGACTGGTAGACATTTTTATGGGCTAAAACGATTACTTTATAAGCATTTTTAATAGATTATAGCTTTGAGGAGTTATTTTAATCTTGGGAATTATGTTAAAAAAACGGCAGGCACTGTATTGGACACCTTTTTCACTGGGGGCCTTTTCTAATCATAGGCAGAGCCTCATTTTCGCGCCACTAATGCGCAATTGTTTTTGGGAAGCAAGGCATGCAGATGCATGTGTGAGGAGCTCAGATACACAGAAAAAGCTTACTGAAGGCGTCATTTGGTATCGTATTCCCCTCTGGGCTTGGTTGGGTCTCAGCAAAGCAGATACCAGGGACTGTATAGGGGTTAAATATAAAAACGGCTCCGGTTCCGTTATTTTAAGAGTTAAAGCTTTCAAATTTGGTGTGCAATACTTTTAAGGCTTTAAGACACTGTGGTGAAATTTTGGTGAATTTTGAACAATTCCTTCATACTTTTTCACATATTCAGTAATAAAGTGTGTTCAGTTTAAAATTTAAAGTGACAGTAACGGTTTTATTTTAAAACGTTTTTTGTACTTTATCAAGTTTATGCCTGCTTAACATGTCTGAACTATCAGATAGACTATGTTCTGTATGTGAGGAAGCCAAGGTTCCTTCTCATTTAAATAGATGTGATGTATGTGACAAACAATTTAGGGAAAATGATGCCCAAGATGATTCCTCAAGTGAGGGGAGTAAGCATGGTACTGCATCATCCCCTCCTGTGTCTACGCCAGTCTTGCCCACACAGGAGGCCCCTAGTTCATCTAGTGCGCCAATACTTCTTACTATGCAACAATTAACGGCTGTAATGGATAATTCTATTAAAAACATTTTAGCCAAAATGCCCACTTATCAGCGAAAGCGCGACTGCTCTGTGTTAGATACTGAAGAGCATGAGGACGCTGATGATAATGGTTCTGACATGCCCTTACACCAGTCTGAAGGGGCCAGGGAGGTTTTGTCTGAGGGAGAAATTTCAGATTCAGGAAAAATTTCTCAACAAGCTGAACCTGATGTTATTACATTCAAATTTAAATTGGAACATCTCCGCGCTCTGCTTAAGGAGGTGTTATCTACTCTGGATGATTGTGACAATTTGGTCATTCCAGAGAAATTATGTAAGATGGACAAGTTCCTAGAGGTCCCGGTGCCCCCCGAAGCTTTTCCTATACCCAAGCGGGTGGCGGACATTGTAAATAAAGAATGGGAAAGGCCCGGCATACCTTTTGTCCCTCCCCCTATATTTAAGAAATTGTTTCCTATGGTCGACCCCAGAAAGTACTTATGGCAGACAGTCCCCAAGGTCGAGGGGGCGGGTTCTACTCTAAACAAACGCACTACTATCCCTATAGAAGATAGTTGTGCTTTCAAAGATCCTATGGATAAAAAATTAGAGGGTTTGCTTAAAAAGATGTTTGTTCAGCAAGGTTACCTTCTACAACCAATTTCATGCATTGTTCCTGTCACTACAGCAGCGTGTTTCTGGTTCGATGAACTAGAAAAGTCGCTCAATAAAGAATCTTCTTATGAGGAGGTTATGGACAGAGTTCAAGCTCTTAAATTGGCTAACTCATTTACTTTAGACGCCACTTTGCAATTAGCTAGATTAGCGGCGAAAAATTCAGGTTTTGCTATTGTGGCGCGCAGAGCGCTTTGGCTAAAGTCTTGGTCAGCGGATGCGTCCTCCAAGAACAAATTGCTTAACATACCTTTCAAGGGGAAAACGCTGTTTGGACCTGACTTGAAAGAGATTATTTCAGATATCACTGGGGGAAAGGGCCACGCCCTTCCTCAGGATAGGTCTTTTAAGGCTAAAAATAAACCAAATTTTCGTCCCTTTCGCAGAAACGGACCAGCCTCAAATTCTACATCCTCTAAGCAAGAGGGTAATACTTCTCAAACCAAGCCAGCCTGGAGGCCGATGCAAGGCTGGAACAAAGGTAAGCAGGCCAAGAAACCTGCCACTGCTACCAAGACAGCATGAGATGTTGGCCCCCGATCCGGGACCGGATCTGGTGGGGGGCAGACTTTCTCTCTTCGCTCAGGCTTGGGCAAGAGATGTTCTGGATCCTTGGGCGCTAGAAATAGTCTCCCAAGGTTATCTTCTGGAATTCAAGGAGCTACCCCCAAGGGGAAGGTTCCACAGGTCTCAATTGTCTTCAGACCACATAAAAAGACAGGCATTCTTACATTGTGTAGAAGACCTGTTAAAAATGGGAGTGATTCATCCTGTTCCATTAGGAGAACAAGGGATGGGATTCTACTCCAATCTGTTCATAGTTCCCAAAAAAGAGGGAACATTCAGACCAATCTTAGATCTCAAGATCCTAAACAAATTTCTCAGGGTTCCATCGTTCAAAATGGAAACCATTCGGACAATTCTTCCTACCATCCAGGAAGGTCAATTCATGACCACGGTGGATTTAAAGGATGCGTATCTACATATTCCTATCCACAAGGAACATCATCGGTTCCTAAGGTTCGCCTTTCTGGACAAACATTACCAGTTCGTGGCACTTCCATTCGGATTAGCCACTGCTCCAAGAATTTTCACAAAGGTACTAGGGTCCCTTCTAGCGGTGCTAAGACCAAGGGGCATTGCAGTTGTACCTTACTTGGACGACATACTGATTCAAGCGTCGTCTCTGCCACAAGCAAAGGCTCATACGGACATTGTCCTAGCCTTTCTCAGATCTCACGGGTGGAAGGTGAACGTAGAAAAAAGTTCTCTATCTCCGTCAACAAGAGTTCCCTTCTTGGGAACAATAATAGACTCCTTAGAAATGAAGATTTTTCTGACAGAGGCCAGAAAATCAAAACTTCTAAGCTCTTGTCAAGTACTTCATTCTGTTCTTCTTCCTTCCATAGCGCAGTGCATGGAAGTAATAGGTTTGATGGTTGCGGCAATGGACATAGTTCCTTTTGCGCGAATTCATCTAAGACCATTACAACTGTGCATGCTCAGACAGTGGAATGGGGATTATACAGACTTGTCTCCGACGATACAAGTAGATCAGAGGACCAGAGATTCACTCCGTTGGTGGCTGACCCTGGACAACCTGTCACAAGGGATGAGCTTCCGCAGACCAGAGTGGGTCATTGTCACGACCGACGCCAGTCTGGTGGGCTGGGGCGCGGTCTGGGAACCCCTGAAAGCTCAGGGTCTTTGGTCTCGGGAAGAATCTCTTCTACCGATAAACATTCTGGAACTGAGAGCGATATTCAATGCTCTCAAGGCTTGGCCTCAGCTAGCAAAGGCCAAATTCATAAGGTTTCAATCAGACAACATGACGACTGTTGCATATATCAACCATCAGGGGGGAACAAGGAGTTCCCTGGCGATGGAAGAAGTGACCAAAATAATTCAATGGGCGGAGAATCACTCCTGCCACTTGTCTGCAATCCACATCCCAGGAGTGGAAAATTGGGAAGCGGACATTTCATCCGGGGGAGTGGGAACTCCATCCGAAAATCTTTGCCCAAATAATTCAATTATGGGGCATTCCAGACATGGATCTGATGGCGTCTCGTCAGAACTTCAAGGTCCCTTGCTACGGGTCCAGATCCAGGGATCCCAAGGCGACTCTAGTGGATGCACTAGTAGCGCCTTGGACCTTCAACCTAGCTTATGTGTTCCCACCGTTTCCTCTCATTCCCAGGCTGGTAGCCAGGATCAAACAGGAGAGGGTATCGGTGATCTTGATAGCTCCTGCGTGGCCACGCAGGACTTGGTATGCGCAGACCTGGTGAATATGTCATCGGCTCCACCATGGAGGCTACCTTTGAGACAGGACCTTCTTGTTCAAGGTCCGTTCGAACATCCGAATCTGGCCTCACTCCAACTGACTGCTTGGAGATTGAACGCTTGATTTTATCAAAGCGTGGGTTCTCAGATTCTGTCATTGATACTCTTATTCAGGCTAGAAAGCCTGTAACTAGAAAAATCTACCATAAAATATGGAAAAAATATATCTGTTGGTGCGAATCTAAATGATTCCCATGGAACAAGATAAAAATTCCTAAGATTCTATCCTTTCTACAAGAGGGTTTGGAGAAAGGATTATCTGCAAGTTCTTTGAAGGGACAGATTTCTGCTTTATCTGTTTTACTTCACAAAAAGCTGGCGGCTGTGCCAGATGTTCAAGCTTTTGTTCAGGCTCTGGTTAGAATCGAGCCTGTTTACAAACCTTTGACTCCTCCTTGGAGTCTCAATTTAGTTCTTTCAGTTCTTCAGGGGGTTCCGTTTGAACCCTTACATTCCGTAGATATCAAGTTATTATCTTGGAAAGTTTTGTTTTTGGTTGCAATTTCTTCTGCAAGAAGAGTTTCAGAGTTATCTGCTCTGCAGTGTTCTCCTCCTTATCTGGTGTTCCATGCAGATAAGGTGGTTTTGCGTACTAAACCTGGTTTTCTTCCGAAAGTTGTTTCTAACAAAAATATTAACCAGGAGATAGTTGTGCCTTCTTTGTGTCCGAATCCAGTTTCAAAGAAGGAACGTTTGTTGCACAATTTGGATGTAGTTCGTGCTCTAAAATTCTATTTAGAGGCTACAAAGGATTTCAGACAAACATCTTCCTTGTTTGTTGTTTATTCTGGTAAAAGGAGAGGTCAAAAAGCAACTTCTACCTCTCTCTCTTTTTGGCTTAAAAGCATCATCCGATTGGCTTATGAGACTGCCGGACGGCAGCCTCCTGAAAGAATCACAGCTCACTCCACTAGGGCTGTGGCTTCCACATGGGCCTTCAAGAACGAGGCTTCTGTTGATCAGATATGTAAGGCAGCGACTTGGTCTTCACTGCACACTTTTACCAAATTTTACAAATTTGATACTTTTGCTTCTTCGGAGGCTATTTTTGGGAGAAAGGTTTTGCAAGCCGTGGTGCCTTCCATCTAGGTGACCTGATTTGCTCCCTCCCATCATCCGTGTCCTAAAGCTTTGGTATTGGTTCCCACAAGTAAGGATGACGCAGTGGACCGGACACACCTATGTTGGAGAAAACAGAATTTATGCTTACCTGATAAATTACTTTCTCCAACGGTGTGTCCGGTCCACGGCCCGCCCTGGTTTTTTAATCAGGTCTGATGAATTATTTTCTCTAACTACAGTCACCACGGTATCATATGATTTCTCCTATGCATATTCCTCCTTTACGTCGGTCGAATGACTGGGGAAGGCGGAGCCTAGGAGGGATCATGTGACCAGCTTTGCTGGGCTCTTTGCCATTTCCTGTTGGGGAAGAGAATATCCCACAAGTAAGGATGACGCCGTGGACCGGACACACCGTTGGAGAAAGTAATTTATCAGGTAAGCATAAATTCTGTTATTTTAGATGCCGCTTTGCAATTAGCAAGATTAGCGGCGAAAAATTCAGGGTTTGCTATCGTGGCGCGCAGAGCGCTTTGGCTAAAGTCTTGGTCAGCGGATGTGTCATCCAAGACAAAATTGCTTAACATCCCTTTCAAAGGTAAAAACTTTATTTGGACCTGATTTGAAAGAGATTATTTCAGACATCACTGGGGGAAAGGGCCACGCCCTTCCACAGGATAGGTCTTTTAAGGCTAAAAATAAGCCTAATTTTCGTCCCTTTCGCAGAAATGGACCAGTCTCTAATTCTGCATCCTCTAAGCAAGAGGGTAATGCCTCACAACCCAACCCAGCCTGGAAACCAATGCAAGGCTGGAACAAGGGTAAGCAGGCCAAGAAGCCTGCCACTGCTAACAAAACAGCATGAAGGAGTAGCCCCCGATCCGGGACCGGATCTGGTGGGGGGCAGACTCTCTCTCTTTGCTCAGGCTTGGGCAAGAGATGTTCAGGATCCTTGGGCGCTAGAAATAGTTTCTCAAGGTTATCTCCTGGAATTCAAGGAACTACCCCCAAGGGGAAGGTTCCACAAGTCTCACTTATCCTCAAACCAAATAAAGAGACAGGCATTCTTACATTGTGTAGAAGACCTGTTAAAGATGGGAGTGATACACCCAGTTCCAATAAAGGAACAAGGAATGGGATTTTATTCCAATCTGTTCGTAGTTCCCAAAAAAGAGGGAACGTTCAGACCAATTTTGGATTTGAAGATCCTAAACAAATTTCTCAGGGTACCATCGTTCAAAATGGAAACTATTCGAACGATTCTACCCACCATCCAGGAAAGTCAATTTATGACTACCGTGGATCTAAAGGATGCGTACCTACATATTCCTATCCACAAAGAACATCATCAGTTCCTAAGGTTCGCTTTTCTGGACAAACATTACCAGTTTGTGGCTCTCCCATTCGGATTAGCCACTGCTCCAAGGATTTTCACAAAGGTGCTAGGGTCCCTTCTAGCGGTTCTAAGACCAAAGGGCATTGCAGTAGTACCTTACTTGGACGACATTCTAATACAAGCGTCGTCCCTGTCAAAAGCAAAGGCTCATACGGACATCGTTCTAGCCTTTCTCACATCTCACGGATGGAAGGTGAACAAAGAAAAGAGTTCTCTGTCCCCGTCAACAAGAGTTCCCTTCTTGGGAACAATAATAGATTCCTTAGAAATGAGGATTTTTCTGACAGAGGTCAGAAAATCAAAACTTCTAAGCTCTTGTCAAGTGCTTCATTCTGTTCCTCGTCCTTCCATAGCGCAGTGCATGGAAGTAGTAGGATTGATGGTTGCAACAATGGACATAGTTCCTTTTGCACGAATTCATCTAAGACCATTACAACTGTGCATGCTCAAACAGTGGAATGGGGATTATACAGACTTGTCTCCAATGATTCAAGTAGATCAAAAGACCAGAGATTCACTCCGTTGGTGGCTGACCCTGGACCATCTGTCCCAGGGAATGAGCTTCCGCAGGCCAGAGTGGGTCATTGTCACGACCGACGCCAGTCTAGTGGGCTGGGGTGCGGTCTGGGAATCCCTGAAAGCTCAGGGTCTATGGTCTCGGGAAGAGTCTCTCCTCCCGATAAACATTCTGGAACTGAGAGCGATATTCAATGTTCTCAGAGCTTGGCCTCAACTAGCAAAGGCCAAATTCATAAGGTTCCAATCAGACAACATGACGACTGTTGCATATATCAATCATCAGGGGGGAACAAGGAGTTCCCTGGCGATGAAAGAAGTGACCAAAATAATTCAATTGGCGGAGGATCACTCCTGCCACTTGTCTGCGATCCACATCCCAGGAGTGGAAAATTGGGAAGCGGATTTTCTGAGTCGTCAGAAATTTCATTCGGGGGAGTGGGAACTCCATCCGGAAATCTTTGCCCAAATAACTCAATTATGGGGCATTCCAGACATGGATCTGATGGCGTCTCGTCAGAACTTCAAGGTTCCTTGCTACGGGTCCAGATCCAGGGATCCCAAGGCGACTCTAGTAGATGCACTAGTAGCACCTTGGACTTTCAACCTAGCTTACGTATTCCCACCGTTTCCTCTCATTCCCAGGCTGGTAGCCAGGATCAATCAGGAGAGGGCTTCGGTGATCTTGATAGCTCCTGCGTGGCCACGCAGGACTTGGTATGCAGACCTGGTGAATATGTCATCGGCTCCACCATGGAAGCTACCTTTGAGACAGGACCTTCTTGTTCAGGGTCCATTCGAACATCCAAATCTGGTTTCCCTCCAACTGACGGCTTGGAGATTGAACGCTTGATTCTATCAAAGCGTGGGTTTTCAGATTCTGTGATAGATACTCTGGTTCAGGCCAGAAAACCTGTAACTAGAAAGATTTACCATAAAATATGGAAAAGATATATCTGTTGGTGTGAATCCAAGGGATTCCCATGGAATAAGATAAAAATTCCTAAGATTCTCTCCTTTCTACAAGAAGGTTTGGAGAAAGGATTATCTGCAAGTTCTCTAAAGGGACAGATCTCTGCTTTATCTGTCTTACTACACAAAAGACTGGCAGCTGTGCCAGATGTTCAAGCATTTGTTCAGGCTTTGGTTAGGATCAAGCCTGTTTACAGACTTTTGACTCCTCCCTGGAGTCTAAATCTAGTTCTTTCAGTTCTTCAAGGGGTTCCGTTTGAACCTTTTACATTCCATAGATATTAAGTTACTATCTTGGAAAGTTTTGTTTTTGGTTGCAATTTCTTCTGCTAGAAGAGTTTCAGAGTTATCTGCTCTGCAGTGTTCTCCTCCTTATCTGGTGTTCCATGCAGATAAGGTGGTTTTGCGTACTAAGCCTGGTTTTCTTCCTAAAGTTGTTTCTAACAAAAATATTAACCAGGAGGTAGTTGTACCTTCTTTGTGTCCGAATCCAGTTTCAAAGAAGGAACGTTTGTTACACAATTTGGACGTTGTCCGTGCTCTAAAGTTCTATTTAGAGGCTACTAAAGATTTCAGACAAACATCTTCTTTGTTTGTTGTTTATTCTGGTAAAAGGAGAGGTCAAAAAGCGACTTCTACCTCTCTTTCCTTTTGGCTTAAAAGCATTATCCGATTGGCTTATGAGACTGCCGGACGGCAGCCTCCTGAAAGAATCACAGCTCACTCCACTAGGGCTGTGGCTTCCACATGGGCCTTCAAGAACGAGGCTTCTGTTGACCAGATATGTAAGGCAGCGACTTGGTCTTCACTGCACACTTTTGCCAAATTTTACAAATTTGATACTTTTGCTTCTTCGGAGGCTATTTTTGGGAGAAAGGTTTTGCAAGCTGTGGTGCCTTCCGTTTAGGTAACCTGATTTGCTCCCTCCCTTCATCCGTGTCCTAAAGCTTTGGTATTGGTTCCCACAAGTAAGGATGACGCCGTGGACCGGACACACCAATGTTGGAGAAAACAGAATTTATGCTTACCTGATAAATTACTTTCTCCAACGGTGTGTCCGGTCCACGGCCCGCCCTGGTTTTTTAATCAGGTCTGATGAATTATTTTCTCTAACTACAGTCACCACGGTATCATATGGTTTCTCCTATATATATTTCCTCCTGTCCGTCCGTCGAATGACTGGGGTGGGCGGAGCCTAGGAGGGATCATGTGACCAGCTTTGCTGGGCTCTTTGCCATTTCCTGTTGGGGAAGAGAATATCCCACAAGTAAGGATGACGCCGTGGACCGGACACACCGTTGGAGAAAGTAATTTATCAGGTAAGCATAAATTCTGTTTTTCAGCTATCCAAAGCAACAATTAATTGCACAATTTAACATAAATGTATTTAATGATAATTTGTTTAATAAAAATTGAACATGTTCACTATTAACTCATTTCAGTTTAATATTGGCTCAAATTTTAGCCGGGTGGTGCACCCATTAAAAAGGTCCTGGGGAAAACACTGTAATATATAGCAATTTACTGAGAACAAGCTCTCCAATCCTACCAGCATTACCAATCTGTGTTACTAGGAAGCTCGTTCATAAATAAATTGAGAGAAGATTTATTGAAAGTCTCAATAGTATCATGTAAGATTTGACGATGCTGGGGACTTTAAAGATATTTTTCCTGTCTTAGTGAATCTGTGGGACTGAGCTCGCTCATTTGACTAATGTTTCTTAGTTGTGCGATTGCGTATAGTAATGTAAGCCACTGCCTGAAACAAAAGTACAAGAGACATTTATAAGAAATGCTTCTTGCATGCATTTTTTTTTATTTTATTTTCTATACATAACCAATATTTTGTCAAAATACTCATGGTAAAAGTTGTATTTGTAAAAAGACATTAAACTTTTTACTTGACAAAAAGGTTAGATGTCCTAAACGGTAAAGCTAATTGTTCACAATAGAAAATGTGCACAATTGTTTAAATGATAGCTCTGCTCAAACCAGGGTTTTTTTACGTTTTAGGTGGTGGGCCCTCCGCTCTGACAAAATTTACAAGACAGCGCCCCCCCATGTAACTTTATTGTTTCTCCTGTGTTAAATGCAAGTTACAGATCAAGACAAAAATGCAACACAGTGTCTAAACATTTTTGACCTCAGTGCCTTTCTTCCACCTACATAGCGCCCTTAGCCTTATTCTACTATGACACGGCAAGTGTCATTGTTGGCTCTTTAAAACGTTCTCTGTTTTGCCAAAGTCAGCTGCTGATTGTGGTTTCCATAGGATAGTGCGAAGTGTCACTGGTCCTGCGCCTCCCCTTATATGCTCTAGCACCCCCTTGAGGAGGCCGCCTCACACTTTGAAAACCACTGGCTTAAACCAAGGTAATTCAGTGATTCAAATCCAGTCTCTTTAATTGAAGGAACAGTAAAGTCTTAAAGACTTTTCCAATTTATTATCAAATTTGCTTTGTATTCTTGGTGTCCTTTGTTGAAGAGTTAAGCTAGGTAGGCTGATAAGAGCTTAGAAGGGTGTGTGCATATGTCTTTAGGAGTGAAGCGCAACAGTGTTTGCAGTTATGTATAACAGTATAATAAGCATTGCTGCTAACTTTGCTGCCAGATGGCTAAAGACACGTCCTGAGCTCACCTACAATTACTACAATAACAAAAGTTACCAAGAGAACTAAGCAAAACTTATAATAGAAGTAAACTGGACATTTTTGTCCATGAAAAGTAGAGCTACTGTTTGATGGACATTAAACTCAATATAAAATTCACCATTAATTATTTACTTTAGTTCATTAGAGTCCACAATTCCATTGAATTACTGTTGGAAATTCAGCTCCTGGCCACCAGGAGGAGGCAAAGTCACCCCAGCAAAGCTTAAAGGGACATTATACACTCATTTTTTCTTTGCATAAATGTTTTGTAGATGATCTATTTATATAGCCCATAAAGTTTTTTTTTAAATAAATGTATCGTTTTGCTTATTTTTAAATAACATTGCTCTGATTTTCAGACTCCTAACCAAGCCCCAAAGTTTTATGTGAATACTGTCAGCTACCTTCTCCAGCTTGCTCCTGTTTGTGTAAAGGGTCTTTTCATATGCAAAAGAAGGGGGAGGGGGGAGTGTCTTATTTGCCACTTGCAGTGGGCTTTCCAGCTACCTTTTCAACAGAGCCAAACTGACAGCTTCTAAGTAAGTTTTTAAACAGTTTTATACTGGATTTTTATATCAGTATCTGTGCATCTTATTCTTTATAGTAGTGTCTATTACATGCCGTTATATGAAAATGAGTGTATACTGTCCCTTTAAAGGGCCATAATACTCAAATGTTTAAACACTTGAAAGTGATGCAGCATAGCTGTAAAAAGCTGACTAGAAAATATCTCCTGAACATCTCTATGTAAAAAAGAAAGATATTTCTCCAACATAGGTGTGTCCGGTCCACGGCGTCATCCTTACTTGTGGGATATTCTCTTCCCCAACAGGAAATGGCAAAGAGTCCCAGCAAAGCTGGTCACATGATCCCTCCTAGGCTCCGCCCACCCCAGTCATTCTCTTTGCCGTTGCACAGGCAACATCTCCACGGAGATGGTTAAGAGTTTTTTGGTGTTTAAATGTAGTTTTTATTCTTCAATCAAGTGTTTGTTATTTTAAAATAGTGCTGGTATGTACTATTTACTCTGAAACAGAAAAAAGATGAAGATTTCTGTTTGTAAGAGGAAGATGATTTTAGCAGAAGTTACTAAAATCGATTGCTGTTTCCACACAGGACTGTTGAGATGAAGTAACTTCAGTTGGGGGAAACAGTTGCAGACTTTTCTGCTTAAGGTATGACTGGCCATATTTCTAACAAGACTTTGTAATGCTGGAAGGCTGTCATTTCCCCTTATGGGGACCGGTAAGCCATTTTCTTAGTTTAATAAAAGAATAAAGGGCTTCATAAGGGCTTAAAAAACTGGTAGACATTTTTCTGGGCTAAAACGATTGCTTTGCTAGGCATATTTTGCAGATTCTAACTGTTAATGGTCATTATAATCTTGGGGATTGTTTAGAAAAACGGCAGGCACTGTGTTGGACACCTTTTTCAGATGGGGGCCTTTTCTAGTTATAGACAGAGCCTCATTTTCGCGCCACTAATGCGCAGTTGTTTTTGGAGAGCAAGGCATGCAGATGCATGTGTGAGGAGCTAAGAATCACTGAAAAAGCATATAGAAGGCATCATTTGGTATCGTATTCCCCTCTGGGCTTGGTTGGGTCTCAGCAAAGCATATAGCTGGGACTGTATAGGGGTTAAATGTAAAAACAGCTCCGGTTCCGTTAATTTAAGGGTTAAAGCTCTGAAATTTGGTGTGCAATACTTTTAAGGCTTTAAGACACTGTGGTGAAATTTTGGTGAATTTTGAACAATTCCTTCATACTTTTTCACATATTCAGTAATAAAGTGTTTTCAGTTTGAAATTTAAAGTGACAGTAACGGTTTTATTTAAAACGTTTTTTGTGCTTTGTTGACAAGTTTAAGCCTGTTTAACATGTCTGTACCATCAGATAAGCTATGTTCTATATGTATGAAAGCCAAGGTGTCTCCCCATTTAAATTTATGTGATAATTGTGCCATAGTGTCCAAACAAAGTAAGGACAGTAATGCATCAGATAATGATATTGCCCAAGATGATTCCTCAAATGAGGGGAGTAAACATGATACTGCATCATCCCCTTCTGTGTCTACACTAGTTTTGCCCACACAAGAGGCCCCTAGTACATCTAGTGCGCCAATTCTTATTACCATGCAACAATTAACGGCTGTAATGGATAACTCTATAGCAAACATTTTATCCAAAATGCCTACTTATCAGAGAAAGTTTGCTCTGTTTTAAACACTGTAGAGCAAGAGGACGCTGATGATAACTGTTCTGACATACCCTCACACCAATCTGAAGGGGCCATGAGGGAGGTTTTGTCTGAGGGAGAAATTTCAGATTCAGGAAAAATTTCTCAACAAGCTGAACCTGATGTTGTGACATTTAAATTTAAATTAGAACATCTCCGCGCACTGCTTAAGGAGGTTTTATCTACTCTGGATGATTGTGACAATTTGGTCATTCCAGAGAAATTATGTAAGATGGACAAGTTCCTAGAGGTTCCGGTGCCCCCCGATGCTTTTCCTATACCCAAGCGGGTGGCGGACATAGTAAATAAGGAGTGGGAAAGGCCCGGCATACCTTTTGTCCCCCCCCCCCTATATTTAAGAAATTATTTCCTATAGTCGACCCCAGAAAGGACTTATGGCAGACAGTCCCTAAGGTCGAGGGGGCGGTTTCTACTCTAAACAAACGCACTACTATTCCTATCGAAGATAGTTGTGCTTTCAAAGATCCTATGGATAAAAAGTTAGAGGGTTTGCTTAAAAAGATTTTTGTTCAGCAAGGTTACCTTCTACAACCAATTTCATGCATTGTTCCTGTCACTACGGCAGCGTGTTTCTGGTTCGAGGAACTAGAAAAGTCGCTCAATAAAGAATCTTCGTATGAGGAGGTTATGGACAGAGTTCAAGCACTTAAATTGGCTAACTCTTTTATTTTAGATGCCGCTTTGCAATTAGCTAGATTAGCGGCAAAAAATTCAGGGTTTGCTATCGTGGCGCGCAGAGCGCTTTGGTTAAAGTCTTGGTCAGCGGATGTGTCTTCCAAGACAAAATTGCTTAACATCCCTTTCAAGGGTAAAACATTGTTTGGACCTGATTTGAAAGAGATTATTTCAGACATCACTGGGGGAAAGGGCCACGCCCTCCCACAGGATAGGTCTTTTAAGGCTAAAATTAAGCCTAATTTTCGTCCCTTTCGCAGAAACGGACCAGCCTCTAATTCTACATCCTCTAAGCAAGAGGGTAATACTTCACAACCCAAACCAGCCTGGAGACCAATGCAAGGCTGGAACAAGGGTAAGCAGGCCAAGAAGCCTACCACTGCTACCAAAACAGCATGAAGGGTTGGCCCCCGATCCGGGACCGGATCTGGTGGGGGGCAGACTTTCTCTCTTTGCTCAGGCTTGGGCAAGAGATGTTCAGGATCCTTGGGCGCTAGAAATAGTTTCTCAAGGTTATCTCCTGGAATTCAAGGAACTACCCCCAAGGGGAAGGTTCCACAGGTCTCAATTATCTTCAAACCAAATAAAAAGACAGGCATTCTTACATTGTGTAGAAGACCTGTTAAAGATGGGAGTGATTCATCCTGTTCCAATAAGAGAACAAGGGATGGGTTTTTATTCCAACCTGTTCATAGTTCCCAAAAAAGAGGGAACATTCAGACCAATTTTGGATCTCAAGATCCTAAACAAATTTCTCAGGGTTCCATCGTTCAAAATGGAAACTATTTGAACGATTCTACCTACTATCCAGGAAAATCAATTTATGACTACCGTGGATTTAAAGGATGCGTATCTACATATTCCTATCCACAAGGAACATCATCAGTTCCTAAGGTTCGCTTTTCTGGACAAGCATTACCAGTTTGTGGCACTTCCATTCGGATTAGCCACTGCTCCAAGGATTTTCACAAAGGTACTAGGGTCCCTTCTAGCGGTGCTAAGACCAAGGGGCATTGCAGTAGTACCTTACTTGGACGACATCCTGATTCAAGCGTCGTCTCTGTCAAAAGCAAAGGCTCATACGGACATCGTCCTAGCCTTTCTCAGATCTCACGGATGGAAGGTGAACAAAGAAAAAAGTTCTCTGTCCCCGTCAACAAGAGTTCCCTTCTTGGGAACAATAATAGATTCCTTAGAAATGAGGATTTTTCTGACAGAGGTCAGAAAATCAAAAATTCTAAGCTCTTGTCAAGTACTTCATTCTGTTCTTCGTCCTTCCATAGCGCAGTGCATGGAAGTAATAGGTTTGATGGTTGCAGCAATGGACATAGTTCCTTTTGCAAGAATTCATCTAAGGCCATTACAACTGTGCATGCTCAGACAGTGGAATGGGGATTATACAGACTTGTCTCCGACGATTCAAGTAGATCAAAAGACCAGAGATTCACTCCGTTGGTGGCTGACCCTGGACAATCTGTCACAGGGAATGAGCTTCCGCAGACCAGAGTGGGTCATTGTCACGACCGACGCCAGTCTGGTGGGCTGGGGCGCGGTCTGGGAACCCCTGAAAGCTCAGGGTCTATGGTCTCGGGAAGAATCTCTTCTCCCGATAAACATTCTGGAACTGAGAGCGATATTCAATGCTCTCAAAGCTTGGCCTCAACTAGCAAAGGCCAAATTCATAAGGTTTCAATCAGACAACATGACAACTGTTGCATACATCAATCATCAGGGGGGAACAAGGAGTTCCCTGGCGATGGAAGAAGTGACCAAAATAATTCAATGGGCGGAGGATCACTCCTGCCACTTGTCTGCAATCCACATCCCAGGAGTGGAAAATTGGGAAGCGGATTTTCTGAGTCGTCAGACTTTCCATCCGGGGGAGTGGGAACTCCATCCGGAAATCTTTGCCCAAATAACTCAATTATGGGGCATTCCAGACATGGATCTGATGGCGTCTCGTCAGAACTTCAAGGTTCCTTGCTACGGGTCCAGATCCAGGGATCCCAAGGCAACTCTAGTAGATGCACTAGTAGCACCTTGGACCTTCAACCTAGCTTATGTATTCCCACCGTTTCCTCTCATTCCCAGGCTGGTAGCCAGGATCAATCAGGAGAGGGCTTCGGTGATCTTGATAGCTCCTGCGTGGCCACGCAGGACTTGGTATGCAGACCTGGTGAATATGTCATCGGCTCCACCATGGAAGCTACCTTTGAGACAGGACCTTCTTGTTCAAGGTCCATTCGAACATCCGAATCTGGTTTCCCTCCAACTGACGGCTTGGAGATTGAACGCTTGATTTTATCAAAGCGTGGGTTTTCAGATTCTGTAATAGATACTCTGATTCAGGCTAGAAAGCCTGTAACTAGAAAAATTTACCATAAAATATGGAAAAAATATATCTGTTGGTGCGAATCTAAAGGATTCCCATGGAACAAGATAAAAATTCCTAAGATTCTATCCTTTCTACAAGAAGGTTTGGAGAAAGGATTATCTGCAAGTTCTCTGAAGGGACAGATCTCTGCTTTATCTGTTTTACTTCACAAAAGGCTGGCAGCTGTGCCAGATGTTCAAGCATTTGTTCAGGCTTTGGTTAGAATCAAGCCTGTTTACAGACCTTTGACTCCTCCCTGGAGTCTAAATCTAGTTCTTTCAGTTCTTCAAGGGGTTCCGTTTGAACCCTTACATTCCGTAGATATTAAGTTATTATCTTGGAAAGTTTTGTTTTTGGTTGCAATTTCTTCTGCTAGAAGAGTTTCAGAGTTATCTGCTCTGCAGTGTTCTCCGCCCTATCTGGTGTTCCATGCAGATAAGGTGGTTTTGCGTACTAAGCCTGGTTTTCTTCCGAAAGTTGTTTCCAACAAAAATATTAACCAGGAGATAGTTGTACCTTCTTTGTGTCCGAATCCAGTTTCAAAGAAGGAACGTTTGTTACACAATTTGGACGTTGTCCGTGCTCTAAAGTTCTATTTAGAGGCTACTAAAGATTTCAGACAAACATCTTCCTTGTTTGTTGTTTATTCTGGTAAAAGGAGAGGTCAAAAAGCGACTTCTACCTCTCTTTCCTTTTGGCTTAAAGGCATTATCCGATTGGCTTATGAGACTGCCGGACGGCATCCTCCTGAAAAAATCACAGCTCACTCCACTAGGGCTGTGGCTTCCACATGGGCCTTCAAGAACGAGGCTTCTGTTGACCTGATATGTAAGGCAGCGACTTGGTCTTCACTGCACACTTTTGCCAAATTTTACAAATTTGATACTTTTGCTTCTTCGGAGGCTATTTTTGGGAGAAAGGTTTTGCAAGCTGTGGTGCCTTCCGTTTAGGTGACCTGATTTGCGCCCTCCCTTCATCCGTGTCCTAAAGCTTTGGTATTGGTTCCCACAAGTAAGGATGACGCCGTGGACCGGACACACCTATGTTGGAGAAAACAGAATTTATGCTTACCTGATAAATTGCTTTCTCCAACGGTGTGTCCGGTCCACGGCCCGCCCTGGTTTTTTTAATCAGGTCTGATGAATTATTTTCTCTAACTACAGTCACCACGGTATCATATGATTTCTCCTATATATATTTCCTCCTGTCCGTCGGTCGAATGACTGGGGTGGGCGGAGCCTAGGAGGGATCATGTGACCAGCTTTGCTGGGACTCTTTGCCATTTCCTGTTGGGGAAGAGAATATCCCACAAGTAAGGATGACGCCGTGGACCGGACACACCGTTGGAGAAAGCAATTTATCAGGTAAGCATAAATTCTGTTTTTACCTCAAAAGTTCCTCAGTAGCCACCTCCCATTGTAAAGGATTTCTAAGCAGCATTTTAGTGTGTCTGTCCTAGGACAGCTGAAGGGATGAGCATTGTGCACTCTCATATTATTTCACCAATCAGGTAAAGGAAGCTTACTATGAAATCTCATGAGAGTTAATTCAAATCTCATGAGATCACAGTAAGAGTTCATCACCTCAGCACTGCTGATGCTGATTGGCTGCTGTGATATTTTCCTGTCCGCTTTTTACAGTTATACTGCATCAGTTTCAAGTGATTTAGCATATGAGTATTATGTCCCTTTAAGTACCCCTCCCACTTCACATAATCCCCCAGTCATTCTTTGCCTTTGTACATCATGGAGGTGTGAAAAGATGGTGTCTGAAGGAAAGCAAGTATTTAATCCTTTCATGGGTAGTTTCCCTGCAAGCAAGGATTAGGGCAATGCTGTGTCCATGTAATACTCTTTAGTAAGAGTTATGGTGGCTATTAGCAGTTGGGGGTTAATGAGGTAGTCCTTACTTTTCCTCCAACAATTTATGCTAACCCCTATATAGAAAACCAGGGTTGTTTACTCTGCTTTTCTTTTATCTTAGGGTCCCTGTCAGAGGTCAGATGAAGCTGACAGACCTGGAAGTGCTGTGACTGCTCCACAGCAGAAGACCCTGGAGGGTAAGTGCTTTCATATATATTTAATAGGACAAGAAAATGTTATGGAAGAAGGTCTGGGATAATCAGCGACCTAGTGGTTCCTGCTACCCTCAGGAGGGGTTTGTATTTTAATTAATATATATCCGTAAGTTTGGGATATTTTGCAGCGGAGCAGATTCCTGGGTTAAGAAGTGACATTGATTTAAGCCGTTTCTATAGTTCTATAGCCGTATGACGGGTCAGATAGTGTAAGACCCAGGCTTTATGGTGTGTGGGGACCGTGTGTGTATATATGTATGTATATATGTGTATATATATATATATATATATATATATATATATATATATATATATATATATATATATATATATATATATATAGGTGTCCGTCTGGCACTTTACCTTCATAGAGGGTCTGGGTTCACTTTACTTAATAACCATTTCTAGGGAAGAGCTTCTCTATGGTTAAGGGGTTCCCTATTTCTGACGGATTTATTTGTTTTCGTCTTAGGCTGCATTATTGGGCAATGCTGCATATTTTTTTTTCTGTATGCATGACTGGGTCGTTGGTATGGTAATTTTGGCGCGCCTTTTAGAGAAGGGTTCTCTTTACCTCAGCTTATGTCCTGGTAATGTAAGGACATGGAGTTATTAATTGTTTTGCTAAATTGGGATATGATAAATGCTAAGGTCTGTGTCATTATGAGAACTGCAGCATCATCCTTTGCGCCTCAAGAGAGGGTATTATTTCTCCCTTTGCATATCTGTTGGAGTGGATGTCGACAGAACATTAAGGGGTCTTGGGGTTGCCTTTTGGGAATAGTAGTAGTTTTTTGCCATATGCTATGTGTGTGCTGACTCAATGTTTGATATGTGTGCGACGCACATTAATAGCTCCTAGGGTCTTTGCAAATGCAAATATCTATTCCTAAAGAGACCATATTTTTTTTTAATTTTTATATGTGTCCTCGTTTTCTGCATGGCGGCAGCATGACACATTTTTTGTGTAGCGCTTTTTCAGATAACGGCCCTAGGAAACTAACAGCCGCCTTTAGCCAACTCCTTAATTGGAGGCACGATTTGGGGCCTTTCCTCTGCACCTCATATACAGATGGCACGTACCTCCCTGTTTGGGCCTTGTTTCTCTGTGCCGTCTAGATTTATGCTGCGGCGACTGCTGTCCTTATTCTTTTGTAATATTTTTTCAGGGAGCTTTTTATTATAAGGTGTGGAACACAGTACTATTTATTGCTTATGTGCACTCTGCTAAATGTATTTTATATTCCTTGCCGTACCTAGTATTCTGTCCATTATTATAGTGGACTCTCTAGAATGTATTACTTTTTATTTTTGCCTTATTTTCCTGATTGTCAGGAATTCCCTGTTTGGCGCCACCTAGTGGCGTTTAAGGGTATTTTTAAGGAAGCATTATATAGTGCTTTTGGTTCATATTTCCATAAGGCTTATATTACACGTAGGTGTGAAATATTTCTTGTTGTCCCTTAAAGGGGTTTTCAATCTGTACAGTATTATCTGTAGCTGGTTTCTCCTTCTATTCTAATATGTGTTTCAGGTTACACATTTAAGAAGTATTGAAGGGAGGTTGAGTTTCTTTACTCAAAAAGTTTATATTACTTTTATTTTACTTAGGTTTGCCGCCATCTTGTGGCTGTTCAATGTAAAATGCTTATATATATTTTTATATAGACCCGGGTTGGCTCAGCGGAGATATATCTTGAGCGTCCAGTGTCCAGGACCCTGTGGGGGGAATGACACATATATTCCATATACAGGTTTTCATTCCAGGGGTATTCAGGTATTATCCTAGGAATATCTATTCTGAGTGATCTTAGGGCTCTAAGATGTTTATCTCTTATTAAATTATTTTATGTATAAGGAAACAATTTTTAATCTCTCTCATAATTATGTGATTTCTGCTCATGTTCAGGGCATCAAATAATCTATCTCATATGGAGGTGATTTATGCTAATGTCTGTGACATTTTGTTTTCGTCCTATGTAACATTAACATATTTCTTACTCTAATTTATGTATATGGACTCAATTTTATCATTTCTCTCATATTGAGGTTATTTCTACTAATGTTCTGTGACATCATGTTTGGTCCTTTGTATCATATACATATTTTTCAGTGATCTTAGGACACTAATATGTTTATTATTATGTTACCATTATGTATATGGACTTAATATTATCTTTTCTCTCCTATTGAGGTGATTTCTGATAATGTCTGAAACATGTATTGTCCTAATTAATCATATAATTTTCTTAGTGATATCAGGACACTTAGATGTTTTTCAGTAACCTATCTTATGTATAGGGTTCTTTATTATCTTTGTCATGTGAGGAGATTTCAGCATGGTTCACGTTTCATGTGTAAGGTCTCAATAATTTAATCTTCTCATGTTAAGGAGATTTTCTTCTTATTACTGTGGTATCATGTATAGTCCTATATCAAGATCATAATTGCTTAGTGATATTAGGACTCTAATATGTTCAATTTTTGCTTACCTTTTTTAGGTATATGAGCTCTTTCTTTGCATCATGTTTGTCCTATGTAGCTGTAGATTATTTAATTATTTATCTTAGTAAGGAGGTTCTAAGGACTGTTGCTACATTATTGTCCTTTCAAAGCTGCATATTCTTTTTTGTATTTCTTGGAATCTATATAGGTTCGTTTTATTCTGCGATATGGTTTATTTAAAATTATGAACCTTTATTTGATTTTAGTTCAGTTGTATTTTCTGTTTTTCATAGGTTCCTGTCTGTTTTGCTCTACCTATTTTTTAGGTATTCAAGGACTTCGTTCTTATTAAGTTTGTAGCCCTTCTAGTTGTACTGGGCTGGCCTGTTCAATTGCACTTGTCCTTTCTGAGGCTTGGATAGCTGGTCCTTGTTAGCGCAGTAGGTAGAGTGTCAGACGTCTATTCTGAAGGTTGTGAGTTCAGGCCTCACTCAAGGCACTTGTTCTTATGCACTCTGCGAGGCTGCTAACCCAGGAAACTAAGGCACCTTTAAGTAGAGGTTAAGATTGGGGTTTTTAATACTTTCATCCCCTTTCGTTTTGCTTATACCTCAGTAGGTTTACATCCTATGAAAGCTCTTTTAAACAAATAGGAGTATCTCTGGCATGGCTTAGTGGTTAACTTGTCCAGCTAGGAAGCAGTTGGTTGAGGGATCAAATCCACCTTTGGGGCTGGATTTCCCTTAAGAGCTCAGGTATTCTGGGGCAGCTGTGACCTAGTGGCTTCCTGCATGGTCTTACAGGGCTAGAGGTTTGGTTATCAAACTGCTTCAACTAAAAATCCTTCTAGGAAGAATGTATTTTCCAAAGAAAATTCTGGTATTGGGAACTATCTTTGGTTTCTAGTATCAGGGAGTAGACTTCTTCCAGAGGTGTTCCCAGGGATATCCCTAAAGGAAGTTTTCCAGAGAGCGTCGTCTTGACTTCTCGCCTCTCCCTTAAGCTGCCCAGATCTAGATTAAGGGACCCTCAGACAGTTTAGGTCTTGATCGGCAGCTCTGGTGTAGATGTCTTCCTTCCATCATTTAAGTTTCCTTCTGCTGTAGGACCTTCTATTTTTAGTTTTTTTCCTTCAGAAGAATCTAGATCCTACAACAGTCTTGTATTGAGACTATGTTTTCTGTGGATATTTTAATTTTGCTTGGAAAGTTTTGGTCTTGTTGGCTATTTATTCTACTTGTAGAATTTCAGATTTGCCAGTCTTAAGCATTTAGACTGTTTCTCTGTACTAGGTTGGGTCTTCTAACTAGAGGGGTTCTGTCTGCTAGTTTAATCAGGAGTTTGTTTTCCTTCTTCTGTCCTAATTCTTATCTTCTGTGGGAAGGTTTGATCATATCCTGGTGAGGTTCAGGTTCTAAGGTATTTATATCCAGGCTGCCAGGAGTTTAGACAATTTTTCCTTGTCTGTCATGTATTCTGGTGGGAGGAAGGTCCAGATGCACTCTGCAACTTTTTTTTTCCTTATGGTCAAGGAGTATCTTTCACATGGTTATGAGACAGTCGGACTACAGTTTTCAGGGAGAATTTCGGTTCTCTCTACTCAGCCTGTTTTATTTTCATGGGTCTTTAAGATCCATGGACCGAAGCTGTACAGATACTTGGTTCTCTTTAAATTCCTTTAAAAATATTAAAATTTTTATGTTTTTTTGTGTGTTTTTTTTTTTACCTCATTTGAGGTCGCTTTAGGAAGAAAGGTGCTTCAAGTGGTGGTGCCTTTAGTTTAGGTCCGCCTGCCTTTCGTTATCCCTCCCTGTCCATTTTGTGTCCTCTCTGGCTTGGGTATTGGTTTCCCAACAGTAATTGAATGGAATTGTGGACTTTCCATGCTATTAAAAAGAAACCAAAATTTATGCTTACCTGATAAATTCTTTTCTTTCCTGGCATGGAGAGTCCACAACCCACCCTTTTATACTCTTAATGGCAGCATTTATTTCTTAATCTTCATGCACCTCTATACCCCTTGTGTTCCTGTTTCTCTTTCCATTTCCCTCGGTTGAATGACTGGGGGATTATAGGAAGTGGGAGGGATACTTGGTGGCCAGGAGCTGAATTCCCAACATTAATTGAATGGAATCACGGACTATCCATGCCAGGAAAGAAAATAATTTATCAGGTAAGCATACATTTAGTTTTTTTGTATAAACATTGCTTATCCCACGCTCCCTGGAGAGGCTAAAAAATCTAAATATGTTAGCTAAGTATGTAAAAAAATTCTGCAGATTGCCAGGACCAGCTACATAGTACACCGTGATTCCATAGAGCAGTGCACAAACTAATTTACAGCTAGCCCTAATTGGCCATAATCAAGGACGTTCATACTCCAGAGTTTTAAGTTCTATTTTAGCACTGGTTATCAAATCTCTTCTGCATTGAGAGAAATCCCACAAAAACTTGTTTTTGAGCATTATATAGTGATGTAATTGTGTCTTCTTCAAATTCAGATCATTCCATAGGAAAGAGAACATCTTTCCAGCTAAAATTTGCCTTTCTAAAATTCTTTGATGTACCCCACAATACTGCTTGTACATCTTAGATAATCTCGCTAGACGAGAGCTTTAGACAATAAGGCCCTTAGTGTCCAAGTTTGTTCTATATATTGTTTTAACATCTGACTTTATGAATACATGTATTTATTTTATCTCTACATTGGTTTATTTTGTTATTTCTTGGCTGTTTGCATATTTGATACACTTACCCTTCCGTTTAGTCCTCTTATAAAATAGAAAAACAAAAAAAGACAAGGGCACCTCTTTGGTGCAATATCACACTCTGCTTCCAGGATAAACACCACTAAGTACAAAATTAAAAGTGCAAGAATCGCGGACTGGAAATATTAGCAGCCTCCCAGCTGACTGATCCACCAGTTTTGTCCTGTGTACAAAATAAAAAGGAAACACAACCTCTTTGTGCAATATGTATAAATTCAGAGACCGATTCAAATACAATTAATTAAATGTTATTCGAAAGTAAGGAGCACCAAATAAACCGGTGCTAAATACTCAGACTGGTATGTGAGCAGCCTACCAGCTGACTTCTTCTTGACTCATTGGTGACTTGGCACTTTGATGAAATGAACAGGAATTAAGAGCGAAGGTTAAAATATAGCTTTCCATTTATTTAAAAATATATAAAAACAATATACAAGGCAAAGGGCCCCATGTACGAAGGAGCGAGCGGACAACCTTCTCAACTCAAGAAGATGTCTGCTCGCCATTGCTACATATGGAAAGCAGACGAACAGGATCTGCTGCCCCGTATACATCATTACACGCTCAAGTGAGCGTGTAATGCCTGCCCCTTCTTTTGCGCGACCAATCGCGTAAGAGAAGGGATTGTCAACCGAGATAAAGAGTTTCTCATCCCTAGGATAATTTCCTCAGGCTTCATACATTTAAATACAAACCTCGGGCTTTTAAATACACATAACCCAATCAATTCATAGATTAAACAGGTACCATCAATTGCTGGGCGTCTACAATGCACATGCACAGGAACGGGAGTGAAAATCAAACACACTATTGCCAACTCAATATGACTATAAAATACAAACCTATCACACAGAATCATCACATGGGAACGCCCCCATCGTATTAAGGCCTTTATAAAACACAACCCCTCCATACAACACAACCCCAGCCCTACAGACACAACAATGTACATCTAAAGGGAATTCTCTAATTGGAATAGTTCAAATGTGTGCTCAATGATAACATTATTTCCTCTTAAGGACATGACGAGTCCACGGATCATCTTCATTACTTATGGGATATTCTCCTCCTGCCTGCAGGAGGCGGCAAAGAGCACCTACAGCAAAGCTGTTAAATAGTCCCTTCCTTCCCCTCCAACCCAGTCATTCTCTTTGCCTGCGTTAGTAATAGGAGATGGCAAAGTGAGGTGTTAGAAAAAGATTATTCAATCAAGAGTTTGTTATTTTTAAGTAGTGCCAGATTGTACTACTTTGCTCTGGGGTGTAGCCTAGACCTAATCAGTCTCTACAGTAGGGCTTTTTGGTGGCTTTAAAGCATTAGGAACTGGTGGGACATAATTCTCACTGCGCCTCCTAAGATGTTGCTGCTCCATTAATGATAGCCTAAGCGCATGGTAACTCAGGCTGATCTGCTTCCACAGGGCTATGAGAGGGAGAAATAGGATCCTCTTACACCTGATGGACGACCCTGTTATCAGGCAGCATGGAGGTAAGTGCTATGTGATTTCTCATACTGGAACTACAGGCAGAGTGATTATGGCACTTTACTTATCCTACTTTTTACATTTGCATTATGCTGCTAGTGCAGCTCCGGGACAAAACTCCTCTATTAAGATGTAGGGGTTATCTTGTGGCAAAATCAGTATGTACAGGCACTGGGGAGACTGCTTTTATTATTTTTACTTCTTGTGTTTTTTAATATGGATACCGGGTTAGATAGACTTATTTGATGTACGCCCACGATGGACGGGGCCTATTTCTGCACGCTTCCTCATTTTGACTGCTATCTGGGTTGAGAAGTCGCATGGAGTTTCTGCTGCCGCATGGCCTCTGTTTATAAAATATTGGGCAGGCGGTGGTAGGGCTCCCGGGAAGCGGTGTGTTGCGTTGCGTTTTTTTCCTCCGGTCCTCTGATATCATCCGGTTGGTCCTGGGAGGTCGATCGCTTGTTTGGTGGCAGGTAGACACCTCAACAGGCTGCTGGGGTGTAGATGTGTCTGGAAAAGCATTAACTTTGTATTTTTTTCCTATATTATAAAAACGGCGGTAAAGATTTTTGGGTTTAACATTTTAAAGGCACAGGCTGATTTTTTTTTCGTAACGGGTTAAGCTAATTTTTTTGTCTCAAAATTACTTGTTGGGGATTTACCCTTGCTGGCTATCCCTTGGTTCTGTTTTAAAGTCACAGTTGCATATATTTAAAAAAAAAAAAAAAAGATAATAAAAGTTTTTATGTTATATGAGAGATGGATACTGAAGCTGATCAATCTGCTCTTTGTTCTATGTGCTTGAATGCTCAGGTTGAACCCCCTATTCCTTTTTGTCCCTCGTGTTGAGAAGGCCTTGAGTTACAAAGAAAATATTTTTCATGAGCAAGCCTCTTCTAAGGCGGATGCATCTCAGGGGTCTCAAGATGAGATTCAAAGTATTTTGCAGCTGTCTCCCCAAATGTCACAAGAGATTTCGCCCCCGCTCAAGCAGTGCCCTGTACTAATACTTTAGCTTCAAATATTTCCTTAAAGGATATAGCTAAGGTAGTGTCTTCTTCTATTTCTGAGACGTTATCTGCCTTTCCCATGTTTCAAGACAGACGTAAGAGAAGGAGTGACCATGGAGTCAGTAAGGATACTGATGCACTGGTGTCATTTTCAAATTTACCCTCTCAAGAGCATGAGTTGGAGGGTTCGGAGTCTTTATCTGAGGGCGAACTTTCTGATTCTGGAAGTTCGGTTCCCTTTTCAGATTCGGAGGTGGTTTCCTTCAGGTTTAAGTTGGAACACCTCCGCCTGATACTCAGGGAGGTATTATCAACTTTAGATGATTGTGACTCTACAGTAGTAGTGGCTCCTGAAAAGTTGTGTAAGATGGATAAATATTTTGAAACTCCCTCGTATTCGATGTTTTTCCAATTCCTAAGAAGGCTTTGGACACTATTTCTAAGGAATGGGACAGACCAGGTATTCCTTTTTCTCCATCTCCGGTCTTTAAGAAAATGTTTCCTATAGCGGACGCTATAAAGGAAAATTGGCAGACAGTACCTAAGGTGGAAGGAGCTGTTTCCACCCTGGCTAAACGTATGACTATTCCTATTGAGGATAGCTGTGCCTTTAAGGATCCTATGGACAAGAAGTTGGAAGGATTACTTAAAAGGATTTATACTCATCAGGGGTTTTTGTTGCAGCCTACTGCATGTATTGCCATGGTTACTAGTGCAGCAGCTTATTGGTTTGACGCTCTGTCTGAGTCTCTCGGACATGAGACCCATTTGGAGGAAATCCAGGATAGGATTAAGGCGCTGAAATTAGCTAATGCCTTTATTACTGATGCTTTGTTGCAAATTTCTAAATTAGCTGCAAAGACTTCAGGGTTTTCTATCTTGGCCCGCAGAGCCTTGTGGTTAAAACCCTGGGCTGCGGATGTGTCTTCCAAGTCTAAGCTTCTCACAATTCCTTACAAGGGAAAGACCTTGTTTGGACCTGGCCTCAAAGAAATTATTTCTGATATCACTGGAGGTAAGGGTCATCTACTTCCTCAGGATAAGAGAAACAAGCAAATGGGTCAGAGTAATTTTCGTTCCTTTCGAAATTTCAAGAGTAATTCCTTTGTTTCCTCCGCCAGACAGGACGGAAACTTTACCCAGCCTAAGCCTACTTGGAGACCCAACCAGTCATGGATCAAGGGAAAGCAACCCAAGAAGCCTGCTGCTGAATCCAAGACAGCATGAAGGGTTTGCCCCCGATCCAGGGCCGGATCTGGTTGGGGGCAGACTGTCCTTTTTCGTTCAGGCATAGGTAAGAGATGTTCAGGACCCCTGGACTATAGAGATTGTGTCCAGGGGATACAGGCTAGAGTTCAAAGCCTTTCCTCCTTGGGGATGGTTTCTCCTTTCAAGGTTATCTGCAAACCATATAAAAAGAGAGGCGTTCTTATGTTGTGTAAGAGACCTCTTCTCCATAGGAGTGATTGTTCCTGTTCCTACTCAGGAACAAGGAGAAGGTTTTTATTCCAATCTGTTCGTAGTTCCCAAAAAGGAGGGAACTTTCAGGCCGATGTTAGACCTCAAGAGTCTAAACAAATTTCTCAGAATCCCATCATTCAAGATGGAGACTATTCGCACTATTCTGCCATTGATCCAGGAGGGTCAATTCATGACGACGGTGGACTTAAAGGATGCATATCTTCATGTTCCGATCCACAAGGAACATCACAAGTTCCTAAGATTTGCATTTCTGCACAAACATTTCCAGTTTGTGGCTCTTCCCTTTGGGTTGGCCACAGCACCCAGAATCTTCACAAAGGTTCTGGGATCTCTTTTGGCGGTCCTAAGAACACGGGGCATTGCAGTAGCGCCTTACCTGGGCGATATTCTGATCCAGGCGTCGTCTTACCATCAAGCAAAGTCTCATACCGACATGGTCATAGCCTTCCTGAGATCTCACGGATGGAAGGTGAATTTAGAAAAGAGTTCTCTAGTCCCAAAGACAGAATAGATTCTGTTCAAATGAGGATTTTTCTGACAGAAGTCAGGAAATCAAACATTATAGATACCTTTCGAGTACTCCAAACCACTCCGAATCCATCTGTGGCCCAGTGTATGGAGGCAATCGGATTGATGGTAGTGGCGATGGACATCATCACATTTGCTCAGTTCCATCTCAGACCTCTGCAGCTGGACATGCTCAGACAGTGGAATGGAGATTATGCGGACTTGTCTCCTCATATAGTCATGGAGAAGGAGACAAGAGACTCTCTTCAATGGTGGTTGTCTCTGGATCATCTTTCTCAGGGAACCTGCTTTCGCAGACCTTCCTGGGTAATTGTGACAACAGACGCCAGTCTTTTAGGATAGGGAGCCGTCTGGGGTTCTCTGAAGACTCGGGGAGTGTGGACCTGGACATCTCTTCTTCCTATCAACATTCTGGAACTGAGAGCGATTTTCAATGCTCTTCTGGCCTGGCCTCAGTTGGCCTCGGCCTGGTTCATCAGATTTCAATCGGACAACATAACGACTGTCGCTACATCAATCAGGGAGGAACGAGGAGTTCCTTGGCGATGTCAGAAGTATCCAAGATCATTCAGATCATCTGTCAGCGATCCACATCCCAGGGGTGGACAACTGGGAGGCGGATTTTTTAAGCAGACAGACTTTCCATCCAGGCGAGTGGGAACTTCATCAGGAAGTGTTCTCGATTCTGATCCTCAAATGAGGTCAACCGGAGTTGGATCTCATGGCATCTCGTCAGAATGCCAAGCTTCTGAGGTACGGGTCGAGGTCCAGGGATCCGCAGGCAGAACTGATAGATGCTCTGGCAGTTCCTTGGTCCTTCAAGCTGGCATACCTGTTTCCCCTGTTTGCACTTCTTCCTCGGGTCATTGCTCGTATCAAGCAGGAGAGGGCTCCGGTGATCCTCATTGCTCCTGCCTGGCCTCGCAGGACTTGGTATGCGGACCTGGTAGACATGTTGTCTCTACCACCCTGGAGACTTCCGTTGAGGAAGGATCTTCTTATTCAAGGTCCCTTCCTTCACCCAATAATAGTTTCTCTGAAGCTGACTGCTTGGAGATTGAATGTTTGATTTTGTCAAAACGAGGTTTTTCTGATGCGGTCATTGAGACCTTGGTTCAGGCTCGTAAGCCGGTAACTAGAAAGATTTAACATAAGATATGGCGTAAATATCTTTATTTTGACTTGATTAGATTGGAAGTTTATCTTAGTATAGTGGAGGGAGACGTATGTGAAATATTACTGATTTTATTTAACTGTGCATACACATATATTTTGCTTTGGACAGCGTCTGTGATTATTTCTGCAACTATATGTGATTTAATGCTGCTTAAACATTCCCTGACAGAGATTTGGAGGTTGAAGATCAGATCTGTCTGATACTGTGGTTTATTCCCTGTCTGCTAGATAATGCTGTAGCTTCTGTTGAAATCTGGCTATAACTGATATAACATCAGTTTATGGTATTGTGTGCAGGTATGGGGATCTTAAAGTAGCCAGAATACAATATGTGATCAATTTTGTACAGGAGTGGTTTAGTGATCAGTAAAAGCTTTTCCCCATGAGATACCTACACCTAAGTGTATAAACAGCGAGATATGGGTTGGTTATTACTAGAATGTAGCGTCTCTATCAAGCTGTGTAGGCGTCGCCATTTTTAATCTCTCTGTTGCAGGCCTGTGGTGTTTCCTGTCAGATCAGCGTTACAGGTTGATTAGCCTGAAACTAAGGGTTTTTTCGATTAGCTTTAAGCCCGATATTTACAGGCCAGCAGAGCGGTCAACAAATCTTCCGGTTTTCTGTCAGGTGCAGAGCGCTCAAGCCTATTACTTATATTGAGGCTGTTGCCTTTAGGCCATGTGATTGCCGCAACCGGAGGAGGCACAGACCCGCCAAACTGTCATGGTATTCTGCGTTAGTGTAAGTGTTAGGAGGGTCTGCTGAACAGTTTTGTGTGTACTCGCTGTGTTTACTTACTCCGGTATGCGGCTCACACTGGCGGCGACTCTGTACTTGTTAGGCGCGGGATCTGTGACCTCAGGATCTGCCCCGCAGCTCGCATGTGGTGTCACGCTGGATCCCGTATTCTTCAGGTAATGTTGACAAGGAGGCATCCACTGAATACCCGCCACATCCCGAGCAGGCAGACTCTTTTTCCAGTTTATTTACTGCTGATGTAGGTGTTTTTAAGTGCTCGGGAAGAGTTTGAAAATGCGGAGCATTAGCTTTGCACAGCCATTCTTGACGGTGGCTGGCTCCGCCCCCCGTAAATATCTTTATTAGTGCGAATCTAATGGCTACTAGTGGAGTAAGATTAGAATTCCGAGAATTTTAGCTTTTCTCCAAGAGGGATTGGAGAAGGGTTTGTCGACTAGTTCCTTAAAGGGTCAGATTTCGGCTTTGTCTGTGTTACTACATAAATATCTGGCAGAGGTTCCAGATGTTCAATCTTTCTGTCAGGCTTTGGTCAGGATCAGACCTGTATTTAAGCCTATTGCTCCTCCATGGAGTCTTAATTTGGTTCTTAATGTTCTTCAAGGGGTTCCGTTTGAACCTTTGCATTCCTTGGACATTAAACTTCTGTCTTGGAAGGTTTTATTTCTGGTTGCTATTTCTTCTGCTCGTAGTGTGTCCGAGCTCTCGGCGTTGCAATGGTCTTCCCCTTATCTCATTTTTCATGCAGATAAGGTTGTCTTGAGTACCAAGTTGGGTTTTCTTCCTAAGGTAGTTTCGGACCGAAAAACATTAACCAGGAGATTGTTGTACCTTCTTTGTGCCCTAATCCTTCTTCTCCGAAGGAGCGTCTTTTGCACAATCTTGATGTTTGTGCTTTGAAGTTTTAATTACAGGCGACAAAGGATTTTCGTCAGTCTTCTTCTTTATTTGCTGTTTTCTCAGGGAAACAAAGGGGTCAAAAGGCGACGGCTACTTCGCTTTCTTTTTGGTTGAGGAGTATCATTCGCTTTGCTTATGAAACCACTGGGAAGCAGCCTCCTGAGAGGATTACGGCTCATTCTACCAGAGCTGTGGCTTCTTCATGGGCATTTAAGAATGAAGCGACTGTTGAACAGATTTGTAAAGCTGCTACTTGGTCCTCTCTTCACACTTTTTCTAAATTCTACAAATTTGATACTTTTGCCTCAGCTGAGGCGGCTTTTGAGAGAAAGGTTCTTCAAGCAGTGGTGCCTTCTGTTTAGGTATCCTGTCTTGCCCCTCCCGTATCATCTGTGTCCTCTAAGCTTGGGTATTGTAGCCCATAAGTAATGAAGATGATCCGTGGACTCGTCATGTCCTTAAGAGGAAAAGAAAATGTATTCTTACCTGATAAATTTGTTTTCTCTTGGACATGACGAGTCCACGGCCCGCCCTGTCTGTTTAGACAGGATGTTATTTTTCTAAACTTCAGACACCTCTGCACCTTTGGTTTTTCCTTTCTCTTCCTAACTTTGGTCGAATGACTGGGTTGGAGGGGAAGGGAGGGACTATTTAACAGCTTTGCTGTAGGTGCTCTTTGCTGCCTCCTGCAGGCAGGAGGAGAATATCCCATAAGTAATGAAGATGATCCGTGGACTCTTCATGTCCAAGAGGAAACAAATTTATCAGGTAAGAATAAATTTTCTTTTATTAGCGGACAGACTGGGCATAAGCGCAAATATTCTAATTTTAGGTTTTTTTGCCGTAAGCAATAGTAGGTTATTAGTGTTTCAAATGATAGTAGCAATATGGGGCATATCTTGTTTTTGTTACTCTTTTAAATCAATTTGATCTTAATGTTCCTTTTTTCATTCCAAGATTACAATCACAGACCCTGACTTGATTGAGAAATCCAACTTAAACAGGCAGTTTCTATTTCGGCCTCACCACATTCAGGTTTGTATCACAGTGCTTGCAATTGTTTGTTTTTCGTTTCATAAGATTATTGCATTCAGAGAAAGTTGAATATGTTGCCATATCTCTTAGGAAATGGCCAGATGAGATCATTTTTAGTTTGCACTCATTTTTCATGGATATTGCTTGGTGTTGTGGTAAATGAGGAGATCATTCTTGCATTTTTTCTTCTTTATTCAAAATTAATTTTATTTTTGTTAGAGTAGTATATAATGTGCACACAAACTTTAAAACCTGTATTTTTCATGTTTTATTTTAATGGCAGAGCTTGCCAAATGCCAGGGGCCATCAACCTTGACTCATACAATTCTATTTCTGGTTCCTAAATTTTAGGACTCTGTCAATAATTCCCTGGCTCCTTAAACAGTGTATGTCTAGTTTTAAAGAAATTAGTTAACAACTTTCAGTTACAAAGCAGAGGTGCACCGTATACCGGTACTGTGTATTTCTATTTTTGTAAAAGTTTTGAAGACATCTAAACCATATGGACTTCAAACTCATTCTACAAAAGAAGTTTCCACCTTTTGGTATAATCTTTTGTGGTTGGTTGTTTGCGCTTTTACTGAAACAAAGTTTGATTAAAAACGTTGTACTCTGAAATAGCTTCCAAATAAAATATACATTTTCAGGATGATTTGCTGAGTTATGAGTGCATTTAATATTTTAATATGTATTTGAGTGCTATTAAAGTGAGCCAAAATAAACAGATCATACCTGCCCTAACTTCCAAATGTTGGCTCAGTAATTGAAGTAGCACTCATTAGCGCCTTTCCATGCCTTACTTTTATGCTTGACTCACAAAGGGTTTGCAAGAAGAAGAGTCTCATACTCGCCTTTAAAAGGTGCAGTTTCAGGCTTTAGACTTTTATTTAACTCCCCTGAGAAGGGGTTAATCTTTGTTTATAAATGCTTCTTAGGGAATTGAACCAAGATAAGGAAATTATGTTAAGTATTTAATGTGTGTTTTTTTTTTTTTCCCTTCATTTATTCAAAATTACATTCTTGAATACACCTCCATCATGTATATGGCAGACAGTTGTATATTTCTATGTTGTATGTTTCGTATTTCTCTTTGTCCTGTTTCTGTATCAGTTTTTTTTACTAGTTTGACTGTACATTTTCTGACCTGCTTCCTTATTAGAAACCTAAAAGCTGCACTGCTGCTACTGCAACCTTGAGTATTAACCCTCAGTTGAAAATAGACCCTCGTTTAGACAAGGTGTGTCCTGCAACAGAGAACATCTATAACGATGAGTTCTTCACCAGGCAGGACATTGTTGTGACAGCACTGGACAACGTGGAGGCGAGACGATATGTGGACAGGTAGATCAGCATTTTCTAATATGCTTAGGTCATTTGTATTTCAGTGTAATACCTAATGCATGTGGAATAATTCATACTAACTCTGTAAATTTAAAGAAACATGAAAAATCTTATTTTAATCTGTATACCGTCTTTTATGTGCACATGGAGGCTTGCTCCTGTCCTCCAATGCAGTTGTAGGAGGTATCTTTTTCAGCCAGTAAGCATGGATGCTTCGGTACCAGTTGTGCACAATCACATATTTAATGGTAGTTTAAATTTAAATACAAACAGCATTTTCTTAAAAGGGCTGTAATCACATTGAGATTTTTATATAAAATGTTTAGTTATGTGTAATGAAACAACTTTGAAAACTATTTTCATGATTTATTTTGCTCCCTTTTCACATTATTTAGCTCTGTAAATTAAGCAAGTTTTACTGCTCAGAACATAAAAAGCACCCTGCTGACTTCTCAAGGATAACCCTGCTACATGTTTTTTTCACTTATTAGCTTTAACTGATAACATCTGCAAAACAGAGTACTTTATACTAACTTTATGACAGTGACTACCCTGGTTGTCTTTGAACTAAAGCCCAGATTGGCTCATCCAATTAAGGCAAATGGTGGGTGGAGTTTGGCTATTGAAAAATAATTGCAGTAAAAAGGATGATAATTTGTTAAGACTTGGCTGATATTCTATACAACAGAAATTACTTGTAATTACAAGGTGTTTACTGTCCCTTTAACCTTTTTACATACAAACAATATTTAATATGTATTATGTCTGCTCTTTCATGTGCATTGTAGAATATGTATCATTTCATATCTCACTAAAGGGACATTTTGTTCCCAATGATCCACTTTACCTGCTGTGCTGAATTAAAATGTTTAAAAATAGCTAATTTACCCTTCTTTGAATTTCACCATTGGTATAGTAGTTACTTAGCGTTATATACTGCTTTCACTCGTTTTAAAGACCTTCAAAGGTGTGAGAAAGCAAAGTACGTTTACATTTGAAAACATTATTTGCATGTGCAAAATGCATCCTGAGACATGAATGCAGTTAGTATAAAGGCATGGTGGGCACATTGGGCATGGTTGCCCAATGATTATATTTTTTTACTCTTCGTATCTTAGAAGTATTTTTTAATGTTTTCTTTCATTATTTGAACATTTTTGTTCCCTGTTTTTGCAAGGTTTTCAGCTAAAAACAAGAATAACAGTGCGAGAAATAAATTGTCTTGTAAAATAATATGGCTGCAACTATTTTCATCCTCATTAATTGAATTTTTCACAGTTATCGTACTTGTAAATAATGATGAGGTTTTAAATATAGTCCTAAATTGCATAACTCATTGTACTGACAACATTTTAAAACCTCTATGTACAGACCATAATTTTAAAACCTAACTCTCATTGTTGTTCAGAACTGTGTTTCTCCAACATAGGTGTGTCCGGTCCACGGCGTCATCCTTACTTGTGGGATATTCTCTTCCCCAACAGGAAATGGCAAAGAGCCCAGCAAAGCTGGTCACATGATCCCTCCTAGGCTCCGCCTACCCCAGTCATTCTCTTTGCCGTTGTACAGGCAACATCTCCACGGAGATGGCTTAGAGTTTTTTAGTGTTTAACTGTAGTTTTTCATTATTCAATCAAGAGTTTGTTATTTTCAAATAGTGCTGGTACGTACTATTTACTCAGAAACAGAAAAGAGATGAAGAATTCTGTTTGTATGAGGAAAATGATTTTAGCAACCGTAACTAAAATCCATGGCTGTTCCACACAGGACTGTTGAGAGCAATTAACTTCAGTTGGGGGAACAGTTTGCAGTCCTTTGCTGCTTGAGGTATGACACATTCTAACAAGACGATGTAATGCTGGAAGCTGTCATTTTCCCTATGGGATCCGGTAAGCCATGTTTATTACGATTGTAAATAAGGGCTTCACAAGGGCTTATTTAGACTGTAGACATTTTTTGGGCTAAATCGATTGATATTAACACTTATTTAGCCTTGAGGAATCATTTATTCTGGGTATTTTGATATAATAATATCGGCAGGCACTGTTTTAGACACCTTATTCTTTAGGGGCTTTCCCAAAGCATAGGCAGAGTCTCATTTTCGCGCCGGTGTTGCGCACTTGTTTTTGAGAGGCATGGCATGCAGTCGCATGTGAGAGGAGCTCTGATACTTATAAAAGACTTCTGAAGGCATCATTTGGTATCGTATTCCCCTTTGGGTTTGGTTGGGTCTCAGCAAAGCAGATACCAGGGACTGTAAAGGGGTTAAAGCTTAAAACGGCTCCGGTTCCGTTATTTTAAGGGTTAAAGCTTCCAAAATTGGTGTGCAATATTTTCAAGGCTTTAAGACACTGTGGTGAAAGTTTGGTGAATTTTGAACAATTCCTTCATGTTTTTTCGCAATTGCAGTAATAAAGTGTGTTCAGTTTAAAATTTAAAGTGACAGTAACGGTTTTATTTCAAAACGTTTTTTGTACTTTCTTATCAAGTTTATGCCTGTTTAACATGTCTGAACTACCAGATAGACTGTGTTCTGAATGTGGGGAAGCCAGAATTCCTATTCATTTAAATAAATGTGATTTATGTGATAATGACAATGATGCCCAAGATGATTCCTCAAGTGAGGGGAGTAAGCATGGTACTGCATCATTCCCTCCTTCGTCTACACGAGTCTTGCCCACTCAGGAGGCCCCTAGTACATCTAGCGCGCCAATACTCCTTACTATGCAACAATTAACGGCTGTAATGGATAATTCTGTCAAAAACATTTTAGCCAAAATGAACCCTTGTCAGCGTAAGCGTGGATGCTCTGTTTTAGTTACTGAAGAGCATGACGACGCTGATATTAATATCTCTGAAGGGCCCCTAACCCAATCTGAGGGGGCCAGGGAGGTTTTGTCTGAGGGAGAAATTACTGATTTAGGGAACATTTCTCAGCAGGCTGAATCTGATGTGATTACTTTTAAATTTAAATTGGAACATCTCCGCATTTTGCTTAAGGAGGTATTATCCACTCTGGATGATTGTGAAAATTTGGTCATCCCAGAGAAACTATGTAAAATGGACAAGTTCCTAGAGGTGCCGGGGCTCCCAGAAGCTTTTCCTATACCCAAGCGGGTGGCGGACATTGTTAATAAAGAATGGGAAAGGCCCGGTATTCCTTTCGTCCCTCCCCCCATATTTAAAAAATTGTTTCCTATGGTCGACCCCAGAAAGGACTTATGGCAGTCAGTCCCCAAGGTCGAGGGAGCGGTTTCTACTTTAAACAAACGCACCACTATTCCCATAGAGGATAGTTGTGCTTTCAAAGATCCTATGGATAAAAAATTAGAAGGTTTGCTTAAAAAGATGTTTGTTCAGCAGGGTTACCTTCTACAACCCATTTCATGCATTGTCCCTGTCACTACAGCCGCATATTTCTGGTTTGATGAACTGATTAAGGTGCTCGATAGTGACTCTCCTCCTTATGAGGAGATTATGGACAGAGTCAATGCTCTCAAATTGGCTAATTCTTTCACTCTAGACGCCTCTTTGCAATTGGCTAAGTTAGCGGCTAAGAATTCTGGGTTTGCTATTGTGGCGCGCAGAGCGCTTTGGTTGAAATCTTGGTCGGCTGATGCGTCTTCCAAGAACAAGCTACTAAACATTCCTTTCAAGGGGAAAACGCTGTTTGGTCCTGACTTGAAAGAGATTATCTCTGATATCACTGGGGGTAAGGGCCATGCCCTTCCTCAGGATCGGCCTTTCAAGGCAAAAAATAGACCTAATTTTCGTCCCTTTCGTAAAAACGGACCAGCCCAAGGTGCTACGTCCTCTAAGCAAGAGGGTAATACTTCTCAGGCCAAGCCAGCTTGGAGACCAATGCAAGGCTGGAACAAGGGAAAGCAGGCAAAGAAACCTGCCACTGCTACCAAGACAGCATGAAATATCGGCCCCCGATCCGGGACCGGATCTGGTGGGGGGCAGACTCTCTCTCTTCGCTCAGGCTTGGGCAAGAGATGTTCTGGATCCTTGGGCGCTAGAAATAGTCTCCCAGGGTTATCTTCTGGAATTCAAGGGACTTCCCCCAAGGGGAAGGTTCCACAGGTCTCAGTTGTCTTCAGACCACATAAAAAGACAGGCGTTCTTACATTGTGTAGAAGACCTGTTAAAAATGGGAGTGATTCATCCTGTTCCATTGAGAGAACAAGGGATGGGGTTCTACTCCAATCTGTTCATAGTTCCCAAAAAAGAGGGAACGTTCAGACCAATCCTAGATCTCAAGATCTTAAACAAATTTCTCAAGGTCCCATCGTTCAAGATGGAAACCATTCGAACTATCCTTCCTTCCATCCAGGAAGGTCAATTCATGACCACGGTGGATTTAAAGGATGCGTATCTACATATTCCTATCCACAAGGAACATCATCGGTTCCTAAGGTTTGCATTCCTGGACAAACATTACCAGTTCGTGGCGCTTCCTTTCGGATTAGCCACTGCTCCAAGGATTTTCACAAAGGTACTAGGGTCCCTTCTAGCTGTGCTAAGACCAAGGGGCATTGCAGTAGTACCTTACCTGGACGACATTCTGATTCAAGCGTCGTCCCTCCCTCGAGCAAAGGCTCACACGGACATCGTCCTGGCCTTTCTCAGATCGCACGGCTGGAAAGTGAACGTGGAAAAGAGTTCTCTATCCCCGTCAACAAGGGTTCCCTTCTTGGGAACAATTATAGACTCCTCAGAAATGAGGATTTTTCTAACAGAGGCCAGAAAGACAAAACTTCTGGACTCTTGTCGAATACTTCATTCCGTTCCTCTTCCTTCCGTAGCTCAGTGCATGGAAGTGATCGGGTTGATGGTAGCGGCAATGGACATAGTTCCTTTTGCGCGCATTCATCTAAGACCATTACAACTGTGCATGCTCAGTCAGTGGAATGGGGACTATACAGACTTGTCTCCAAAGATACAAGTAAATCAGAGGACCAGAGACTCACTCCGTTGGTGGCTGTCCCTGGACAACCTGTCACGAGGGATGACATTCCACAGACCAGAGTGGGTCATTGTCACGACCGACGCCAGTCTGATGGGCTGGGGCGCGGTCTGGGGATCCCTGAAAGCTCAGGGTCTTTGGTCTCGGGAAGAATCTCTTCTACCGATAAATATTCTGGAACTGAGAGCGATATTCAATGCTCTCAAGGCTTGGCCTCAGCTAGCGAGGACCAAGTTCATACGGTTTCAATCAGACAACATGACGACTGTTGCGTACATCAACCATCAGGGGGGAACAAGGAGTTCCCTAGCGATGGAAGAAGTGACCAAGATTATTCTATGGGCGGAGTCTCACTCCTGCCACCTGTCTGCTATCCACATCCCGGGAGTGGAAAATTGGGAAGCGGATTTTCTGAGTCGTCAGACATTGCATCCGGGGGAGTGGGAACTCCATCCGGAAATCTTTGCCCAAGTCACTCAACTATGGGGCATTCCAGACATGGATCTGATGGCCTCTCGTCAGAACTTCAAAGTTCCTTGCTACGGGTCCAGATCCAGGGATCCCAAGGCGGCTCTAGTGGATGCACTAGTAGCACCTTGGACCTTCAAACTAGCTTATGTGTTCCCGCCGTTTCCTCTCATCCCCAGGCTGGTAGCCAGGATCAATCAGGAGAGGGCGTCGGTGATCTTGATAGCTCCTGCGTGGCCACGCAGGACTTGGTATGCAGATCTGGTGAATATGTCATCGGCTCCACCTTGGAAGCTACCTTTGAGACGAGACCTTCTTGTTCAGGGTCCGTTCGAACATCCGAATCTGGTTTCACTCCAGCTGACTGCTTGGAGATTGAACGCTTGATTTTATCGAAGCGAGGTTTCTCAGATTCTGTTATCGATACTCTTGTTCAGGCCAGAAAGCCTGTAACTAGAAAGATTTACCACAAAATTTGGAAAAAATATATCTGTTGGTGTGAATCTAAAGGATTCCCTTGGGACAAGGTTAAGATTCCTAGGATTCTATCCTTCCTTCAAGAAGGATTGGAAAAAGGATTATCGGCAAGTTCCCTGAAGGGACAGATTTCTGCCTTGTCGGTGTTACTTCACAAAAAACTGGCAGCTGTGCCAGATGTTCAAGCCTTTGTTCAGGCTCTGGTTAGAATCAAGCCTGTTTACAAACCTTTGACTCCTCCTTGGAGTCTCAATTTAGTTCTTTCAGTTCTTCAGGGGGTTCCGTTTGAACCCTTACATTCCGTTGATATTAAGTTATTATCTTGGAAAGTTTTGTTTTTAGTTGCAATTTCTTCTGCTAGAAGAGTTTCAGAATTATCTGCTCTGCAGTGTTCTCCTCCTTATCTGGTGTTCCATGCAGATAAGGTGGTTTTACGTACTAAACCTGGTTTTCTTCCAAAAGTTGTTTCTAACAAAAACATTAACCAGGAGATTATCGTACCTTCTCTGTGTCCGAAACCAGTTTCAAAGAAGGAACGCTTGTTGCACAATTTGGATGTTGTTCGCGCTCTAAAATTCTATTTAGATGCTACAAAGGATTTTAGACAAACATCTTCCCTGTTTGTTGTTTATTCAGGTAAAAGGAGAGGTCAAAAAGCAACTTCTACCTCTCTCTCTTTTTGGATTAAAAGCATCATCAGATTGGCTTACGAGACTGCCGGACGGCAGCCTCCCGAAAGAATCACGGCTCATTCCACTAGGGCTGTGGCTTCCACATGGGCCTTCAAGAACGAGGCTTCTGTTGATCAGATATGTAGGGCAGCGACTTGGTCTTCACTGCACACTTTTACCAAATTTTACAAGTTTGATACTTTTGCTTCTTCTGAGGCTATTTTTGGGAGAAAGGTTTTGCAAGCCGTGGTGCCTTCCATTTAGGTGACCTGATTTGCTCCCTCCCTTCATCCGTGTCCTAAAGCTTTGGTATTGGTTCCCACAAGTAAGGATGACGCCGTGGACCGGACACACCTATGTTGGAGAAAACAGAATTTATGTTTACCTGATAAATTTCTTTCTCCAACGGTGTGTCCGGTCCACGGCCCGCCCTGGTTTTTTTAATCAGGTCTGATAATTTATTTTCTTTAACTACAGTCACCACGGTACCATATGGTTTCTCCTATGCTATTATTCCTCCTTAACGTCGGTCGAATGACTGGGGTAGGCGGAGCCTAGGAGGGATCATGTGACCAGCTTTGCTGGGCTCTTTGCCATTTCCTGTTGGGGAAGAGAATATCCCACAAGTAAGGATGACGCCGTGGACCGGACACACCGTTGGAGAAAGAAATTTATCAGGTAAACATAAATTCTGTTTTCTCTTTGCTGCTTTTCTATAACTGTAAAAAAGATCACAGTTTTTAAACAAGCAACACTGAATAAAAAATACTTAAAGGGATATTAAACCTAAACATTTTCTTTCATGATTCAGATAGAGCATGCAATTTTAAACAACTTCCTAATTTACTTCTATTATCTAATTTGCTTCATTCTCTTGATATTCTTTGCGGAAAAGCATATCTAGATAGGCTCAGTAGCTGCTGATTGGTCGCTGCACATAGATGCCTTGTGTGATTGGCTCACTAATGTCTATTTCTATTTATTCAACAAATGATATCTAAAGAATGAAGCAAATTAGATAATAGAAGTCAATGTGAATGTTGTTTAAAATTGTATTCTCTATCTAAATCATGAAAGAATTTTTTGGGGTTTAATGTCCCTTTAACTCCTTTTTTTTTCTCTTTACGATCTACTTGTAATATAACTAATGCTTAGATATTTATAGGTTTTCAGGGTTTGTAGTATTGTTTGTTGATAATTTGACATTTGATACCTTTTGCACCAAGAACAATTTCTTGTATATTTTTATACTTGGCGAATAAATTATTCTATTCTATCATGACAATGTGATTGCCAAGAGAACCCTGTTCTTAAGCCGAGAATATTGTACTTTACAATCCCAAAAATCTGAGCATGAAATAAAAAATAGATTGTAAAAAGGTTTGCTAAACGCCATTTCTCAATGTTGCAGTAGTGATTTCTGGTTTCTCACGGTTTCTATAGATCTCATTAGCTGTTCGGGATGTCTTGTATCTATATATCTTAAATACATATACACATATAAATATCAGTCCTGCCCACCACCTTCAGACTATAAAAATTACGTCTTGAATAGTCAGAATTAAGGGTAAAATGGCTGATTTGCACTAAACACCTGCCAAGTTTTTAGTGAGCAGGTCAAATGTAATGCCAATTTATGTGAACTGGGTCTAAAATTGTAGACGATGTAGGATTTTGAGAGCCAACATTATTAGCAGTTTACAACTATTGATTATCAGTAGCAATGTAAATGTAGCCTGTGCATAGAATGCAGCAGTCAAACAAAGATGAGGCACTCTCTGAATCGCCTGAACTCCAAAAAGTTAATAACTCCTATAGTAATTCTAATACCTTGATGTTTAAAAGGGACATGAAACCCAACATTTTTCTTTCATGATTTGAATTTACTTTGATTATCTAATTTGCTTTGTCTTGGTATCCTTTGTTCAAAAGCATACCTAGGTAGGCTCAGGAACTGGGGGCTAGCTGCTGATTGGTGGCTGACCATATTGGCTTACCATTGTGTTTAGCTAGCTCCCAGTAGTGCACTCCTTCCATAAACGATACCAAAAGAATGATGCAAAATTGATAATACAAGTAAATTTGAAAGTTGTATATTCTATCTGAATCATGAAAGAAAAAATTTGGTTTTATGTCCGTTTAAATATGTTCTCATCTCAACCTATGTTACAAGGGCATAAGTTATACTTTACCTGTGGTATGTTAAGATTTGTTACAGCACTTTCAGTGTTTTTTAACATTCATTAAATAATCATAAATAAACTCTATTATGCTTATTAAAAGCTATAATTGAAAATGTTAAAATATTCTTCAATGAAAAGGTTATGTTAAAGCTGTTTTAAATTAATATTGAAACTAACATTGAAGTATCAGTTTTTCACTGTTTAATAAGGGCATCTCCAACAGTTATATAGGAAAACAGTATTCTTTCCCAAGTTTATAAACAAAAAAATGTTGTAGCAAGCACATTAGCAGTCCATTTAACCCCTTTATGCCGGGGGCAAGTGTTGAAGATCAGAACAAAGTTCAGATGTAAACACTTGCTTGAAAAAGGAAATCACGCGATCGTCAAAGCGATCACGTGATTTCAATGCTGGGATCGGATTATGGGGACTGTATATGATGCTAGGCATGCTCCCATTCAAATTTCCCATTGAGTAAAAGGATGGTGCAGGATGCCAAAAACATTAGGTTAGGTCATCATTCCATGCTGTCCTAACGGCGTTAAAGCCTAGTGGTTTTAGGACAGAATGGAACGTCCTGTCAATGTCTAGGGGTTAATTTCATAATGTTTTAATATTAATGAATATGCACTGTGTTTTGTTGAACATGATTAGGTTTAAAGCAAATTTAATTGTTATTTTTGTTATAGTCGTTGTGTCTCAAACGTATGTCCTCTTCTTGACTCTGGCACTATGGGGACAAAAGGGCATACAGAAGTTATTGTACCTCAGTTGACAGAATCATACAACAGCTATGTGAGTATTGTTAAAAAAGAGACAATTCTCTTTACAGAACAACCAATGTCTATAGATCACTTTTTATGAAGAATTTATAAAAACAAATCCACCAATCCTGAATTCCAAAATCTGGTATTATTCCGAAATCCATTAAAATTCATTAATATTTTTTAAATAACATTTTTAAAAATTACCATTTTCCCCTGTTTTTAAATCATACTCTTCTCTACCTTCGTCTTTGGGTTTTTTTTGTGTTCTAAAATTAAAATGATCATCTATATTTATTTAAAACAGTACTGATTACAGTACTGTACTGTACTATCGTTCTGATGTTACAAAGTTTACAAAAGTATTAAATCTGTCCCATTTTACAGATGCAAATATACAAATATTCTGAAATCCAAACCTTTCTGGTCCCAAACAGTTTGGATAAAGGGTTTTGTACCTGCACTTTGTACGCAACAGAGTTAATTATCTATATTGAAAATAACATTAAAGGGATACTATACCAAAATGTTTTCTTTCATGATTCAGATACAGCATGCAATTTTAAGCAACTTTCTAATTTACTCCTATTATCAAATTTTCTTCGTTCTCTTTGTATCATTGTTTAAAAAAGCAGGAATGAATGTTTTCGATCTGGCCCATTTTTTGTTCAACACCCTGGATAGTGCTTGCTGATTTGTGGCTACATTTAGTTATCCAATCAGCATGTGCAACCCAGGTGCTGAAACTAAAATGGGCCAGGTCCAAAGCTTTCATTCCTGCTTATTTAATTAAAGAAAACAAGAGAACGAAGAAAAATTGATTATAGGAGTAAATTAGAAAGTTGCTTAAAATTGCATGCTCTATCTGAATTATGAAAGAAAAAATTTGGTTTTAGTGTCCCTTTAAAGAACTTTTTTTGTAAAATGTAATCTCACATTAAAGGGACATGAACCCCAATTTTTTTCTTTCATGATTCTGATAGAACATGCAATTTAAATAACTTTCCAATATATTTCTATATTTGTTTTGTACTCTTTGAATTCTTTGTTGAAAAGTATATCTAGGTAGGGCTCAGAAGCTGCTGATTGGTAGCTATTCATACATGCCTCTTGTCATTGGGTTTTAGCTAGCTCCCAGTAGTGCATTAAAGGGACATGAAGCCCCAAAAAATAGTTCATGATTCAGATAGAGAATACAATGTTAAACAACTTTCTAATTTACTCCTATTATTTAATTTGCTTCCTTCTCTTGTTATCCTTTGCTGAAAGGTTTATCTAGGAAAGCTCTGAAACAGCAAAGAACCTAGGTTCTAGCTGCTGACTGGTGGCTGCATATATATATATATATATATATACCGATTTTCATTGGCTCACCCATGTGTTCAGTCAGCAACTGGTAGTGCATTGCAGCTCATTCAACAAAGCATAACAAGAGAACAAAGAAAAATTGATAATAAGAGTAAATTAGAAAGTTGCTTAAAGTGAATGTCAATTTTGATGCTAAAGTGCCCGGTTTTTAAAAATTTGATTAAAAACAGGGCCACTTTAATTCATCAAAATTTACATTTCACTCCTGTTGTGAAAAGAAACTTACCTTTTAATCTTGACAGCAGCTCCAGCTTCCTCTGGTCGTCGCAAGCCATTTCTGACGTCAGAAATGATGGATAGGTCATCCTTTCTCAACAGGAGTGAAATGTAAATTTTGATGAATTAAAGTGCCCCTGTTTTTAATCAAATTTTTAAAAACCGGGCACTTTAGCATCAAAATTGACATTCACTTTAAAATTGCATCCTCATCTGAATTATGAAAGAACAATTGTGGGTTTCATGTCCCTTTTAATGCTCTCTCAACAAAGGATACCAAGAGAATAACGCAAATTACATAATAGAAGTAAATTGGAAATCTGTTTAAAATTGTATGACCTATCTGAATCATAAAAAAAAAACATTTTCTGTTTCATGTCCCTTTAATCTCACATTTCTTTGAGTTGTGTAGGACTCTGAACAATATTTTTCATTGAAGCTCTAGAATACTAGTTAGTGGCAGGACCAATACTAGTCCTCCATTTGCTGCTTATATACATCTCCATGCTCTGTGTAAACAGGTCACAGTAAGTTCCCTTGAGTATGGAGCAGGGCAGTAAAAAGATAAAGAGATTAATTTTGGAGAACGTGCTAACAGTAGGAGAAAAACGCATCAGATATATGGGTGCCTAGGGATTGATATGCCTCTTATGTGCTGGTTTTTTTTTTATATGTAATGATATAACGGTATGTCAACTTACTGTTTATACATAACATGGAGCATAGAAACATATATACGTAGCTGATAGAGGAGTGTTCTTGTTTGGATTTTGTAAGGAAAGAAAGTATTTGAAGGCTAATATATTATTATTATTTTTTGGACACAAGTGCAGTCTAGCTTACAATTAAATGTCATACCTTTTTAAATAAAGTAATAATTGTGGAAGTGTATACTGACTGTGTTTAACATATAAACAATATTACAATTATGTTAAAATATCCTGATGATTAGAGCCCTAAAGATATAAGATGTACTTTTTTTTACAACATTACAAATAATGTAACAGTCTTACAGGGATATGAAACCCTATTTTGGTTCAGAACCCTGGGTAGCGCTTGCTGATTGGTGGGTACATTTAGACATCAAACAACAAGCGCTACCCAGGATGCTGAATGAAAAATGGGCCGGCTACTAAGCTTGCATTCCTGCTTTTCAAATAAAGATAACAAAAGAATGAAGACAATTGATAGTAGGAGTAAAAAAGAAAGTTGTCTGAAAATTAGATGCTCTATCTGCATCATGAAAGAAAAACTGTGGGTTTCATATCCCTTTTATCGTAATACATTTTTTTGTCGCTATACTGAATATGTAGGTATATTCTATGTTTTTAAGCTTTTTAGAAACATCTAAACTGACTTTTTTTTTTTTTTCTCAGCGTGACCCTCCAGATGAAGAAATTCCTTTTTGCACTTTGAAGTCATTTCCAGCTTCAATTGAGCACACAATTCAATGGGCAAGAGACAAGGTAATGAATGGCTAACTGTGTGAAAGTTCTTTGCAAACGTAACCAAGTTTTGTAACTTACTTTGGATACTATTTTTCTGCTTGCAGTTTGAGAGTACGTTTTCCCACAAGCCTTCACTGTATAATAAATTTTGGCAGACACATACATCTGCGCAAGACGTTTTGAGGGTAAGCAAAGAAAAATGTGGGACTTGATTAAAATATTGATTTTAATACCATTAAAATTCATAATTTAGCTGTTACAAGATTTATTTATCAGTGAGTGCTAAAGTGCAGTGTTCCCTGTTGTATTGTTTTCCCTCTAGAGAATACAGTGTGGAGATAGTTTGGAAGGCTGCTTTCATGTTGTTAAACTACTTAGCAAAAAACCTAGAACGTGGGATCAATGTGTGGAGCTTGCAAGACTGAAGTTTGAAAAGTATTTCAATCACAAGGTCAGTATAGTACAAGTTTATTCACTTACAGGGGTCTTATAATAATGACACTGCAGTGTACAGGGGGATCAGTACGCTAGAAGTCAACCGTGTTCTTTAAAAGGATATGAAACCCAACATTTTTATCTCATGATTCATATAAAGCATGCGATTTTAAACAACTCTCTAATTTAATTATTATTCTTCTCCATTAAAACACACTCCCCTTCTATAGTAAATGAGATTTTTTTTATAGATTTTATTTATATATATATATATATATATATATATAATTTTTTATTTTGTTGTACAATATATAAAGTCTGGTTGCTCGAGCTTTAAATGTAGTAATTGAATTTGGTGCTTTGCTGTTTTCTATTAGGCACAACAGTTGCTGCATTCATTCCCCCTGGACACACGATTGAAAGATGGAAGTTAGTACAATTTTATGTTCTAATATTTAGATTTTCTTTGCCTCTTTGAAATTCTTAGTAATTAACTATTATTTTGCCCTGTACAGGTTTATTTTGGCAATCACCAAAGCGTCCACCTACTCCGATAAATTGTGATGTAAATGACCAATTGTAAGTATATTTGTTCACTGTAGTATGTGCAGGGAAGGCCACATAAAGGGACACTGTACCCAAAAATTTTCTTTCGTGATTCAGATTGAGCATAAAATTTTAAGCAACTTTCTAATTTACTCCTATTATCAAATTGTCTTCATTCTCTTGGTATCTTTATTTGAAATGCAAGAATGTAAGTTTAAATGCCGGCCCATTTTTGGTGAACAACCTGGGTTGTCCTTGCTGATTGGTGGATAAATTCATCCACCAATAAAAAAGTGCTGTCCAGAGTACTGAATCCAAAAAAAAGCTTAGATGCCTTCTTTTTCAAATAATGATAGCAAGAGAACAAAGAAAAATTGATAATAGGAGTAAATTAGAAAATTGCTTAAAATTTCATGCTCAATCTGAATCACGAAAGAAATATTTTGGGTACAGTGTCCCTTTAACAAAAAAACAAAACATAAGGAGGGATCACTTTTCTACATTTATAAATGCAAAAACGCCAGAATCTAAAGACAGTTGCATTTAAAAAAATTTGGTGATAAACTTTTATACATTTGTTGAAAAGCATACATAGGTAGGTTTAGGAGCAGCACTGCTGTGCGCTAGCTGCAGATTGGTGACTGCACTTATACACCTCTTGTTATTGGCTCACCCAATTTGTTTAGCTAGCTCCCAGGAGTGTATTGGTGCTGCTTCCACAACGGATACCAGTAAAGCCAGTTGAATACTTGGTTGCATTGGGAGACATATTAATAGCAGAAATAGCAAGGTTCTTATGCCATTTTACAGATCATTAGTTAGGCCTCATCTGGAATACTGTGTACAGTTCTGGAGACCATATAAATATATATATGTTAATATAGAAATATAAATAAACTAGAAACTGTCCAAAGGAGGCTACTAAATGGTACACAGTCTAAAATATAAAACGTACAAAGAAAGACTCTATGACCTAAATATGTATAGTTTAGAGGAGAGAAGGAAAAAAGGTGACATGATACAAACCTTCAAATATATAATGGGACTTAATAAAGTGGAAGCTGAATGCATTTTCTTCTTAAACGGGAAGAGTCTACAGCTGCATTCATTACTTTTGGGAATTCAGAACCTGGCCACCAGGAGGAGGCAAAGATACCCCAGCCAAAGGCTTAAATACCTCCCCCACTTCCCTCATCCCCCCCAGTAATTCTTTGCCTTTCGTTACAGGAGGTTGGCAGAGACGTGTCAGAAGTTTGAAGATAGTCTCTTATGGCGGGTAGTACTCCTCGAAATGGGACTGGAGTTTTAAGTAATCCTGTCAGCCTCTCAGTGAGAGCATGGATGAAAGTTAGAGTCCGGAGATGCAGGGAGTGTTGTCTCTGTGAACCCATCCTGACTCATGTTAACAGCTCCTTGGCAATCAGCATTGACGAGTTTCGCTGCCTGCCTTTATTCACTCAAGTCCATGTCAGAAGCGATGCTACAATCTGTCACACTTGAAGGGCCGTGTTACTGTTCCACGGCATAAATTCCGGTAAGATCGTTTCATTTTATTTCAATATGGGAATGTAATGTTAGCTAAAGAAGTCAGGCTCCCAGTGGGACTCCTTTTATCTTATGGAATCAAGGGTTAATATCTCCTGTGGGGGTTATTGAACAGGCGGGACTTTAATCATGTTTATGTGATTCTGTCTGCTTATGTGTAGTGATACTTGGGCTCAGGGCTATTCCGAACATAACGGCCTTATCAGACTAGCACTGCTGCGCCTTTTTTGCGAAGCTTACACAGTACACCGCTTGACCGGGAGTGGTCACGTTGTACCTCCATTTCCGTACTCTGACCGAGTGATGACGGAGAGAGTCTGTTCGTTGGTTGTCTGGTTCACAGGAGGTGGTGAGTGCCCCAGTGTAAGGTGCCGTTTAGTTTTTGTCCATATTTGCAATCTTCATATTTGCAATCTACAAGTTATGGAGGATTCTGATGTTTTTAGAGACGAACATCTCTGACTCAGAGTATACGTCTTGTGAAGAGTATGAAATGGCCCGTGTTATCCATGCTAGAGTACTCTCTTCCCCTGATTAAGGGAGCGTAGAGTGTGTTGAGCCATCCACCCCTGAGGATTCCATGTCCGGTGAGGCACTTGCCCCAGAACTTTCTTTTGCTACTCAAGCAGGTGTCCCAAGGGCCATTACTCCTCCGGAAGGCGTCTTGTTTCCTCCAGAGGTGACGGCACAGTTCCAAAAAGGCCATATCGATGGCACTGGCACATTTTATATCTCCCAAGAGAAGTATTTCTAAAATACTGTCCTGTTAACGAGGGTCCGTCAAGCGTGAGATTGCCTGAGTCAGTTCGACCTTCTGGGGAAGCGATGGCATCTGAGGCTTCAGGGGCTCCTCCCTCTGGGCCAGGGTCATCCATCGATCCGGCGGGGGAACATTTTGCCTTCCGTTATAGACTGGCACGCCTTCATGTACTACTAATGCATGTTTTGGCGGTGCTGGAGGATTCCGGTCCTACTGGACCGAGGGATCCTTAGTATTCTGTGCCGGAGTGCAAATTGGGTTAGATGTATGGGGATGAAGCCAATCTCCTTCACGTCTCCGTCTTTCGTTTCTTTTAAGTATCTGTTCCAGTTCTGAGCTTAGGAGATTGGGACCTCTAATCGGCTGGTCCCCTTGGCGTTCCCATTCTCCTTGGGCGTTCACCCGCGGGTGCTGCCTTCATTTTATTTGATTCATTTGGGATGTGTTTAATTTGTTTTATGAAGCTCATGTTTGATATAGTTTCCGTTTTTTTGGGAACGTTTCTTCTCTAGAACTGATACTTGCGATTTTGTTGTCACGTAAGCACTTCATTGGAAGTTGCGCAGTACTATATAATGCATAGTTATGTTTATAGTTTGTTTTCGATCCCTTCGGGGGCCTCGATTTTCCTTGGACCTTGCACAGTTTCGGAGTGTTCTCATGCCAGGCGGATCCTGGTCGGGCACTAGATACGGTTCCTTACAGTTCATGTCACCCACGTGGTACTGATGTACTGGTTACCCTGTTGGGTACTGGGTCGTTCACTTTGATAAGTGTTTGTGTTTTTCTTGTTGCCTCCATTTTAGAAGGAGGAGGGCTGCTTTGGCCCACCTCCCGTTCTACTATTAAGTGGGCCTCTACGGTGGCTTAGTGGTAATGTCTGATTATTAAACTCATGATTAGGAGTTTGAACCCACCACCATCATCGTGTGAGGCCTTTGGCCTTGGAGCAGAGTTTCCTCCATTCCCATTGGGTTTGGAGGTTTAAATGACCTCTAGGCGTTGGGGGTACCGGATGGATAATGATTCGTTTTCACTCTTGGTACCTTCTGGATGTCTAATTTTTGTGACTCATCCCAGACACCTTGCGTAGGTTGCTGGGGCTACTTTGTCCCCTTCTCGGGTGGTTGGGTCATCCGTGTCTGGAAGTCCGGGTATGTCCTTGTTACTTCTTCCTTTAATATGTTGCACGCTCTCCTATGGGAGAGCAGGGGTTGGGGGTTCCCCCTTCCCCCCTTTTGTTTTCCCCGGCATATTCCCCTGGTAGACTTGTCTGCCAGGAGTTATGAGGCTCCCACTGTGTTTTCCTGTGAGGTACAGGATTTCCGGGAGACTGATCCTGTAAGGGTCTTTTGGAGATATTATCATCTTCTCATTCTATGGACTGGTTTGGAGCCTGTCCCTTTTCATCCTGTGGTCTTTAGAGGGAGGTGTTCCCTTTAGACTCTCTGAAAGATCTATGTCTTTGGGTTTACAGCAGAGGATCCGGGATCCAGTTTCACCTTCGGGGTGCTGGTTGCCCTTTTCCTAGACCTTTTAAGGTGGCTCCTTGGCCTCTTTGGTCTGTATCTCTTTCAAAAGTCCAATGTCCAGGGACATTGGGATATGGGAGTGCACTTCAGGGTGCATTCCTCCGTATGTGATCACTTGATGGGTTAGAACATCGATCGGTCTCGGGTTCTGGGGGTCTGACTTATGGCCATGTCTCTTGTCTGAGATTCGGAGTCCGGATCTGAATCGGTCCTAGGTGAAATCAGCTGCAGCTATTTGCACCTTGAATGTGTGCTCACAAGCTCTTTTCAAATCTGTTTCAAGCCTTTGGGTTCTACATCTTTCACTTCTCCCTTCAGGGACTATTTAGTATCTGCCTGAGGGCTAGTTTTGCTGTCTTTCAGGCGAGATCTTACGGTTGTCATGGGCAGCTATTGCACCTTGATGTGAGCTTGTGGGTTGGTTTCAACTGGGCTGTCGGCTTCTTCGCCAAGATTCTGGCTTGGGAAGCGGTTCCTTTACATTTACCCTCCTTCTGGGAGTTTTTGCAGTGTTTCAGTGTCTGAGGCCTTATAGCTCTTTCTTTTCTTGTTAACTGAGAGGTGCTGCCCTCCTTTGCGTGCAAGAGGTTATGGGGCTGGGTTCTGGTACTGGGACGCTGTAGTTCAGTGTCCTATCTCCCTTGGTTAGGAGTGGTCCTTTTTAGGTAGAAAGCTGTGTAGCGGTTCTTGACCCCAAAGCTCGCAGTCTTCTGTCCTGTCAAGCTAATTTCACTAATAGTCAGAGTTGTTTTTCCTTGGGGCCCCCCTTTTTTTTTCTTCTGAGGTGTGATTTGGAGAATTTTGTACTCTTTGTATTCAGACGTTGCCAAATTTTTGGAACTGGGTCCGTTATCTCGGAAGGGGAGTCGGGGATCTGGCTGCTCTGAGTATTGACCATGTGCTTCCAGTTGCTGCAGGTCTAAGTGGCCTGAAGGTTATCTCCCTTCTTAGTGGCTGAGGGTTGAAGTTGTTCCTGCTGTGGCAGATCTTTACCCTTGTTCCTGCCTTAGTGGGGGGTCATGGTGTTCATCCTTCCACTGGTCGCTCATGCTGCTGGTGTTGGATGTTTTTCTAAGGTCCTAGACGAGAGTGTTGTCTGGAATTTTTTGGCATTCTCTGTGGGATGGTCTCCCATGTTGGCTTAGGGTCAGCTTTGCTGTCTTGAGGCTGGAGTTTGCGAGTGCTTGTTCAGAGGTGGCTATTTGTCACGAGATAGCCTTTTCTCTGATGGGATTATCATCCTTGTCTGCAGGTTCCAAATTTTTTTCGGTTTCTGTGGGCTTCCTACCTATATTTGACTAGTTTAGCTACTGTGTCTGCTAGACTAGGGTACAGTGGGGAGCTTGTGGCTTCCTTGTGACACCATTAGTCGTATGGTGTTGTGTCAGGGATCTGAGGTTAAATTGATCCCTGGTCCTTGCCCTTCTAGGGAGTTCTTCGCTGGGCAGTTGTCTTTAGCAACTTTGGGTTCGCCTTAGTTGTTTCAAGGTTTCTTTCCTTCGTGGTGGTCCTTTAAACATCTTTTGGATCCTCTGTTTTTCCCCCTGGGGCTAGGTGGAGGTTCCTACTTCGGGTTTAGAGTTAGTTCTGTGTAATCAGTAAGCCCGCGGGACTTGACTCCTTGGGGGCTTGTTGTGTTTGTTGGATCTAGGGATCTGGCGGTCTTTAGCTTGGCTTGTATGTTATTTAACTGATGGGCAGTTACTGGGTCCTTTCAGGTTTTTAACCCCTTGTTCTAAGCGTTAGTTTTTTGGTAGGGTGTTGGGTTTTTTAAGGCTGTGGTGCCCTTCGAAAGGGGCTGCCTTCTGTACCCGCCCTTTTGTTTGCATTCAGTGTCCTCTATAGTTTGGGTATTGTTTTCCCAAAAGTAATGAATGCAGCTGTGGACTCTTCCCGTTTTAAGAAGAAAAACTTAAATTATGCTTACCTGATAATTTTCTTTTCTTCTGACGGGAAGATTCCACAGCTCCCCGACCGTGCTTTATATGAGGCGGCGGTTTTTGTTCTTCTGGCACCTTTTTCACCCTGATATTTCTCCTACTGTTCCTTGTTCCCTTGGCAGAATGACTGGGGGATGAAGGAAGTGGAGACCGTATTAAAGCCTTTGGCTGGGTGTCTTTGCCTCCTCCTGGTGGCCAGGTTCTGAATTCCCAAAAGTAATGAATGCAGTTGTGGACTCTTCCCGTCAGAAGAAAAGAAAATTATCATGTAAGCATAATTTGTTTTTCCACAAAAAAAATAAATACCAAAACCAGGGGTCACAATCTTAAAGGGACAAGAAGCCCAAACATTTTCTTTCATGATTCAAATAGAGAATACAGTTTTAAACAACTTTCTAATTTACTTCTATTATCTAATTTGCTTCATTCTCTTGGTATTATTTGTTGAAGGAGCAGCAATGCACTACTTGTTTCTAACTGAACACATGGGTGAGCCAATGACAATCGTTATATATCTGCAGCCACCAATCGACAACGAGAACCTACGTTCTTTGCTGCTCCTGAGCTTACATAGATAAACCTTTCAGCAAAGAGAAGGAAGCAAAATAAATAATAGAAGTAAATTGGAAAGTTTAAAATTGTATTCTCTATCTGAATCATAAAAGAAAATTTTTGGGTTTCATGTCCCTTTAAGTTAGAGGGTAGCAGATTCAAGAGAAATGTGAGGAATACGTTTTTTACAGAAAGGGTGGTGGTTTCATGGAACAAACTTCCAATTAAGGTGGTAAACACAAAGACTGTAAAGGAATTCGAAAGTGCCTGGGACATTCATAAGGCTATCTTAAGGAAAAAGTAACGTAATATACAGTAGGTAGACTTGATGGGCCTTCTTTGTTCTTATCTACCGTGAAATTCTATGTTTATAAGAGAATGAATCCAATTTGATAATAGAAGTAAACTGGAAAGTTGTTTACAATTGTATGTTCTACTTAAAGTGAATGTAAACTCACCATATTAGCAATCTCTACAAATTAGGGGGACTTTAATTCATCGTTTTTTTTTTTTGTGTACCTGCAAAATCCAAAAATATACCTTTTTATCTCATTTTCTGACCCGCGATTCCTCCGCCGGCCATGTTGTCCCTCTTTTTTCCAATGATTGACAACATCGATTGCCAATCCGGTTTTCCCCCCTGGGGCGTTCAACACCTTTTTTGCAATGTCATGCGCTTCTTCTGCACATGCGTTAGCATATAATACCCAGCTTCAGAAGGGATGCGCTTCCACGAGACGCACATGCTTTATTAGACCCATATACAAATTCCGGCTAAGAACAAACACTTGCAAGTAAGTATCGATGCCGAAGTAACACAGGGAAGTTTGCTAATATTCTAATCGCCTTATATTTATAACGATCGCATCTACAGAGGAGTTATTTTTTTTTTAGCAACTATACTATGTTGTGCCTTGAAGATATCGGATATTAACGCATGCACACCATAAGTATATCCTATTTTCAAGCTTGCACACAGTAAGTATTTTGCTTAGTAAACACATGCGCAGATGAAGTACCAAGGTTTTTAACGCATGCACATAGTAAGGGCTCCACGGGTGCGCGCTTTTGAGATACGTATAGAGCGGGTGGGACCGCTCTATACGTCACACTCTAAAAAACACGGAAGTGCTGGATGGAAGGAGTTCGACCTGAAAACGGAGCAAAGTTAGTATTTCAAATAAATTAAAAATGATTTATATTTTAAAAAAAAAAAGAAAAAAAGTTGGTTTGAATAAGGATGTGTAATAGGAGTATTGGGAGCCTTGAGTAATTGTAAAATTTACATTCACTTTAAAACATGAAAGAAACATTTTCAGTTTTTATAATACTTTTTAAAACATTCTATATAAGACAATGTTTCAAAATGTATTACAGAGCTTTCATTTTGAAAACAATGGATGCACCATTGAATTGAATAAACCATTTTTATGTGGGAATTATCCCGGTCAGCACTGAGCAGGACTCAGCTGTACATAATCATGCACTTCCTGTTAATTTAACATTCAATTTAAATAGTTTAGCCTTTTTTCTTCAAAACAGTGGTTCTTTCATATACAGACAAAAAATGAGTCATATTTCCCTTTCAAAGAGCCAGTTCTGAAAATGTGAAAATTGTTTTAAATGTTACAGCATATTCAGCCCATTGGCGCATTCTGTTGTAATGTTAATTAATATGTGTGTTTAATTTTTTCTTTACCATGTATTCTAGTTAAAGAGGCATAAAACGCAAAATTTAAATTCTCTTCTTAAACTTTACTCTTTATTATTTATGTTGTACTTTTTTCTTGTAATTTAGCAATGAAAATGTTTCCAATTCTTCTAAGATTGGAAATGAATACTGTAGACTTCACAGTCCTAACCCTGTTTTAGGAGCTACACTGTGATTGCTTGATTGCTGAGGTACAGATATACATTAGCCCCTACAGTAGAGGAGATAAGCGAAGACACTTTTAGGTTGCAAAACAGTTAAAACAATATGACATGTTTAAATGCTATTAAACCATTTATTTTGTACTCAGACCTTTTTCTTATGCAGTGTTTATGTGCACATATATACTGTGCATATATTTAAAAAATACGTTTTATGACCCTTAAACTTATTGTATTATTACATTACAGGCATTTTAGCTTCATTGTTAGTGCATCCAAATTGTTTGCTGAAGTACACAGTATTCCTTTCACTGACAAGGTAAGCTTCTGAAAGATACCACAAATCTAAAATCATGGGTTAGGGCAGGGGTTTACATATTTTCTAGACCAAGGTACACTTTTTATTGACTGTTTGTGTTTTTTTTTTTTTTTTACAGGACTTGTCACAAGATGTTATCACAAAAATAATCTCAAAAATGGGCATCAAAGAATTTACTCCTTCAAACAAAGTAAGTATTTCTCTTGTAAGGTGTATCCAGTCCACGGATCATCCATTACTTGTGGGATATTCTCATTCCCAACAGGAAGTTGCAAGAGGACACCCACAGCAGAGCTGTAATATAGCTCCTCCCCTAACTGTCATAGCCAGTCATTCTCTTGCAACTCTCAACAAGCTAGGATGTTGTAGGAGAGAGTGGTTAAATATAGTTAGTTTATATTCTTCAATCAAAAGTTTGTTATTTTTAAATAGTACCGGAGTTGTGCTATTTTATCTCAGGCAGTAAATAGAAGAAGAATCTGCCTGAGGTTTCTATGATCTTAGCAGGTTGTAACTAAGATCCATTGCTATTCTCACATATGTCTGAGGGGATTACACAGATGAGGTAACTTCAGCGAGAGAATGGCGTGCAGTTTATTCTGCTATCAGGTATGTGCAGTTATAATTTTTTCTAGAGATGGAAAACACTAGAAAATGCTGCTGATACCGGATTAATGTAAGTTAAGCCTGAATACAGTGATTTAATAACGACTGGTATCATGCTTACTCCCAGGGGTAATACCCTTATGATATTGCAATATAAACGTTTGCTGGCATGTTTAATCGTTTTTTATATATGCATTGGTGATAAAACTTTATTGGGGCCTAGTTTCTTTCATGTAATTAGCAAGAGTCCATGAGCTAGTGACGTATGGGATATACATTCCTACCAGGAGGGGCAAAGTTTCCCAAACCTCAAAATGCCTATAAATACACCCCTCACCACACCCACAAATCAGTTTTACAAACTTTGCCTCCTATGGAGGTGGTGAAGTAAGTTTGTGCTAGATTCTACGTTGATATGCGCTCCGCAGCAGGTTGGAGCCCGGTTTTCCTCTCAGCGTGCAGTGAATGTCAGAGGGATGTGAGGAGAGTATTGCCTATTTGAATTCAGTGATCTCCTTCTACGGGGTCTATTTCATAGGTTCTCTGTTATCGGTCGTAGAGATTCATCTCTTACCTCCCTTTTCAGATCGACGATATACTCTTATTTATATACCATTACCTCTGCTGATTCTCGTTTCAGTACTGGTTTGGCTTTCTACAAACATGTAGATGAGTGTCCTGGGGTAAGTAAATCTTATTTTCTGTGACACTCTAAGCTATGGTTGGGCACTTTTTTATAAAGTTCGAAATATATGTATTCAAACATTTATTTGCCTTGACTCAGGATGTTCAACATTCCTTATTTCAGACAGTCAGTTTCATATTTGGGATAATGCATATAAATAAATCAATTTTTTTCTTACCTTAAAAATTTGACTTTTTCCCTGTGGGCTGTTAGGCTCGCGGGGGCTGAAAATGCTTAATTTTATTGCGTCATTCTTGGCGCGGACTTTTTTGGTGCAAAAACAACAGTTTTTCGGCGTCATACGTGTCGCCGGAAGTTGCGTCATTTTTGACGTTCTTTTGCGTCAAAAGTGTCGGCGTTCCGGATGTGGCGTCATTTTTGGCGCCAAAAGCATTTAGGCGCCAAATAATGTGGGCGTCATTTTTGGCGCTAAAAAAAAATATGGGCGTCACTATTGTCTCCACATTATTTAAGTCTCATTTTTTATTGCTTCTGGTTGCTAGAAGCTTCTTCACTGGCATTTTTTCCCATTCCTGAAACTGTCATTTAAGGAATTTGATCAATTTTGCTTTATATGTTGTTTTTTCTATTACATATTGCAAGATGTCCCACGTTAAAACTGAGTCAGAAGATACTTCTGGAAAATCGCTGCCTGGGGCTGGAGCTACCAAAGCTAAGTGTATCTACTGTAAACTTATGGTATCTGTTCCTCCAGCTGTTGTTTGTACTGTTTTGTCATGACAAACTGTTAAATGCAGATAATATTTCCTTTAGTACTGTTACATTACCTGTTGCTGTTCTGTCAACATCTAATACTCAGAGTGTTCCTGATAACATAAGAGATTTTGTTTCTAATCCATTAAGAAGGCTATGTCTGTTATTCCTCCTTCTAGTAAATGTAAAAAGTCTTTTAAAACTTCTCATTTTTCAGATAAATTTTTAAATGAACATCATCATTCTGATTCTGATAATGGTTCTTATGGTTCAGAGGATTCTGTCTCAGAGGTTGATGCTGATAAATCTTCATATTTATTTAAAATGAAATTTATTCGTTCTTTACTTAAAGAAGTCCTAATTGCATTAGAAATGGAGGATTCTGGTCCTCTTGTTACTAAATCTAAACGTTTAAATAAGGTTTTTAAATCTCCTGTAGTTATTCCAGAAGTTTTTTTTCTGTCCCTAGTGCTATTTCTGAAGTAATTTCCAGGGAATGGAATAATTTGGATAATTCATTTACTCCTTCTAAACGTTTTAAGCAATTATATCCTGTGCCATCTGACAGATTAGAGTTTTGGGACAAAATCCCTAAAGTTGATGGGGCTGTCTCTACTCTTGTTAAGCGTACTACTATTCCTACGGCAGATGGTACTTCCTTAAGGATCCTTTGGATAGGAAAATTAAATCCTTTCTAAGAAAAGCTTACTTGTGTTCAGGTAATCTTCTTAGACCTGCTATATTTTTAGCGGATGTTGCTGCAGCTTCATCTTTTAGTTAGAAGCTTTAGCGCAACAAGTAACAGATCATAATTCTCATAGCATTTTTATTCTTCAACATGCTAATAATTTTATTTGTAATGCCATCTTTGATATCATTAGAGTTGATGTCAGGTATATGTCTCTAGCTATTTTAGCTAGAAGAGCTTTATGGCTTAAGACTTGGAATGCTGATATGTCTTCTAAGTCTACTCTGCTTTCCCTTTCTTTCCAGGGTAATAATCGTTTTCGTTCCTTTTGTCACAACAGGGAACAAAAACCTGATCCTTCATCCTCAGGAGCGGTATCAGTTTGGAAACCATTTCCAGTCTGGAATAAATCCAAGCCTTTTAGAAAATCAAAGCCAGCTCCTAAGTCCACATGAAGGTGCGGCTCTCATTCCAGCTCAGCTGGTAGGGGGCAGATTACGTTTTTTCTAAGAAATTTGGATCAATTCCGTTCACAATCTTTGGATTCAGAACATTGTTTCAGAAGGGTACAGAATTGGCTTCAAGATAAGGCCTCCTGCTAAGAGATTTTTTCTTTCCCGTGTCCCAGTAAACCCAGCGAAGGCTCAAGCATCTCTGAAATGTGTTTCAGATCTAGAGTTGACTGGAGTAATTTTGCCAGTTCCAGTTCTGGAACAGGGACTGGGGTTTTATGCAAATCTCTTCATTGTACCAAAGAAGGAAAATTCCTTCAGACCAGTTCTGGATCTAAAAATATTGAATCGTTATGTAAGGATACCAACATTCAAAATGGTAACTGTAAGGACTATCCTGCCTTTTGTTCAACAAGGGCATTATATGTCTACTATAGATTTACAGGATGCATATCTGCATATTCCGATTCATCCAGATCACTATCAGTTTCTGAGATTCTCTTTCCTAGACAAGCATTACCAGTTTGTGGCTCTGCCGTTTGGCCTAGCTACAGCTCCAAGAATTTTTACGAAGGTTCTTGGTGCCCTTCTGTCTGTAATCAGAGAACAGGGTATTGTGGTATTCCTTATTTGGACGATATCTTGGTACTTGCTCAGTCTTCACATTTAGCAGAATCTCATTTGAATCGACTTGTGTTGTTTCTTCAACATCATGGTTGGAGGATCAATTTACCAAAAAGTTCATTGATTCCTCAGACTTAGGTAACCTTTTTAGGTTTTCAGATAGATTCAGTATCCATAACTCTATCTTTGATAGACATGTGACGTCTAAAGTTGATATCAGCTTGTCGAAACCTTCAGTCACAATCTTTCCCTTCGGTAGCCTTATGCATGGAAATTCTAGGTCTTATGACTGCGGCATCGGACGCGATCCCCTTTGCTCGTTTTCACATGCGGCCTCTTCAGCTCTGTATGCTGAACCAGTGGTGCAGGGATTACACAAAGATATCTCAATTAATATCTTTAAAACCGATTGTACAACACTCTCTGACGTGGTGGACAGATCACCATCGTTTAGTTCAGGGGGCTTCTTTTGTTCTTCCGACCTGGACTGTAATTTCAACAGATGCAAGTCCTACAGGTTGGGGAGCTGTGTGGGGGTCTCTGACAGCACAAGGGGTTTGGGAATCTCAGGAGGTGAGATTACCGATCAATATTTTGGAACTCCGTGCAATTTTCAGAGCTCTTCAGTCTTGGCCTCTTCTAAAGAGAGAATCGTTCATTTGTTTTCAGACAGACAATGTCACAACTGTGGCATACATCAATCATCTAGGAGGGACTCACAGTCCTCTGGCTATGAAAGAAGTATCTCGAATTCTGGTATGGGCGGAATCCAGCTCCTGTCTAGTTTCTGCGGTTCATATCCCAGGTATAGACAATTGGGAAGCGGATTATCTCAGTCGCCACACGTTTCATCCGGGCGAATGGTCTCTTCTCCCAGAAGTATTTCTTCAGATTGTTCAAATATGGGGTCTTCCAGAAATAGATCTGATGGCTTCTCATCTAAACAAGAAACTTCCCAGGTATCTGTCCAGATCCAGGGATCCTCAAGCGGAAGCAGTGGATGCGTTGTCACTTCCTTGGAAGTATCATCCTGCCTATATCTTTCCGCCTCTAGTTCTTCTTCCAAGAGTAATCTCCAAGATTCTGAAGGAATGCTCATTTGTTCTGCTGGTGGCTCCAGCATGGCCTCACAGGTTTTTGGTATGCGGAGCCTGTCCGGATGGCCTCTTGCCAACCGTGGACTCTTCCGTTAAGACCAGACCTTCTGTCACAAGGTCCTTTTTTCCATCAGGATCTCAAATCCTTAAATTTAAAGGTATGGAGATTGAACGCTTGATTCTTAGTCAAAGAGGTTTCTCTGACTCTGTGATTATTACTATGTTCCAGGCTCGTAAATCCGTATCTAGGGAGATATATTATAGAGTCTGGAAGACTTATATTTCTTGGTGTCTTTCTCATCATTTTTCCTGGCATTCTTTTAGAATTCCGAGAATTTTACAGTTTCTTCAGGATGGTTTGGATAAAGGTTTGTCTGCAAGTTCCTTGAAAGGACAAATCTCTGCTCTTTCTGTTCTTTTTCACAGAAAGATTGTTAATCTTCCTGATATTCATTGTTTTGTACAAGCTTTGGTTCGTATAAAACCTGTCATTAAGTCAATTTCTCCTCCTTGGAGTTTGAATTTGGTTTTGGGGGCTCTTCAAGCTCCTCCGTTTGAACCTATGCATTTTTTGGTCATTAAATTACTTTCTTGAAAAGTTTTGTTCCTTTTGGCCATCTCTTCTGCCAGAAGAGTTTCTGAATTATCTGCTCTTTCTTGTGAGTCTCCTTTTCTGATTTTTCATCAGGATAAGGCGGTGTTGCGAACTTCTTTTAAATTTTTACCTAAGGTTGTGAATTCTAACAACATTAGTAGAGAAATTGTGGTTCCTTCATTATGTCCTAATCCTAAGAATTCTAAGGAGAAATCATTGCTTTCTTTGGATGTAGTTAGAGCTTTGAAATATTATGTTGAAGCTACTAAGAATTTTCAAAAGACTTCTAGTCTATTTGTTATCTTTTCCGGTTCTAGGTAAGGTCAGAAGGCTTCTGCCATTTCTTTGGCATCTTGGTTGATATCTTTAATTCATCATGCTTATGTAGAGTCGGGTAAAACTCCGACTCAAAGGATTACAGCTCATTCTACTAGGTCAGTTTCTACTTCCTGGGCGTTTAGGAATGAAGCTTCGGTTGTTCAGATTTGCAAAGCAGCAACTTGGTCTTCTTTGAATACTTTTACTAAATTCTACCATTTTGATGTGTTTTTCTTCTTCTGAAGCAGTTTTTGGTAGAAAAGTACTTCAGGCAGCTGTTTCAGTTTGATTCTTCTGCTTATATTTTCAGTTTTTTTCATTATAAGTTTTAAACTTTGTTTGGGTGTGGATTATTTTCAGCGGAATTGGCTGTCTTTATTTTATCCCTCCCTCTCTAGTGACTCTTGCGTGGAAGATCCACATCTTGGGTAGTCATTATCCCATACATCACTAGCTCATGGACTCTTGCTAATTACATGAAAGAAAACATAATTTATGTAAGAACTTACCTGATAAATTCATTTCTTTCATATTAGCAAGAGTCCATGAGGCCCACCCTTTTTTGTGGTGGTTATGATTTTTTTGTATAAAGCACAATTATTCCAATTCCTTATATTTATGCTTCGCACTTTTTTCTTATCACCCCACTTCTTGGCTATTCGTTAAACTGATTTGTGGGTGTGGTGAGGGGTGTATTTATAGGCATTTTGAGGTTTGGTAAACTTTGCCCCTCCTGGTAGGAATGTATATCCCATACGTCACTAGCTCATGGACTCTTGCTAATATGAAAGAAATGAATTTATCAGGTAAGTTCTTACATAAATTATGTTTTTTTCCACATGGCTGGCTTAAATTTTGACTAGAAACAGTTTTACTGAGGCTTTCCACTGTTATAGTATAAAAGTTACAGTTGGTGCAGTTAAAATTACAAACTGTGACATCCAGCTTCCCTCAGGAGTCCCCTGTATGCTATAGGACATCTCTAAAGGGCTCAAAGGCTTTCCAAAGTCGTTTATTGGGGAAGGTAGGACCACAGCTTGCTGTGGCAGTTGGTTGTGACTGTTTAAAAAAAAAAAAACCAACAAAAAAAAAAGTCTATTTCTCCAACATAGGTGTGTCCGGTCCACGGCGTCATCCTTACTTGTGGGATATTCTCTTCCCCAACAGGAAATGGCAAAGAGCCCAGCAAAGCTGGTCACATGATCCCTCCTAGGCTCCGCCTTCCCCAGTCATTCTCTTTGCCGTTGTACAGGCAACATCTCCACGGAGATGGCTTAGAGTTTTTTAGTGTTTAACTGTAGTTTTTATTATTCAATCAAGAGTTTGTTATTTTAAAATAGTGCTGGTATGTACTATTTACTCTGAAACAGAAAAGAGATGAAGATTTCTGTTTGTAAGAGGAAAATGATTTTAGCAACCGTTACTAAAATCGATGGCTGTTCCACACAGGACTGTTGAGAGGAATTAACTTCAGTTGGGGGAACAGTGAGCAGACTTTTGCTGCTTGAGGTATGACACATTCTAACAAGACGATGTAATGCTGGAAGCTGTCATTTTCCCTATGGGATCCGGTAAGCCATTTTTATTACAGAAAGAAAAAAAGGGCTTCACAAGGGCTTTCTAAGACTGTAGACATTTTCTGGGCTAAATCGATTTATATTTTATACTCCATAGCCTTGAGGAATTATTTTAATCTTGGGAATTATGTAAAATAACCGGCAGGCACTGTATTGGACACCTTATTCTCTAGGGGCTTTCCCTAATCATAGGCAGAGTCTCATTTTCGCGCCTGTATTGCGCACTTGTTTTTGAGAAGCATGACATGCAGATGCATGTGTGAGGAGCTCTGATACATAGAAAAGACTTTCTGAAGGCGTCATTTGGTATCGTATTCCCCTTTGGGCTTGGTTGGGTCTCAGCAAAGCAGATACCAGGGACTGTAAAGGGGTTAAATATAAAAACGGCTCCGGTTCCGTTATTTTAAGGGTTAAAGCTTCCAAATTTGGTGCGCAATACTTTTAAGGCTTTAAGACACTGTGGTGAAATTTTGGTGAATTTTGAACAATTCCTTCATACTTTTTCGCAATTGCAGTAATAAAGTGTGTTCAGTTTAAAATTTAAAGTGACAGTAACGGTTTATTTTAAAACGTTTTTTGTACTTTGTTATCAAGTTTTTGCCTGTTTAACATGTCTGAACTACCAGATAGACTGTGTTCTGAATGTGGGGAAGCCAAGGTTCCTTCTCATTTAAATAGATGTGATTTATGTGACACAAAATTTAGAGAAAATGATGCCCAAGATGATTCCTCAAGTGAGGGGAGTAAGCATGGTACTGCATCATCCCCTCCTTCGTCTACACCAGTCTTGCCCACACAGGAGGCCCCTAGTACATCTAGCGCGCCAATACTCCTTACTATGCAACAATTAACGGCTGTAATGGATAATTCTATCAAAAACATTTTAGCCAAAATGCCCACTTATCAGCGAAAGCGCGACTGCTCTGTTTTAGAAAATACTGAAGAGCATGAGGACGCTGATGATATTGGTTCTGAAGGGCCCCTACACCAGTCTGAGGGGGCCAGGGAGGTTTTGTCTGAGGGAGAAATTTCAGATTCAGGGAAAATTTCTCAACAAGCTGAACCTGATGTGATTACATTTAAATTTAAATTGGAACATCTCCGCGCTCTGCTTAAGGAGGTGTTATCCACTCTGGATGATTGTGAGAATTTGGTCATTCCAGAGAAACTATGTAAAATGGACAAGTTCCTAGAGGTCCCGGGGCCCCCCGAAGCTTTTCCTATACCCAAGCGGGTGGCGGACATTGTAAATAAAGAATGGGAAAGGCCCGGTATACCTTTCGTCCCTCCCCCCATATTTAAAAAATTGTTTCCTATGGTCGACCCCAGAAAGGACTTATGGCAGACAGTCCCCAAGGTCGAGGGGGCGGTTTCTACTCTAAACAAACGCACCACTATACCCATAGAAGATAGTTGTGCTTTCAAAGATCCTATGGATAAAAAATTAGGTTTGCTTAAAAAGATGTTTGTTCAGCAAGGTTACCTTCTACAACCAATTTCATGCATTGTTCCTGTCACTACAGCCGCGTGTTTCTGGTTCGATGAGCTAGAAAAGGCGATCAATAATAATTCTTCTTCTTATGAGGAGATTATGGACAGAATTCGTGCTCTCAAATTGGCTAATTCTTTCACCCTAGACGCCACTTTGCAATTGGCTAGGTTAGCGGCGAAAAATTCTGGTTTTGCTATTGTGGCGCGCAGAGCGCTTTGGTTAAAATCTTGGTCAGCGGATGCGTCTTCCAAGAACAAATTGCTTAACATTCCTTTCAAGGGGAAAACGCTGTTTGGCCCTGACTTGAAAGAGATTATCTCTGATATCACTGGGGGCAAGGGCCACGCCCTTCCTCAGGATAGGTCTTTCAAGGCCAAAAATAAACCTAATTTTCGTCCCTTTCGCAGAAACGGACCAGCCCCAAGTGCTACGTCCTCTAAGCAAGAGGGTAATACTTCTCAAGCCAAGCCAGCCTGGAGGCCAATGCAAGGCTGGAACAAAGGAAAGCAGGCCAAGAAACCTGCCACTGCTACCAAGACAGCATGAGATGTTGGCCCCCGATCCGGGACCGGATCTGGTGGGGGGCAGACTCTCTCTCTTCGCTCAGGCTTGGGCAAGAGATGTTCTGGATCCTTGGGCGCTAGAAATAGTCTCCCAAGGTTATCTTCTGGAATTCAAGGGGCTTCCCCCAAGGGGGAGGTTCCACAGGTCTCAATTGTCTTCAGACCACATAAAAAAACAGGCATTCTTACATTGTGTAGAAGACCTGTTAAAGATGGGAGTGATTCATCCTTTTCCATTAGGAGAACAAGGGATGGGGTTCTACTCCAATCTGTTCGTAGTTCCCAAAAAAGAGGGAACATTCAGACCAATCTTAGATCTCAAGATCCTAAACAAGTTTCTCAAGGTTCCATCGTTCAAAATGGAAACCATTCGAACTATTCTTCCTTCCATCCAGGAAGGTCAATTCATGACCACGGTGGATTTAAAGGATGCGTATCTACATATTCCTATCCACAAGGAACATCATCGGTTCCTAAGGTTCGCATTCCTGGACAAGCATTACCAGTTTGTGGCACTTCCGTTCGGATTAGCCACTGCTCCAAGGATTTTCACAAAGGTACTAGGGTCCCTTCTAGCGGTGCTAAGACCAAGGGGCATTGCAGTAGTACCTTACTTGGACGACATTCTGATTCAAGCGTCGTCCCTTCCTCAAACAAAGGCTCACACGGACATTGTCCTGGCCTTTCTCAGATCTCACGGGTGGAAAGTGAACGCAGAAAAATGTTCTCTGTCTCCGTCAACAAGGGTTCCCTTCTTGGGAACAATAATAGACTCCTTAGAAATGAGGATTTTTCTGACAGAGGCCAGAAAATCAAAACTTCTGAACTCTTGTCAAATACTTCATTCTGTTCCTCTTCCTTCCATAGCGCAGTGCATGGAAGTAATAGGTTTGATGGTAGCGGCAATGGACATAGTTCCTTTTGCACGCATTCATCTAAGACCATTACAACTGTGCATGCTCAGTCAGTGGAATGGGGACTATACAGACTTGTCTCCGACGATACAAGTAAATCAGAGGACCAGAGATTCACTCCGTTGGTGGCTGTCCCTGGACAACCTGTCACAGGGGATGAGCTTCCGCAGACCAGAGTGGGTCATTGTCACGACCGACGCCAGTCTGGTGGGCTGGGGCGCGGTCTGGGGACCCCTGAAAGCTCAGGGTCTTTGGTCTCGGGAAGAATCTCTTCTACCGATAAATATTCTGGAACTGAGAGCGATACTCAATGCTCTCAAGGCTTGGCCTCAGCTAGCAAAGGCCAAGTTCATACGGTTTCAATCAGACAACATGACGACTGTTGCGTACATCAACCATCAGGGGGGAACAAGGAGTTCCCTGGCGATGGAAGAAGTGACCAAAATCATTCAATGGGCGGAGACTCACTCCTGCCACTTGTCTGCAATCCACATCCCAGGAGTGGAAAATTGGGAAGCGGATTTTCTGAGTCGTCAGACATTTCATCCGGGGGAGTGGGAACTCCATCCGGAAATCTTTGCCCAAATCACTCAATTGTGGGGCATTCCAGACATGGATCTGATGGCCTCTCGTCAGAACTTCAAGGTTCCTTGCTACGGGTCCAGATCCAGGGATCCCAAGGCGACTCTAGTAGATGCACTAGTAGCACCTTGGACCTTCAAACTAGCTTATGTATTCCCGCCGTTTCCTCTCATCCCCAGGCTGGTAGCCAGGATCAATCAGGAGAGAGCATCGGTGATCTTGATAGCTCCTGCGTGGCCACGCAGGACTTGGTATGCAGACCTGGTGAATATGTCATCGGCTCCACCATGGAAGCTACCTTTGAGACGAGACCTTCTTGTTCAAGGTCCGTTCGAACATCCGAATCTGGTCTCACTCCAACTGACTGCTTGGAGATTGAACGCTTGATCTTATCAAAGCGAGGGTTCTCAGATTCTGTCATTGATACTCTTGTTCAGGCCAGAAAGCCTGTAACTAGAAAAATTTACCACAAAATATGGAAAAAATATATCTGTTGGTGTGAATCTAAAGGATTCCCTTGGGACAAGGTAAAAATTCCTAAGATTCTATCCTTCCTTCAAGAAGGTTTGGAGAAAGGATTATCTGCTAGTTCCTTGAAGGGACAGATTTCTGCCTTGTCTGTGTTACTTCACAAAAAACTGGCAGCTGTGCCAGATGTTCAAGCCTTTGTTCAGGCTCTGGTTAGAATCAAGCCTGTTTACAAACCTTTGACTCCTCCTTGGAGTCTCAATTTAGTTCTTTCAGTTCTTCAGGGGGTTCCGTTTGAACCCTTACATTCCGTTGATATTAAGTTATTATCTTGGAAAGTTTTGTTTTTGGTTGCAATTTCTTCTGCTAGAAGAGTTTCAGAATTATCTGCTCTGCAGTGTTCTCCTCCTTATCTGGTGTTCCATGCAGATAAGGTGGTTTTACGTACTAAACCTGGTTTTCTTCCGAAAGTTGTTTCTAACAAAAACATTAACCAGGAGATAGTCGTGCCTTCTTTGTGTCCGAATCCAGTTTCAAAGAAGGAACGTTTGTTGCACAATTTGGATGTTGTTCGTGCTCTAAAATTCTATTTAGATGCTACAAAGGATTTTAGACAAACATCTTCCTTGTTTGTTGTTTATTCTGGTAAAAGGAGAGGTCAAAAAGCAACTTCTAACTCTCTCTCTTTTTGGCTTAAAAGCATCATCAGATTGGCTTACGAGACTGCCGGACGGCAGCCTCCTGAAAGAATCACAGCTCATTCCACTAGGGCTGTGGCTTCCACATGGGCCTTCAAGAACGAGGCTTCTGTTGATCAGATATGTAAGGCAGCGACTTGGTCTTCACTGCACACTTTTACTAAATTTTACAAATTTGATACTTTTGCTTCTTCTGAGGCTATTTTTGGGAGAAAGGTTTTGCAAGCCGTGGTGCCTTCCATCTAGGTGACCTGATTTGCTCCCTCCCTTCATCCGTGTCCTAAAGCTTTGGTATTGGTTCCCACAAGTAAGGATGACGCCGTGGACCGGACACACCTATGTTGGAGAAAACAGAATTTATGTTTACCTGATAAATTACTTTCTCCAACGGTGTGTCCGGTCCACGGCCCGCCCTGGTTTTTTAATCAGGTCTGATAATTTATTTTCTTTAACTACAGTCACCACGGTATCATATGGTTTCTCCTATGCAAATATTCCTCCTTTACGTCGGTCGAATGACTGGGGAAGGCGGAGCCTAGGAGGGATCATGTGACCAGCTTTGCTGGGCTCTTTGCCATTTCCTGTTGGGGAAGAGAATATCCCACAAGTAAGGATGACGCCGTGGACCGGACACACCGTTGGAGAAAGTAATTTATCAGGTAAACATAAATTCTGTTTTCGTTTTTTTGATCCGTTTTTTGAACTAAGGGGTTAATCATCCATTTGCAAGTGGATGCAATGCTCTGCTAGCCTATTACATACACTGTAAAAATTTCGTTTGATTTACTGCATTTTTTCACTGTTTTTCAAATTCTGACAAAATTTGTTTCTCTTAAAGGCACAGTACCGTTTTTTATATTTGCTTGTTAACTTGATTTAAAGTGTTTTCCAAGCTTGCTAGTCTCATTACTAGTCTGTATAAACATGTCTGACATAGAAGAAACTCCTTGTTCATTATGTTTAAAAGCCATGGTGGAACCCCCTCTTAGAATGTGTACCAAATGTACTGATTTCATTTTATGCAATAAAGATCATATTCTGTTTTTAAAAAAATTATCACCAGAAGAATCTGACGAAGGGAAATTTATGCCGACTAACTCTCCCCACGTGTCAGACCCTTTGACTCCCGCCCAAGGGACTCACGCTCAAATGGCGCCAAGTACATCTAGGGCGCCCATAGCGTTTACTTTACAAGACATGGCGGCAGTCATGGATAATACACTGTCAGCGGTATTAGCCAGACTACCTGAACTTAGAGGTTAGCGAGATAGCTCTGGGGTGAGACAAAATGCAGAGCATACTGACGCTTTAAGAACCATGTCTGATACTGCCTCACAATATGCAGAAGCTGAGGAAGGAGAGCTTCAGTCAGTGGGTGATGTTAATGACTCAGGAAAGATACCTGATTCTAATATTTCTGCATTTAAATTTAAGCTTGAACACCTCCGCGTGTTACTTAGGGAGGTTTTAGCTGCTCTGAATGACTGTGATACCATTGCAGTGCCAGAGAAATTTTGTAGACTGGATAAATGCTTTGCAGTGCCGGTGTGTACTGATGTTTTTCCAATACCTAAAAGGTTTACAGAAATTATTAATAAGGAATGGGATAGACCAGGTGTGCCGTTCTCTTCCCCTCCTATTTTTAGAAAAATGTTTTCCAATAGACGCCACCACACGGGACTTATGGCAGACAGTCCCTAAGGTGGAGGGAGCAGTTTCTACTCTAGCAAAGCGTACTACTATCCCTGTCGAGGACAGTTGTGCTTTTTTAGAGCCAATGGATAAAAAATTAGAATGTTACCTTAAGAAAATATTTATTCAACAAGGTTTTATCCTACAGCCCATTGCATGCATTGCCCCTGTCACTGCTGCTGCGGCGTACTGGTTTGAGTCTCTGGAAGAGGCTTTACAGGTAGAGACTCCATTGGGTGACATACTTGGCAAACTTAGAGCACTTAAGCTAGCCAATTATTTTATTTCTGATGCCATTGTTCATTTGAATAAACTAACGGCTAAGAATTCTGGTTTTGCTATACAGGCGCGCAGAGCGCTATGGCTTAAATCATGGTCAGCTGACGTGACTTTAAAATCTAAGCTACTTAACATTCCCTTCAAGGGGCAGACCCTATTCGGGCCTGGTTTGAAGGAGATTATTGCTGATATCACGGGAGGAAAAGGTTGTGCCCTTCCTCAGAACAGGTCCAAATCTAGGGCCAAACAGTCTAATTTTCGTGCCTTTCAAAACTTCAAGGCAGGTGCGGCATCAACTTCCTCTAATAATAAACAAGAGGGAACTTTTGCTCAATCCAAGACGGTCTGGAGACCAAACCAGACCTGGAAAAAAGGTAAGCAGGTCAAAAAGCCTGCTGCTGCCTCTAAGACAGCATGAAGGAACGACCCCCTATCCGGTAACGGATCTAGTAGGGGGCAGACTTTCACTCTTCGCCCAGGCGTGGGCAAGAGATGTTCAGGATCCCTGGGCGTTGGAAATTATATCCCAGGGATATCTTCTGGACTTCAAAGCTTCACCTTTCACAATTATCTGCAAACCAGATAAAGAGTGAGGCATTCTTACACTGTGTACAAGACCTCCTAGTTATGGGAGTGATCCATCCAGTTCCAAAGGAGGAACAGTGTTTTTACTCAAATCTGTTTGTGGTTCCCAAAAAAGAGGGAACCTTCAGACCGATTTTGGATCTAAAGATCTTAAACAAATTCCTCAAAGTTCCGTCGTTCAAGATGAAAACTATTCGTACCATCCTACCACTGATCCAGGAGGGTCAATATATGACTAAAGTGGATCTAAAGGATGCTTATCTTCACATTCCGATACACAAAGATCATCATCGGTTTCTCAGGTTTGCCTTTCAAGACAGGCATTACCAGTTGTAGCTCTTCCCTTTGGATTAGCTACAGCCCCAAGAATCTTTACAAAGGTTCTAGGGTCGCTTTTGGCGGTCCTAAGGCCGCGGGGCATAGCAGTAGCCCCTTATTTAGACGACATCCTGATACAGGCGTCAAACTTCCAAATTGCCAAGTCTCATACGGACATAGTACTGGCATTTCTGAGGTCGCATGGGTGGAAAGTGAACGAGGAAAAGTGTTCTCTATCCCCACTCACAAGAGTTTCCTTTCTAGGGACTCTGATAGATTCTGTAGAAATGAAAATTTACCTTGACGGAGTCCAGGTTAGCAAAGCTTCTAAATTCCTGTCGGGTTCTTCATTCCATTCCGCGCCCTTTGGTGGCTCAGTGTATGGAAGTAATCGGCTTAATGGTAGCGGCAATGGACATAGTGCCGTTTGCACGCTTACATCTCAGACCGCTGCAACTATGCAGGCTCAGTCAGTGGAGCGGGGATTACACAGATTTGGCCCCTCAACTGAATCTGGACCAAGAGACCAGGGATCCTCTTCCCTGGTGGCTATCTCGGGTCCATCTGTCCAAAGGTATGACCTTCGCAGGCCAGATTGGACTATTGTAACAACAAATGCCAGCCTTCTAGGTTGGGGTGCAGTCTGGAACTCCCTGTAGGCTCAGGGATCGTGGACTCAGGAGGAGTCTCTCCTTCCAATAAATATTCTGGAACTAAGAGCGATATTCAAGGCTCTTCAGGTTTGGCCTCAGTTAGCAACTCTGAGGTACATCAAATTTCAGTCGGTCAACATCACGACTGTAGCTTACATCAACCATCGAGGGGGAACAAGAAGTTCCCTAGAGATGTTAGAAGTTTCAAAAATAATTCACTGGGCAGAGATTCACTCTTGCCACCTATCAGCTATCCATATCCCAGGTGTAGAGCACTGGGAGGCGGATTTTCTAAGTCGTCAGACTTTTCATCCGGGAGAGTGGGAACTCCATCCGGAGGTATTTGCACAACTGATTCTCCGTTGGGGCAAACCAGAACTGGATCTCATGGCGTCTCGCCAGAACGCCAAGCTTCCGTGTTACGGATCCAGGTCCAGGGATCCTAAGGCGACACTGATAGATACTCTAGCAGCGCCCTGGTCTTTCAACCTGGCTTATGTGTTTCCACCGTTTCCTCTGCTCCCTCGACTGATTGCCAAGATCAAGCAGGAGAGAGCATCAGTGATTCTGATAGCACCTCCGTGGCCACGCAGGACCTGGTATGCAGATCTAGTGAACATGTCATCCTTTCCACCATGGTCTCTGCCTCTGAGACAGGACCTTCTACTTCAGGGTCCTTTCAACCATCCAAATCTCATTTCTCTGAGGCTGACTGCCTGGAGATTGAATGCTTGATTTTATCAAAGCGTGGCTTCTCCGAGTCAGTTATTGATACCTTAATACAGGCACGAAAGCCTGTCACCAGGAAAATTTACCATAAGGTATGGCGTAGATATCTTTATTGGTGTGAATCCAAGGGTTACTCATGGAGTAAGGTCAGGATTCCTAGGATTTTATCTTTTCTCCAAGAAGGTTTGGAAAAAGGATTGTCAGCTAGTTTCTTAAAGGGACAGATTTTTGCTCTGTCTATACTTTTGCACTAGCGTCTGGCAGATGTTCCAGACGTTCAGGCATTTTGTCAGGCTTTAGTTTGAATCAAGCCTGTGTTTAAACCTGTTGCTCCACCATGGAGCTTAAACTTGGTTCTTAAGGTTCTTCAAGGAGTTCCGTTTGAACCTCTTCATTCCATAGATATCAAACTTTTATCTTGGAAAGTTTTTTTTTTTTTTTTTTTTTGGTAGCTATTTCCTCGGCTCGTAGAGTCTCTGAGCTATCTGCCTTACAATGTGATTCTCCTTATCTGATTTTTCATACGGATAAGGTAGTCCTGCGTACCAAACCTGGGTTCTTACCTAAGGTGGTATCTAACAAGAATATCAATCAAGAGATTGTGGTTCCATCCTTGTGTTACACAATCTGGACGTGGTCTGTGCTTTAAAGTTTTACTTACAAGCTACTAAAGATTTTCGTCAAACATCTGCTTTGTTTGTTGTCTACTCTGGACAGAGGAGAGGTCAAAAGGCTTTGGCAACCTCTTTTTCTTTTTGGCTAAGAAGCTTAATCCGCTTAGCCTATGAGACTGCTTGGCAGCAGCCTCCTGAAAGGATTACAGCTCATTCCACTAGAGCTGTGGCTTCCACTTGGGCCTTTAAAAATGAGGCTTCTGTTGAACAGATTTGCAAGGCGGCGACTTGGTCTTCGCTTCATACTTTTTCAAAATTTTACAAATTTGATACTTTTGCTTCTTCGGAGGCTATATTTGGGAGAAAGGTTTTACAGGCAGTGGTTCCTTCCATTTAAGTTCCTGCCTTGTCCCTCCCTTCATCCGTGTACTTTAGCTTTGGTATTGGTATCCCACAAGTAATGGATGATCCGTGGACTGGATACACCTTACAAGAGAAAACACAATTTATGCTTACCTGATAAATTTATTTCTCTTGTGTATCCAGTCCACGGCCCGCCCTGTCATTTTAAGGCAGGTAATTTTTAAATTTAAACTACAGTAACCACTACACCCTATGGTTCCTCCTTTCTCGGCTTGTTTTCGGTCGAATGACTGGCTATGACAGTTAGGGGAGGAGCTATATTACAGCTCTGCTGTGGGTGTCCTCTTGCAACTTCCTGTTGGGAATGAGAATATCCCACAAGTAATGGATGATCCGTGGACTGGATACACCACAAGAGAAATAAATTTATCAGGTAAGCATAAATTGTGTTTTTTTTTCAACTTTGTATAAAAACGTGTTTGTTACATTGACATTCTACTGTATGTATATTTAAGTACAGTTTAATATAACAGACAAGAAATGCTTACCTTTCACAAACATCTTCTATTACTTTGAAAGCACTGAAGGAATCACTGCCTCCAGCTCTTTCCACTTTCTTCAAATGTGTTCTTCTGTGAATTGCTTCTATCAGGGGTCAAGTCCTACAAAAAATAGTGTGGGAACTCACCAAGACTCCCACCCCCTGTCACAATTAATTTTGTGTGTGTATATATATATATATATATATATATATATATATATATATATATTTCTTTCATGTAATTAGCAAGAGTCCATGAGCTAGTGACGTATGGGATATACATTCCTACCAGGAGGGGCAAAGTTTCCCAAACCTCAAAATGCCTATAAATACACCCCTCACCACACCCACAAATCAGTTTTACAAACTTTGCCTCCTATGGAGGTGGTGAAGTAAGTTTGTGCTAGATTCTACGTTGATATGCGCTCTGCAGCAGGTTGGAGCCCGGTTTTCCTCTCAGCGTGCAGTGAATGTCAGAGGGATGTGAGGAGAGTATTGCCTATTTGAATTCAATGATCTCCTTCTACGGGGTCTATTTCATAGGTTCTCTGTTATCGGTCGTAGAGATTCATCTCTTACCTCCCTTTTCAGATCGACAATATACTCTTATATATACCATTACCTCTACTGATTTTCGTTTCAGTACTGGTTTGGCTTTCTACAACTTGTAGATGAGTGTCCTGGGGTAAGTAAGTCTTATTTTCTGTGACACTCTAAGCTAAGTTCTAAATATATGTATTCAAACATTTATTTGCCTTGACTCAGGATGTTGAACGTTCCTTATTTCAGACAGTCAGTTTCATATTTGGGATAATGCATATGAATAAATCAATTTTTTTTTTTTTTTACCTTAAAATTTGACTTTTTTCCCTGTGGGCTGTTAGGCTCGCGGGGGCTGAAAATGCTTCATTTTATTGCGTCATTCTTGGCGCGGACTTTTTTGGCGCGAAATTTTTTTTTCTGTTTCCGGCGTCATACTTTTTTTGCGCCAAAAGTGTCGGCGTTCCGGATGTGGCGTCATTTTTGGCGCCAAAAGCATTTAGGCGCCAAATAATGTGGGCGTCTTTTTTGGCGCTTAAAAAATATGGGCGTCACTATTGTCTCCACATTATTTAAGTCTTATTTTTTTATTGCTTCTGGTTGCTAGAAGCTTGTTCACTGGCATTTTTTCCCATTCCTGAAACTGTCATTTAAGGAATTTGATCAATTTTGCTTTATATGTTGTTTTTTCTATTACATATTGCAAGATGTCCCACGTTAACACTGAGTCAGAAGATACTTCTGGAAAGTCGCTGTCTGGTGCTGGATCTACCAAAGCTAAGTGTATCTGCTGTAAACTTATGGTATCTGTTCCTCCAGCTGTTGTTTGTACTGATTGTCATGACAAATTTGTTAATGCAGATAATATTTCCTTTAGTACTGTTACATTACCTGTTGCTGTTCTGTCAACATCTAATACTCAGAGTGTTCCTGATAACATAAGAGATTTTGTTTCTAAATCCATTAAGAAGGCTATGTCTGTTATTCCTCCTTCTAGTAAACGTAAAAAGTCTTTTAAAACTTCTAATTTTTTCAGATGAATTTTTAAATGAACATCATCATTCTGATTCTGATAATGGTTCTTCTGGTTCAGAGGATTCTGTCTCAGAGGTTGATGCTGATAAATCTTCATATTTATTTAAAATGGAATTTATTCGTTCTTTACTTAAAGAAGTCCTAATTGCATTAGAAATAGAGGATTCTAGTCCTCTTGATACTAAATCTAAACGTTTAGATAAGGTTTTTAAATCTCCTGTAGTTATTCCAGAAGTTTTTTCTGTCCCTGATGCTATTTCTGAAGTAATTTCCAGGGAATGGAATAATTTGGGTAATTCATTTACTCCTTCTAAACGTTTTAAACAATTATATCCTGTGCCATCTGACAGATTAGAGTTTTGGGACAAAATCCCTAAGGTTGATGGGGCTGTCTCTACTCTTGCTAAGCGTACTACTATTCCTACGGCAGATGGTACTACCTTTAAGGATCCTTTAGATAGGAAAATTGAATCCTTTCTAAGAAAAGCTTACTTGTGTTCAGGTAATCTTCTTAGACCTGCTATATCTTTAGCGGATGTTGCTGCAGCTTCAACTTTTTGGTTAGAAGCTTTAGCGCAACAAGTAACAGATCATAATTCTCATAGCATTATTAATCTTCTTCAACATGCTAATAATTTTATTTGTGATGCCATCTTTGATATCATTAGAGTTGATGTCAGGTATATGTCTCTAGCTATTTTAGCTAGAAGAGCTTTATAGCTTAAAACTTGGAATGCTGATATGTCTTCTAAGTCAACTTTGCTTTCCCTTTCTTTCCAGGGTAATAAATTATTTGGTTCTCAGTTGGATTCTATTATCTCAACTGTTACTGGAGGGAAAGGAACTTTTTTACCACAGGATAAAAATTCTAAAGGTAAATTTAGGTCTAATAATCGCTTTCGTTCCTTTCGTCACAATAAGGAACAAAAGCCTGATCCTTCACCCACAGGAGCGGTGTCAGTTTGGAAACCATCTCCAGTCTGGAATAAATCCAAGCCTTTTAGAAAACCAAAGTCAGCTCCTAAGTCCACATGAAGGTGCGGCCCTCATTCCAGCTCAGCTGGTAGGGGGCAGATTACGTTTTTTCAAAGAAATTTGGATCAATTCCGTTCACAATCTTTGGATTCAGAACATTGTTTCAGAAGGGTACAGAATTGGCTTCAAGATAAGGCCTCCTGCAAAGAGATTTTTTCTTTCCCGTGTCCCAGTAAACCCAGCGAAGGCTCAAGCATTTCTGAATTGTGTTTCAGATCTAGAGTTGGCTGGAGTAATTATGCCAGTTCCAGTTCTGGAACAGGGGCTGGGGTTTTATTCAAATCTCTAAATTTTACAAAAGAAGGAGAATTCCTTCAGACCAGTTCTGGATCTAAAAATATTGAATCGTTATGTAAGGATACCAACATTCAAAATGGTAACTATAAGGACTATCCTGCCTTTTGTTCAGCAAGGGCATTATATGTCTACAATAGATTTACAGGATTCATATCTGCATATTCCGATTCATCCAGATCACTATCAGTTTCTGAGATTCTCTTTCCTAGACAAGCATTACCAGTTTGTGGCTCTACCGTTTGGCCTAGCAACAGCTCCAAGAATTTTTACAAAGGTTCTCGGTGCCCTTCTGTCTGTAATCAGAGAACAGGGTATTGTGGTATTTCCTTATTTGGACGATATCTTGGTACTTGCTCAGTCTTCACATTTAGCAGAATCTCATACGAATCGACTTGTGTTGTTTCTTCAAGATCATGGTTGGAGGATCAATTTACCAAAAAGTTCATTGATTCCTCAGACAAGGGTAACCTTTTTAGGTTTCCAGATAGATTCAGTGTCCATGACTCTGTCTTTGACAGACAAGAGACGTCTAAAATTGATATCAGCTTGTCGAAACCTTCAGTCACAATCATTCCCTTCGGTAGCCTTATGCATGGGAATTCTAGGTCTTATGACTGCTGCATCGGACGCGATCCCCTTTGCTCGTTTTCACATGCGACCTCTTCAGCTCTGTATGCTGAACCAGTGGTGCAGGGATTACACAAAGATATCTCAATTAATATCTTTAAAACTGATTGTACGACACTCTCTGACGTGGTGGACAGATCACCATCGTTTAGTTCAGGGGGCTTCTTTTGTTCTTCCGACCTGGACTGTAATTTCAACAGATGCAAGTCTTACAGGTTGGGGAGCTATGTGGGGGTCTATGACAGCACAAGGGGATTGGGAATCTCAGGAGGTGAGATTACCGATCAATATTTTGGAACTCCGTGCAATTTTCAGAGCCCTTCAGTCATGGCCTCTTCTAAAGAGAGAATCGTTCATTTGTTTTCAGACAGACAATGTCACAACTGTGGCATACATCAATCATCAAGGAGGGCCTCACAGTCCTCTGGCTATGAAAGAAGTATCTCGAATTCTGGTATGGGCGGAATCCAGCTCCTGTCTAGTTTCTGCGGTTCATATCCCAGGTATAGACAATTGGGAAGCGGATTATCTCAGTCGCCAAACGTTACATCCGGGCGAATGGTCTCTTCACCCAGAGGTATTTCTTCAGATTGTTCAAATGTGGGGACTTCCAGAAATAGATCTGATGGCCTCTCATCTAAACAAGAAACTTCCCAGGTATCTGTCCAGATCCAGGGATCCTCAAGCGGAAGCAGTGGATGCATTGTCACTTCCTTGGAAGTATCATCCTGCCTATATCTTTCCGCCTCTAGTTCTTCTTCCAAGAGTAATCTCCAAGATTCTGAAGGAATGCTCATTTGTTCTGCTGGTAGCTCCAGCATGGCCTCACAGGTTTTGGTATGCGGATCTTGTCCGTGATGGCCTCTTGCCAGCCGTGGACTCTTCCGTTAACACCAGACCTTCTGTCGCAAGGTCCTTTTTTCCATCAGGATCTCAAATCCTTAAATTTAAAGGTGTGGAGATTGAACGCTTGATTCTTAGTCAAAGAGGTTTCTCTGACTCTGTGATTAATACTATGTTACAGGCTCGTAAATCCGTATCTAGGGAGATATATTATAGAGTCTGGAAGACTTATATTTCTTGGTGTCTTTCTCATCATTTTTCCTGGCATTCTTTTAGAATTCCGAGAATTTTACAGTTTCTTCAGGATGGTTTGGATAAAGGTTTGTCTGCAAGTTCCTTGAAAGGACAAATCTCTGCTCTTTCTGTTCTTTTTCACAGAAAGATTGCTAATCTTCCTGACATTCGTTGTTTTGTACAAGCTTTGGTTCGTATAAAACCTGTCATTAACTCAATTTCTCCTCCTTGGAGTTTGAATTTGGTTCTGGGGGCTCTTCAAGCTCCTCCGTTTGAACCTATGCATTCATTGGACATTAAATTACTTTCTTGGAAAGTTTTGTTCCTTTTGGCCATCTCTTCTGCCAGAAGAGTTTCTGAATTATCTGCTCTTTCTTGTGAGTCTCCTTTTCTGATTTTTCACCAGGATAAGGCGGTGTTGCGAACTTCTTTTAAATTTTTACCTAAGGTTGTGAATTCTAACAACATTAGTAGAGAAATTGTGGTTCCTTCATTATGTCCTAATCCTAAGAAATGTTGAAGCTACTAAGAATTTCAGAAAGACTTCTAGTCTATTTGTTATCTTTTCCGGTTCGAGGAAAGGTCAGAAGGCCTCTGCCATTTCTTTGGCATCTTGGTTGAAATCTTTAATTCATCATGCTTATGTCGAGTCGGGTAAAACTCTGCCTCAAAGGATTACAGCTCATTCTACTAGGTCTTTGCATACTTTTACTAAATTCTACCATTTTGATGTGTTTTCTTCTTCTGAAGCTGTTTTTGGTAGAAAAGTACTTCAGGCAGCTGTTTCAGTTTGAATCTTCTGCTTATATTTTCAGTTTTTTTCTTTATAAGATTTAAACTTTATTTTTGGGTGTGGATTATTTTCAGCTGAATTGGCTGTCTTTATTTTATCCCTCCCTCTCTAGTGACTCTTGCGTGGAAGATCCACATCTTGGGTAGTCATTATCCCATACGTCACTAGCTCATGGACTCTTGCTAATTACATGAAAGAAAACATAATTTATGTAAGAACTTACCTGATAAATTCATTTCTTTCATATTAGCAAGAGTCCATGAGGCCCACCCCTTTTTTTGTGGTGGTTATGATTTTTTTGTATAAAGCACAATTATTCCAATTCCTTATATTTATGCTTCGCACTTTTTTCTTATCACCCCACTTCTTGGCTATTCGTTAAACTGATTTGTGGGTGTGGTGAGGGGTGTATTTATAGGCATTTTGAGGTTTGGGAAACTTTGCCCCTCCTGGTAGGAATGTATATCCCATACGTCACTAGCTCATGGACTCTTGCTAATATGAAAGAAATGAATTTATCAGGTAAGTTCTTACATAAATTATGTTATAAACACCCACACACACACACACACACACACACACACACACTGTATTTATATGTATATTATCTATACACTTTGATTAATGAAAGCAAATACAATTCAATGAAGAGTTGAATGGTTGCCTTTGGGCCTGAGAATCCTCCTCTGTCACACAGTCTCAACCACTTAAGGTGCAAACATCCTATTTCTGCTGAAGGGAGCTAAATAACCCAAGAGCAAACCACACAGAAATGTAAGCTCCATGTGTTCCACGCAGTGCAGGGAGATCACACCGCAGGATCGCTGACAGGCTTGCATGTAGTGTATTGTATGAATTGTTACTGCCCATTACTAGAGGATCTCACTATCCCTCTAACCAGACTGTGCTCCGGCTTCTCCCACCAGCAGCAGCAGTGTTTAATGAAGCGTTTCTGCTCACTGTCCAGAGGGAACTTAGTTCCTCCTGCAAAAATAGTGCAGGAACTCCGTTCCCATGCGTTCCCACCCATCTTGACCCCTGGCTTCTATATCCTTTTGGGTGGGTTGGGAAGCAATGGAGTGATGCTGGTAATATTGGGTTTAGCTGCAGGGGTGGATGCTGCCCCTGGCAAAGATCCAATATCCTGTGGTGTTTGGGAGAGCAACTGTACTTATGTTTTATGTTGTCTAGTCCCAAGTTGTGAATGCAGATTGAGGAAAGAATAGAGCAAAATATGTGGAACTACGGTCGACAATGGGTCTCATTAGAGAGTGAGACACATTTAAAGATGAATTGTCCTCATTGGACATCTTTGTGAATTTGTGTGTCTTGAGACAGCAGCCATTTAATTGCGCAACGTAGCTTTGAGTCATTGCAAGTGTCGGTATATATGCACAATAGTGTGTATAGTGAATCAAGGGAGTCCAGCTATCCTTAGATAAAACAAAATTCTTTATTGGATCCTTTAAAACAGCAAACAGCAAACATAGACGGTGTAGAGGGCGCAGCACTGTCTGGCTTACATGTTTCGGATACACTCCGTAGTCATAGCCTACAGTGATGTGCCTCACACCTGTTAAAATACCTTAAAAACAAATGTGATTTGCAAAATATAAAGAAACGCCCACCTACTCTATCCACTAAGAAAGAGTTAGTCATTATTATTCACCTGTGTAGCAAGCACTATTGTTGTTGATCCAAGCATAATAGTTTCAAATGCAGTATGAAGAATAAAAAATAATAATACTGCATATGACTGTACTGATTACTATTTACAAAGTCACATATAGTTGTCCAGTACAATAAATGTATATATAGAGAGCAGAAACAAGATTGGATAAACATCACTAAAACATATGTTTGAACTCTAAAAACTGAGAATACCTGCATAATACTAGTTAGTTGGAGAACATATTATGAACAAAATGGAAGATATTGATATTTATACAAAATGTATGATGTGGATAAAAGGAAATTAATTCTGAGTATTGTATATAATCCTGCAGGGGCCAGAGTGATCAAAACCAGATACTACAATAAAGTAAAGATACTTATATTGGTATTAATATTGAAGGGACAGACCAAGATGCTGGCATACAAAGGACATATATATATATATCAAGGATACAATATACATATAAAATATGGTTGTTAGATTTATATTAATGAAAAATAATCCTCCAAACATGGTGAACAGTATAATGTAGAGATTATTGCCATAGATTCATGACATCATATTTGGAATTTAAACCGTTGGGTAAACGTGTGCCCATGGTAAAAATCCAGTAAGCCTCGCGTCTGGCGAGAAGTTGGTTAATGTTACCTCCCCTGCTAGGTACCACAACCCTCTCAATACCACACCATTTAAAACCTCTAAGATCATTATCGTGATATATACCAAAATGTTGGACAATGGGAGTGGTTGTCCTTTTAGTGGAAAAAGATGACAGATGCTCTCTTATGCGGGAATTGAGGTCACGAGAAGTGAGTCCAATATATTGGAGTTTACACTGGGTACACTCAATAAGATATATAGCTGATTCTGTCCTACAATTCATACAAGAATTGATTTTATATGTTTTATTAGACACCACACTAGTGTATTCCTTAGTAATTCGTGTATATTCACAGGGTTTACACTTACGGTGCCCACATTTGTACATGCCAATATGTTTAAGCCATGAGGCTTTCTCTTTTTGTGTTGGTCTAAGTAAAGTGGGAGAGAGTATTGATCCCAAAGTGGGACTTTTCCGATAAGAGCATCTCAGCCCCCTTTGTACAATGTCAATGAGTTTATCCTCAGCCCGTAATACCTGAAAATGTTTTTTGACTATATTGCAGATTTGTATGTACTGGGCACTATGTGTTGTCACAAAGGTGACATTCTGTTGTTTGCCAGTTTCCTTACTCTTGGGAGTCAAAAGGTCTTGTCTGGATAGATTCTGAACCTGGTGCTTCGCTTTGTTAATTGCTTTTACAGGGAATTGTCTGTCCTTGAGTCTTTTATCAAGGATAATAGACTCCCTTTCAAATTCAGACTGATCAGTACAATTCCTTTTAAGTCTGATATATTCCCCTTTGGCAATGGCAAAGGGGACATGTTTTGGATGACAACTAGTTCCCAGTAAAAGTGAATTGCCAGAGATGGGTTTCCTGTATATAGACGATTTGACTTTACCATCAGTGCCAGCTACCAGAGATAAGTCCAGATAGTTTATGCATCTCTCCTTCAACTCAAAAGTAAATTTCAAACCCACATCGTTTTTATTAAGGGAATCAACAAAAAGTCGGGCAGTCTCAGGGTCACCAGTCCAGATGAAAAGAAGATCTATATATCTCCTATAAAAGGAAACATATTGCTGGTAAGGGTTACTATCTCCAAAGATGTGGTAAAACTCCCACCATCCTAGGAACAAGTTCGCAAAGGATGGCGCGAATTTCGCCCCCATGGCTGTACCACACCTCTGGAGATAGTAAACCCCCTCAAATTTAAAAAAAATTGTGTGACAAAAGAAAACTGGTGACCCTGAGAATAAAACCAATAAATGTGGTAGAAAAATCAGTTTGTCTTTCAAGAAAGAATTGAATAGCCTCCAAACCCTTGGAATGAGGAATACTAGAGTACAAAGAAACAGCGTCTATTGTTAACCATTCTGATGATGAAGACCATTCAACTCCTTCCAAGATGTTAAGGATGTGTTTGGTGTCTCTGACATAGGAGGGGAGAGCAACTACTAATGGCTGCAGAACACAATCTAGCCATTCAGATAAGTTTCCCAGTAGGGAATCAACCCCACTTACAATGGATCTGCCCTGGACTGAATCAAGTGTTTTATGTGTCTTGGGGAGATGGTGAAAAAGTGGCATTTTGGGGTATTCCACCAAAAGATAGGCCACGGTGGATTGATCTAAAATCCCCAATTCCAAACCATCATCTAATAGTTGTTCCAATTCAACTTGGAAGATGCTGGTTGGATCCCTTAACAAAACAGTATAGTCATGTGGTTGATGTAATTGCCTATGGGCCTCATCAATGTACTGTTGTCTATCCATAATTACCACCATACCCCCCTTGTCAGAATTCTTTATGACCAATGTAGTATCCTCTCTAAGAGAAAGAAGTGCCTCCTTTTCAGTAAGGGATAAATTGTGTCTGGGGTTGGGTTTATGCTCTTTGAGATGGATTAGATCTCTCTCTATTCTATTATAGAATGTCTCTATCACAGAGCCACGATTTTGTATAGGATAAAAAGTGGAACGTTTCTTAAGTGTAGGACCTGTCCTGGTGTCTCCTCCAATAATCCCTGCTTCCATTTGAAGCTGTTGAAGTGTAACTACATCACAACATTGTGAAAAACTTAAGGGATCATTAGCTGTTTCACCAGAAGGTCCACCTGTTTGTTCATCATTAGTCTGTTCAGAAAAATGTTTTTTTAGAGTAAGGTTCTGCACTAATTTATTCACATCTAAAATGGTTCTGAATATGTCAAAGTCATTAGTAGGTGCAAAATTTAGACCTCGATTTAAAACTCGATATTGTGTGGTGTTGAATGTCTTGCTAGAAAGATTAACAACATTACCCACTATCCTTGTGTCAATTATTTTTATCTCGTCTGTGGTCTGGGCTCCCTTAGTTGATACCTTTCTTGATTGGTCAGTGTATTCATGGTCAGTGTATTGCTCTTGACCATAGTGCCCCCTCCCCCTGCGTTGGCGTCTGGTTCCTGTGGAAAAACCTGATTAAACATAAGATGTTCAGATGTATTAGAGGAAAATGAGTTGGGTTTAGACTCAACATATGCATTTTGTATAGGTCTGTTGATCGGAATACCACGTGTAGTGCTGGGGGTAAATGATACAGTTGTGATAGGAAGAGAGGTACCAGCTATGTGATTATCAGAATTTACAGAAATACTTGTATTTTGCAAAGCTAATGTATCGCCTTCACTCGAGCCCTCTGACTCACTACCTGAAAAGGTTACATTTTTAGAAGTATTCCCATTTTTATTGTTGTTACTACGGTTTCTACTCCTATTCCTGTTATTTCTCCTCCTCCTACCAAATCTGGGTTGATTACACAAGAAAACACATGCAAAAAATATATCGGCAGTTAAGTGGTACTTTGTAAAAGGGCCATATTAAAAAAAAAAAAAAAAAAAAAAAACAACAAAAAAAGAATACAAAGTGCATAATTTCACATAAAAAAGCAACAAACCTTTTACATTTTTTTTTTAAAGAAGTTTTATCATTGTTAAGAATTCTTCAGCTTTATGTCTTGTAAAGTTCAAATTTAATAATACAATGTAATTGGCCTTCAGAAATTACCACTGGCCTTCAAGAACGTTTATCTGCACTAAAACCTATTCTATACATCTGTGGTCATTACCCAATGTGCAATATACTGAGCACTCTCCAGTCTCAGATGTACTACTCTTGTGCTTACTTTAGTTTATTTGCCATTGCATTGCTAACAATAAAGTCTATATGCTTTTGCTTCTTGCTTATAGATTGTTGAAACTGATGAAACCGTTAAAAAACCGGACCAAATACCAGTAAGTAGTGAGGATGAGAGGATTGCAGTTCTACAGCTGGAGAAGGTCATAGCAGCCGAGCAGACATCAAAATGTAAGTGTTAGCCAGAATCTGTCATAATCTTCATGGCAAACTTGGATGTGCACTGTTTTCCTGAGCATTGGAGTAGACTAAAACTTGTATTCCTTTACTAACAAAACTGATATTGGGTTAATGGTGTATAGTGTCTTGTGAGATATGCTGCATGTATAGATATTTATTCTACTACCTGTGTACTTATTCTGACTTGGCTTGTGCACACACAGTGAAAGATTATATTCCTTAAAACTATTACTTTATGCTTGTAATAATACCTTTAATATTTTGTTCTTTATATGATTCCTGGAACCATCAATGTTAAAAACAAATAATTGGTAGACATAATGATGTATTCAAAACAAACATTAGCCCGTGAATAATATGCAGAAATACATTTTTTTTTAATTATATTCAAATTTGAAAAAATAAGAGTAAAGTCTGCCTTCATAAAGTAATGGGTACCGTAATGTTGTAACCTAGTATTCCCTATGTTTAAAAGCCTGTTATCTCTCTCTAGCTGAGGTCAGTTGTAAATGAGATATGATAATAACAATATTAGTGATTAATTATTTCTGTGATCTATTATTTATTTATATGGCGGTGCAAAACTCCATAGCGCTGGGTACATAGATAGGGGTATGCAATGACAAAGACTTGTGATGAGATGCAAAAACATAACAGACTTAACAAATCTAGTACAGGAGGAGGAAGGCTCACTAGGATCTATAAGCATTTCATGTCTTAAATTATAAAATAATAATTTGACTAATACTATGTTTTCCTTTTGTAACATTTTCTTTAATATTTCATATCTGTTAGTGGACCTTCAAATGAAGCTGTTATCATTCGAAAAAGACAATGACAGCAACGAGCACATTAACTTCATCACAGCAGCTTCCAATCTTAGAGCCAAGATGTACAATATTGAGCCAGCTGACAGGCTGAAGACCAAGCGCATTGCAGGGAAGATCATACCGGCTATCGCCACAGCAACTGCTGCAGTGTCTGGTCTGGTTAGTATGCTTGTCTTATTAGATGTATTCAGAGGTCCCAGTAGGGCTATCCATAAATGTTCTGTAGATAGGTAACCTTGCAATGCATTTATACCAAAAAAAACGCACTCAGGTAGATTTGATGTACCTACACAGGACATTAATAAAATTAAGTAGAGATTAATATTTAGTTATACATAGTTGTTTGATAAGTCCATTTCTGTTCTTTAGGGCCACCTTAGGATATTTATTCCTAGCTACAGTTTGGTTAACTTGCTAGTATTTGACTGGTTATTTCACTGTATGGAGAAGTTTAGCCAGTTGCAATAGCAATTTAGCACTGCTTGCCCTGACGATTTGGTTGTTTTTCACCACTTACCTTTGTTTGGTCTCCTGTGATAGAAAAACTTGAATACGTTTAAAAAAAAAATCAGTGTTTGTTGGGAAACCATAGTGTTGTTTTTAATGTCAATATGTTAATGAAAAAAGCCTTCAGTTTAAACAGAGACAATTATAGAACCTCTCTATACTTAATCTTTCTTGGTTGCCAAAGAGAGCCTTGTGAAAGATAAATAAACTGAAAATCTCCACGCAGTCACTCCTTCTTCACACATACATGTGATGTTCTCTGCAGCTAGGTAGAATCATTTGATTATTGAATCATGTGCATAGAACAGGCTTCAGCCCAGTGCCAGGGTGCAAGAACCTTTTCTTTTCTAAGATATAGTGAGTCCACAGTGTCCTCAATTACTGTTGGGAATATCACTCCTGGCCAGCAGGAGAAGGCAAAAAGCACCACAGCTAAGCTGTTAAGTATCACTCCCCTTCCCACAAACCCCAGTCATTCTCTTTGCCTTTGGTGCAAGGAGGAGGTGCAGTTTTTGGTGTCTGAAGAAAATTGAATTTCTCTGCTTCAAGCACGATTTAACTAGTTGAAAACCAGAGTAGGTTTACTCTGATCTTTCCTTCTCAAGACTGGGTCTAGCCGTACTCCACGTCAGTCTCTTCAGTAGGGCAATGGTGGCTTTAAAGCAGTTGGAAACTTGTAAGGTGGGCCTTGCTGCGTTTTCCTAACACTTTGCTGCCCGAGTATAATAAGACAGAGTAGGTTTACTCGGTTCTTTATTTTTTCTACAGTCCTCTGTGAGGAGTGGCTTTCTCTCATGCTGTCCTCCTGCAGGAAGGCTAGATACAGGTAAGTGCCTTTCTGTCTTATAGGGTGGAGATTTGGCACTTTATCAGATATCTGCAGTATCTTTGGGACACAGTATATCCTTAGTAAGGATATCGTTAAGAGCAGGGTGCAGGTACTTTATATGTATGTAAGAGAGACATTGAAGGTAGATCTGAAGGGGTTAATCTGTCTGACTACTATGTAGGTATGTTAATACTCTATCATTATTTAGGTATGTTTGGTATGCTTGCTTAGCCCTTTATATGCACTTTAATCCGTCTCTGAGCTTCTTTTAGCATTTTATACTGTCCCTTAAGAATTGCTGCTACTGCAGAAAGGTGTTACGCTCCGAGAGCGGTATTGATGAGAACAATTACAGAGCTCTTAATAATAAAGGAGTCAGATGTTTATCATTAAGGAGACTTAGGCTCTGTATATCTGAATGCCTTTCAGACCGGAGAAGCGGGACTCCGACATATTGCGCGCCTTAGTTAGCTGACTACGCCTCCTAATGGAGATCAGAGCGGCGCCATTTTCTTGCCTTCTGATGCGGGCTGTTGTTTGAGGCAGCATGCTCATTTGGGATGGCTCGCATTTATAAATAACAGTTCTAAAGAATATCGTTTTTTATTGAGCGTTTAATTAAGTTAATTTAGTTAAGTGTTTAATAAATATAATACCTAATAGCGCAGTGGGCTAATGAACTATGTATTGGTATATGTTTTATGTCCTGTGTTTATTGCTTATAGACCTTAATAATTTAGTTTAGGTCTGAGAAAGTCTGTCATGTTTTTGGATTTATTGCCTAGTGCTTCTCAAGACCATTTAAGATAATTTAAAGTGACAGCACAATTTAAATATTTGGTGCTTATCTATATGAGTCTGCTCATGGGGTTAGAGCTCTGCTCCCATGTTATTTCAAATATTGACTCATATTATGTCTCGCAGGATGATACTGTTAGGCAATGCCACAGTTTCTCCTTAAAATGTCCCTAGCCTTATGGCGTCACATACAGTGCCCTGCGGTTTCCTCTGTCTCCTGGAGGAGCTTATTTGCTTGCAGAATTATTTTTTGCTCAGTTATCTTCTGTGATCTCTGCGTCATTATCTGCCTTCCCTATGCTAATGGTAAATAGCAAGAGTAATATTAGAGATTCAGTTAGGAAGGTTTCTGTACCGCCTACTGCTACACTGGTTGCCTTCCTCATAAGTCTGATGAGGAGGATACGTCAGTAGCCTCTGAGGGTGAAATCTCAGTTTCCGTCAGTATAATTCCTTCATCTGATGCTGAAGTTGTATCCTTCAGATTTAAGCCTGAACACCTTTGTGTATGGTTACAGGAGGTTTTGGCTACTTTGGAGAGACTCCGATACGTATGTCATTGTCAACCCTAAGAATCTAGTAAACTTTTTAAGTACTAGGATTCCTCCGTGCTAGTTTTTCCTGTTCCACATCGTGCTAGGAGACTTTTCACAGAGATTCCAGAGATTCTTTTTTCCCGTCTCCTGTCTGTGGAATGTTTTCTGTTGCTGTCTCCATTAAATATCATGGCGCACGGTGCTTAAAGTAGTAGGGTATTTCTACTCTGGCTAAGAGAACTACGATTCCTAGAGAGGATGGCTGTTCCTTTCAGGATGAATGGACTAAGCTGAAGGCTTGCATGGATGGATGTTTGGCCACTATGTCAAGTGCAGCATCTTATTGGAATGCCTTGTTTGATTCAATTTGGTAGGGACTCCTTTGGAGGAGATCCAGATCAGAATTAAGGCTCTTAAGTTAGCCAAACTTCTATTTCTGATGCTACCAGACAAGTTTTTTAGCCAGGAGCCAAGATATCTGGCTTGCTGTGCTAGCCCGCGGGGCGTTGTGGTTATATTCATGGTTAGTGGATTTTTCCTTGAGTCCAAGCTTCTGATGCTTGGTCCTGATCTGACAGGAATATTTCTGAATACGGGTGGAAAAGGGTCTTTTCTACCACAAGGAAAGATGCATAGACATAAAGAAGTTTGCCCCTCTGTCTAAGAGTGTTTTTTCTGAGTTGCTCATTGAGACAATGATTCAGGCTCGCAAGTCTGTTACTAGAAAGATTTACCATAAGCTATGGTGTAAATATCTTTATTGTTATGAATCCAAGGGCTACTGTTGGAGTAGGGTCAGGATTCTTAGGATTTTGTCTTTTCTCCAGGAAGGTCTGGAGAAGGGTTTGTCGGTCAGTACCCTGGAGGGTCAGATTTTTGCTTCATCTATTTTGCTAAGTTAGCATCTGGTGGATGTGCCAGATGTGCAAACTTTTTGTCAGGCCTTGGTCAGAATCAGGCTTGTGTTTAAGTCCATTGCTCCTCTTTGGAGCCTTAACCTTGTTCTTAAAGTTTTGCAGGAAGCTCCATTCGAGCCAATGCATTCCATAGATATTAAGTTGTTATCTTGGAAGGTTTTGTTTCTTATTATCTCTACTGCTCGGAGAGTCTCGGAACTCTCAGCTTTGCAGTGCGATTCGCCTTACCTTATCTTTCATGCCGATAAGGCGGTTCTTCATACTAAGTTTGGTTTCTTTCCTAAAGTTGTTTCAATTAGAAATATTAATAAGGAAATTGTTGTTCCTTTTCCATGTCCTAATCTATCTTCTCATAAGGAACGTTTGTTGCATAACTTGGATGTTGTGCATGCTCTTATATTCTATATACAGGCGACTAAGGATTTTTGCCAGTCTTCTACCCTGTTTGTCTGTTTGTTTCTCTGGGAAACGTAAAGGTCAGTAAACTACTGCTACTTCTCTTTCTCTCTAGTTGAGAAGTATAATTTGTTTGTCCTATGAGACTGCTGGACAGCAGCCTCCTGAGAGAATTACAGCTCATTTTACTAGGGCTGTCTCCTCTTCTTGGGTTTTCAAAAATGAAGCTTCTGTGGAAAAGATTTGCAAGGCGGCAACTTGGTCTTCTCTGCTTACTTTTTCTAAATTTTCCAAATTTGATGCTTTTGCCTCGGCTGAGGCTTCTTTTGGGAGAAAGGTTCTTCAAACGGTGGTGACTTCTGTTTAGGTCTACCTGTCTTGTCCCTCCCTGGTCCTCTGTGTCCTCTAGCTTGGGTATTGGTTCCCAACAGTAATTGAGGACGCCGTGGACGCACCATATCTTAGGAAAGAAAACAAAATTTATGCTTACCTGATGAATGTATTTATTTCCGGATATGGTGAGTCCCCGGCCCCACCCTTTTATTTAAGACAGAGTTTTTTTTTTTACTAAACCTCAGGCACCTCTACACCTTGTGTTACTCCTTTTTTTCTCTACCTTCGGTCGAATGACTGGGGTTTGTGGGAAGGGGAGTGATACTTAACATCTTGGCTGTGGTGCTCTTTGCCTCCTCCTGCTGGCCAGGAGTGATATTCCCAACAGTAATTGAGGACGCCGTGGACTCACCATATCCGGAAAGAAAGAAATTTATCAGGTAAGCATACATTTTGTTTTTTACTATATTGCCACCCACCTCTCCTCCTATGTATATTTTAAATGATGTCTACAAGAATTAACATTTGAAATTTACATTTCTCTATTTAAAATGTTTATCTTAAAGGACAGTAAAGTCAAGATTACATTCTCATGATTTAGATAGATGATTTTCTTCACGACATGTGATTACTATTAACAATAGTGATCACCTGGCTATTATAACTTGTATAGGGACTTTATTTTATAGAAGGGCTTCTGGGCTTTAAAACAAAGGGTCAGTGGGGGTCTCTAGGCCTTTCTGACCCCCATTCAGCTCCCTTAAGTCCTGTGCAGCTACTGTGCACTTCCTGGTTCCCCTGGCGATGCAGGGCCACTTAGCTTAGGGGGAGCTGCGATAAACACTGAAAGCAGAACCCCTGAATGAGGATACGTGGTTGTCATCTGCGCTGAAAGCATTGCGTGGATGATGGCCACGTGTCGTCACTCGTTAAAGGGACGTAAAACCCAATTTTTTTTCTGTCATGATTTAGATAGAACATAACATTTTAAACAACTTTCTAATGTACTTCTATTATCATATTTTCTTAGTTTTCCTGTTATCCTTATTTGAAAAGCAGAAATGTAAGCTCATGAGTGTGCACATGTCTGCAGCACTATATGGCAGCAGTTTTGCAACAATGTTATATATTAGCAGGAGCACTAGATGGCAGCACTATTTCCTGTCATGTAGTGCTTCAGGGATGTGCACGCTACCTACCTAGGTATCTCTTTAACAAAGAATAACATGAGAATGAAACATTTTTGATAATAGAAGTAAATTGGAAACTTTTTAAAAAGTATTCTCTATCTGAATAATGAAATACATTTTTGGGGGTTTAATGTCCCTTTAAGTTAGTGTGTCTTGACTAAACAGTATATTTGTATATTAGCTTACTTGCTGCCTCTTTAATATTACATGTTCAACATTTTCAAACTAAGCACATAAAATAGATTGATGAGGGTATGTGATTTTATTGCATTGCGTGGTTGGAAAGAAATGTTGATGGGCATTTGCACAGTATAACATTTCAAATCATGAAGCTGAAGGGGCTGTTAAAGAAACACTAAAGTCAAAACTAAACTTTTATGATTCACATAGAGAACCCAATTTTAAGCAACCTTCCAATTAACTTCCATTATCAAAATGTGCACACAGTTGTTTTAAATGCACACTTTCTGAGGCACCAGATCCTACTAAGCATGGGCAAGCATTCACATTATATATGTATATGCATTCTGTGATTGGCTGATGGCTGTCACATAATGCAGGGGGAATTATATTTTTCATAGAAATCTACTACTGATTTGAAATTCAGCCTAATTGTTTTTGCACTTTTTTTGGTACAACTAAACTGTATTTAATGGTCCTTTTAATGAATTTAGAACTCCCTTTAAGGTTAGCATTTATTTTGAGTTCTCAATACTAACGTTTATTGCAAACATAAGATTTTTAAGTGGCTGTTGCAGAAGTATACAGTACATGTTCTATTGTGATATGGCTGGTTCAGTTAGAAGGAAAACAAATGCTTTAGCACAGAATCTGAAAAAGTGGAGCATAGGTCAGGTGTGAGAGTTATATTTAGATAAAATCAGTATATGTTATAACAAATTGTTTTGAACACAATGTGTATATATATATATGTATGTATGCACATATATATATATATATGTGTGTGTGTATGTATATATATATATAGAGAGAGAGAGAGAGAGAGAGAGAGAGAGAATAACTCATTGTGTAAACCATTTACAAATCTAGACAAGTCAGAAGACTTGCTTTAACCACAGAAACTCTCTGATTACACAGTTTCCAATGCAGCAAATGATTCTGGGTGAGATATGCAAATGAGGTTCACAATGACTCACTTTTCTTTCATGTAATTAGCAAGAGTCTATGAGCTAGTGACCTATGGGATATACATTCCTACCAGGAGGGGCAAAGTTTCCCAAACCTCAAAATGCCTATAAATACACCCCTCACCACACCCACAATTCAGTTTTTACAAACTTTGCCTCCCATGGAGGTGGTGAAGTAAGTTTGTGCTAGATTCTACGTTGATATGCGCTTCGCAGCAGGCTGGAGCCCGGTTTTCCTCTCAGAGTGCAGTGAATGTCAGAGGGATGTGAATAGAGTATTGCCTATCTAGGGGATCTATTTCATAGGTTCTCTGTTATCGGTCGTAGAGATTTCTTCTCCTACCTCCCTTTTCAGATCGACGATATACTCTTATATACCATTACCTCTACTGATTCTCGTTTCAGTATTGGTTTGGCTGTCTACTATATGTAGATGAGTGTCTTAGGGTAAGTAAGACTTATTTTATTATGACACTCTAAGCTATGGTTGGGCACTTTATATGTAAAGTTCTAAATATATGTATTTAAACTTATATTTGCCATGATTCAGGATAATCAGTATTCCTTATTTCAGACAGTCAGTTTCATTATTTGGGATAATGCATATGAAATATTTTTTTCTTACCGCTCGCGGGGGCTGAAAATGCTTCAATTTATTGCGTCATTCTTGGCGCAGACTTTTATGGCGCAAAAATTTTGTCATTTCCGGCGCCCTAATTGACGCCGGAAGTTTGTTCATGATTGCGTCATTTTTTGACGTTCAGATGTTTTTTTGCGCCAAAATTGTGGGCGTCATTTTTTTCGGCGTCACAGGATGTGGCGTCATACTTGGCGCCAAAAAATATGGGCGTTGTACTTGGCGCCAATAATGTGGGCGTCATTTTTGGCGCCAAAAAATGTGGGCGTCATTCTTGTCTCCACCTTTTTTTCACATTATTTCAGTCTCATTTTTCATTGCTTCTGGTTGCTAGAGGCTTGTTCATTTGGCATTTTTTTCCCATTCCTGAAACTGTCATTTAAGGAATTTGATAATTTTGCTTTATATGTTGTTTTTTCTATTACATATTGCAAGATGTCTCAACCTGACCCTGGATCAGAATCTACTTCTGGAAAGATGCTGCCTGATGCTGGTTCTACCAAAGTTAAAGGGATAGTATACTGTAAAATAGTTTTTCCCTTAATGTGTTTACAATTGCTTTTTTTTACCAACTGCAGAGTAAAAAATGTATGAAAATTAGCTTTTTAAGGTTTATTTGTGTATATTAAAGCTCTAATTTTGTGTTTTGAAGCCACAGCCTAATAAAATAGGTTGAGCTTGTAGGTATAATCAGATCTCATTACTGTATCACATTGTGCACATATACCTGCTTCTTTATCTTATATCTGTCCTTAAAACAATCACCAATACTTTGAGAGAACAATGGAAAATCAACATTTTATTACCTTATCTCTGCTTTATCACACTGGGAGTGTAATTTCTTCTGCTGGCTGTGTTTACAAAGCTTATCTATAGCTGGTACGCGCGGCCACAAACTTTCAGAATAGGTGGGGATACCACATGCTAAATTAACAATTTCAAATGCCAATATAAGGGTAAAGGAGCTACTTGTAAACAATTTAATACACTCCAGCAGGTAAAGTGGATCATTGGGAACAAATTAAAGGGGAGAAAATTTTTGAGTAAACTGTCCCTTTAAGTGCATCTGTTGTAAACTTTTGGTAACTGTTCCTCCGGCTGTTGTTTGTGATAACTGTCATGATAAACTTTCTAATGCAGATTGTGTTTCCATTAGTAATAATCCATTACCTGTTGTTGTTCCTTCAACATCTAATGTTCAGGATGTCCCTGTTAATGTAAAAGAATTTGTTTCTAAATCTATTAGGAAGGCTCTGTCTGTTATTCCTCATTCCAGTAAACGTAAAAGGTCTTTTAAAACTTCTCATATTTCAGATGAATTTTTAAGTGACCGTCATCATTCTGACTTATCTGTTTCTGATGAGGATCTATCTGGTTCAGAAGATTCTGCCTCAGATATTGGCACTGATAAATCTTCATATTTATTTAAGATGGAGTTTATTCGTTCTTTACTTAAAGAAGTGTTAATTGCATTAGATATGGAAGAGTCTAGTCCTCTTGATACTAAATCTACTAAGCGTTTAAATTCGGTTTTCAAACCTCATGTAGTTATTCCTGAAGTTTTTCCAGTTCCTGATGCTATTTCAGAAGTAGTTTCTAGGGAATGGAATAGTCTGGGTACTTCATTTACTCCTTCTCAAAGGTTTAAGAAATTGTACCCTGTGCCATCTGATAGATTAGAGTTTTGGGATAAAATCCCTAAAGTTGATGGGGCTATTTCTACTCTTGCTAAACGTACTACTATTCCTACGGCGGATAGTACTTCCTTTAAGGATCCTTTGGATAGGAAGCTTGAATCCTTTCTAAGGAGAGCTTATTTATGTTCAGGTAATCTTCTTAGACCTGCTATTTCTTTGGCTGATGTTGCTGCAGCTTCAACTTTCTGGTTGGAGGCTTTAGCACAACAAGTGTCAGACCATAATGCTTATAGCATTGTTAAACTTCTTCAACATGCTAATAACTTTGTTTGTGATGCCATTTTTTATATCATTAGAATTGATGTCAGGTATATGTCTTTAGCTATTTTAGCTAGAAGAGCTTTATGGCTTAAATCTTGGAATGCAGATATGACTTCTAAGTCAACTTTGCTTTCTCTTTCTTTCCAAGGTAATAAATTATTTGGTTCACAGTTGGATTCTATTATTTCAACTGTTACTGGGGGGAAAGGAACCTTTTTGCCTCAGGACAAAAAATCTAAAGTAAAATACAGGGCTGCTAATCGTTTTCGTTCCTTTCGTCAGAATAAAGAACAGAAGCCTGACCCTTCCCCTAAAGGAACGGTTTCCGTTTGGAAACCTTCTCCAGTCTGGAATAAATCCAAGCCTTTTAGAAAGTCAAAACCAGCTCCCAAATCCGCATGAAGGTGCGGCCCTCATTCCAGCACAGCTGGTAGGGGGCAGGTTACGATTTTTCAAAGATATTTGGATCAATTCGATTCACAGTCTTTGGATTCAGAACATTGTTTCTCAAGGGTACAGAATAGGTTTCAAGATAACACCACCTGTGAGAAGATTTTTTTCTCTCTCACATTCCAGTAAACCCAGTGAAGGCTCAGGCATTTCTGAAATGTGTTTCAGATCTAGAGTTGGCTGGGGTAATTGTGCCAGTTCCAGTTCTGGAACGGGGTCTGGGGTTTTACTCAAATCTATTCATTGTCCCAAAGAAGGAGAATTCCTTCAGACCAGTTCTGGATCTAAAAATATTGAATCGTTATGTAAGGATACCAACATTCAAAATGGTGACTATAAGGACTATTCTGCCTTTTGTTCAGCAAGGGCATTATATGTCCACAATAGATTTACAGGATGCATATCTTCATATTCCAATTCATCCAGATATCTATCAGTTTCTGAGATTCTCTTTTGTAGACAAGCATTGCCAGTTTGTTGCCCTTCCGTTTGGCCTAGCAACAGCTCCAAGGATCTTTTCAAAGGATCTCGGTGCCCTTCTCTCTGTAATCAGAGAACAGGGTATTGCGGTATTTCCTTATTTGGACGATATCTTGGTACTTGCTCAGTCTTTACATTCTGCAGAATCTCATACGAATCAACTTGTGTTGTTTCTTCAAAAACATGGTTGGAGGATCAATTTACCAAAGAGTTCTTTGATTCCTCAGACAAAGGTAACCTTTTTGGGCTTTCAAATAGATTCAGTGTCCATGACTTTGTCTCTAACAGAAAAGAGACGTCTGAAGTTGGTTTCAGCTTGTCGAAACCTTCAGTCTCAATCATTCCCTTCGGTAGCTTTTTGCATGGAAATTCTAGGTCTCATGACTGCTGCATCGGACGCGATCCCCTTTGCTCGTTTTCACATGAGACCTCTTCAGCTTTGTATGCTGAACCAGTGGTGCAGGGATTATACAAAGATATCACAAATAATATCCTTAAATCCCAATGTTCGATCTTCTCTGACTTGGTGGTTGAATCACCATCGTCTAATTCAAGGGGCCTCTTTTGTTCGTCCAACCTGGACTGTAATCTCATCAGATGCGAGTCTTTCAGGTTGGGGAGCTGTATGGGGATCTCTGACAGCGCAGGGGGTTTGGGAATCTCAGGAGGCGAGATTACCAATCAACATTTTGGAACTCCGTGCGATTTTCAGAGCTCTTCAGTTCTGGCCTCTTCTGAAGAGAGAATCGTTTATTTGTTTTCAGACAGACAATGTCACAACCGTGGCGTATGTCAATCATCAAGGTGGGACTCACAGTCCTCAAGCTATGAAAAAAGTATCTTGGATACTTGTATGGGCGGAATCCAGCTCCTGTCTAATTTCTGCGGTTCACATCCCAGGTGTAGACAATTGGGAAGCAGATTATCTCAGTCGCCAGACATTACATCCGGGCGAATGGTCTCTTCACCCAGAGGTATTTCTTCAGATTGTTCAGATCTGGGGACTTCCAGAAATAGATCTGATGGCCTCTCATCTAAACAAGAAACTTCCCAGGTATCTGTCCAGATCCAGGGATCCTCAAGCGGAAGCAGTGGACGCGTTGTTGCTTCCTTGGAATTATCATCCTGCCTATATCTTCCCGCCTCTAGTTCTTCTTCCAAGAGTGATTTCCAAAATTCTAATGGAACGTTCGTTTGTACTGCTGGTGGCTCCAGCATGGCCTCACAGGTTTTGGTATGCGGATCTCATTCGGATGGCCAGTTGCCAACCTTGGACACTTCCGTTAAGACCAGACCTTCTATCTCAAGGCCCATTTTTCCATCAGGATCTCAAATCATTAAATTTGAAGGTATGGAAATTGAACGCTTGATTCTTAGTCATAGAGGTTTCTCTGACTCAGTAATTAATACTATGTTACACGCTCGTAAATCTGTGTCTAGGAAGATTTATTATCGAGTCTGGAAGACTTACATTTCTTGGTGTTCTTCTCATAAATTCTCCTGGCTTTCTTTTAGAATTCCTAGAATTTTACAGTTTCTTCAGGATGGTTTGGATAAAGGTTTATCTGCAAGTTCTTTGAAAGGACAAATCTCTGCTCTTTCTGTTCTTTTTCACAGAAAGATTGCTAATCTTCCTGATATTCATTGTTTTGTACAGGCTTTGGTTCGTATCAAGCCTGTCATTAAGTCAATCTCTCCTCCTTGGAGTCTTAATTTGGTTCTGAGGGCTTTACAGGCTCCTCCGTTTAAACCTATGCATTCTCTGGATATTAAATTACTTTTTTGGAAAGTTTTGTTCCTTTTGGCCATCTCTTCTGCTAGAAGAGTTTCTGAGTTATCTGCTCTTTCTTGTGAATCTCCTTTTCTGATTTTTCATCAGGATAAGGCGGTGTTGCGGACTTCATTTCAATTTTTACCTAAGGTTGTGAATTCTAACAACATTAGTAGAGAAATTGTTGTCCCTTCATTGTGTCCTAATCCTAAGAATTCTCTGGAAAGATCTTTACATTTTTTGGATGTAGTAAGAGCTTTGAAATATTATGTTGAAGCTACTAAAGATTTTAGAAAGACTTCTAGTCTATTTGTTATCTTTTCTGGTTCCAAGAAAGGTCAGAAAGCTTCTGCCATTTCTTTGGCGTCTTGGTTAAAGTCTTTGATTCATCATGCTTATGTGGAGTCGGGTAAGTCCCCGCCTCAAAGGATTACAGCTCATTCTACTAGGTCAGTTTCTACTTCCTAGGCTTTTAGGAATGAAGCTTCTGTTGATCAGATATGCAAAGCAGCAACTTGGTCTTCTTTGCATACTTTTACTAAATTCTACCATTTTGATGTTTTCTCTTCTTCTGAAGCAGTTTTTGGTAGAAAAGTACTTCAGGCAGCTGTTTCAGTTTGATTCTTCTGCTTATGATTTCAGTTTTTTTCATTATTTAGATTAAAACTTGATTTGGGTTGTGGATTAATTTTTCAGCGGAATTGGCTGTCTTTATTTTATCCCTCCCTCTCTAGTGACTCTTGCGTGGAAGTTCCACATCTTGGGTATCTGCTATCCCATACGTCACTAGCTCATGGACTCTTGCTAATTACATGAAAGAAAACATAATTTATGTAAGAACTTACCTGATAAATTCATTTCTTTCATATTAGCAAGAGTCCATGAGACCCACCCTTTTTGTGGTGGTTATGATTTTTTTGTATAAAGCACAATTATTCCAATTCCTTATTTTTGATGCTTTCGCTCCTTTCTTATCACCCCACTTCTTGGCTATTCGTTAAACTGAATTGTGGGTGTGGTGAGGGGTGTATTTATAGGCATTTTGAGGTTTGGGAAACTTTGCCCCTCCTGGTAGGAATGTATATCCCATACGTCACTAGCTCATGGACTCTTGCTAATATGAAAAAAATGAATTTATCTGGTAAGTTCTTACATAAATTATGTTTTTTACTTCTAGCCTGCTTTTTAAGGCAGACTTCCCTTTACGCCATAGCATTGCAGTATTACACAGCTTCTAAGCTTAGCTAGGGTCACTGTACTACACCTAGCTAAGCTTAGAAGCTGTGTAATGCGGCAATGCTATGGCGTAAAGGGAAGTCTGCCTTAAAGAGCAGACTAGAAGTAAAAAAGTGAGTCGTGAACCTCATTTGCATATCTCACCCAGAATCCTTTGCTGCATTGGAAACAGTGTAATCAGAGAGTTTCTGTGATAAAAGCAAGTCTTCTGACTTGTCTGGATTTGTAAATGGTTTACACAATGAGTTATTTTCTCTACATTTTGGATTTAGTGGAGGATTTTAAACTCACTTTTCGCCTCCCTATATTTTAAATTGCTGATATATATATATATAATTTTCAACATATACTTGTTAACCTGTGAAAAATCTTTCACCTTTTTAGGTTGCTTTGGAACTTATAAAAGTCGTGGGAGGATATCCATTTGCAGCTTACAAGAATTGTTTTTTTAATTTAGCCATTCCAATTATTGTCTTCACTGAGACAGCAGAAATAAGAAAAACACAGATAAGGTATGTCACAGTCGTGCAAAACACATACTAGTTTTACAGCATTAAAGCAAACCAGGGACAGGCTTTTGTATGTTATCAGGAAACTTTGCATGTTAAAATGAACAAAACAAAAAAACAAAACAAAAACAAAATTATTGTTTTTTTTTCCCTTAAATATACATACATACACACACAGAGAGAAGTGCACTCACTTCTTCTCTGTGAAAAGCATTACTGGGCTAAAAGAAGCTGCACCCAGGTGGTAAATCACCATAGAACAGGCTAACTATAGTATTAAGCCGGTTGTTCGTTCCTGTGAGTGTGCTTCTCTCTGTGTGTATTTAGTCTCCCTATGGTAAAAATGGTAAAAAGGAGAAACCAGACGTGGACTCCTTGCTCAGTGTGCTTAGAGGAATACTGCTACACCTCACTTAAGAGGCCCAATGAAGGCGGAAACGATCGTTTGGGGTTGCTGTGTTCCTTGTTCAGAGAGGAATTGCCTGGTATTTCGGTGCTGGACTGACCATAATAGGCGGGATCAGACTGATCGACTACAGCATTACTGGGCTAAAAGAAGCTGCACCCAGGTGGTGAATCGCCATAGAACAGGCTAACTATAGTATTGAGCCGGTTGTTCGTTCCTGTGGGTGTGCTTCTCTCTCTGTGTGTGTGTGTATATATATATATATATATATATATATATATATATATAATATATATATATATATGTGTGTATATATATATATATATATATATATATATATAATGTGTGTGTATAAATAAATGGATATTAAACTCAATGTTCTCTTGTGATTAGTGCTCCAGAAATTAGAAAGTTGTTTAAAATCACAAGTTCTAACTGAATCATGGAAGAAAACATTTAGGTTTCATATGCCTTTAAGATGAAGTTTAAATGGACAGTAAACGCCTTGACGTTTTAATATAAAAGATTTAGTTATGAATAGTACAAGTTTTCAATATACTTTCATTATTTCTTTTGCTCCTGTAATTTAGCTCTGAAAAATTGTGGCATCTGCAAAACAATACATTTTTTACTAACAATATGTTCTTGGCTAGCCTTGTCAGCTGCACACTCAAGCCCAGACTGGCTCCCCCAAGTGAGGCTAGTAGTGGGCGGAGTTTGTTTATTGAAAACCAATTTAAGGAAAACAAGATGTTCATTTGTTTTAAACCTGTTTAGACTAGACTAAAAAGTTCTATAGCAAGGCTATAGAAATGTCTTGTAATTACAAGGTGTTTACTGTCCCTTTAAGTGTGAGGATCTGCATTTGCCAGGCTCCAACTAGCTCATGTAAATCATTATTATTGTTCATTCGGTTAAGAAAATAACATCTATGAAAATGAAGGACCCATTAGCAGCTTATATATTTGCTCAGTAGTTCACCATGTAAGCTAATGTTAAATACTTACTTGCTTACAATGTGACACAACAGATCTAACATTAAACAAGATTACTCTGTGCCTTTTATGTTATATTTCTCCAACATAGGTGTGTCCGGTCCACGGCGTCATCCTTACTTGTGGGATATTCTCTTCCCCAACAGGAAATGGCAAAGAGCCCAGCAAAGCTGGTCACATGATCCCTCCTAGGCTCCGCCTACCCCAGTCATTCTCTTTGCCGTTGTACAGGCAACATCTCCACGGAGATGGCTTAGAGTTTTTTAGTGTTTAACTGTAGTTTTTATTATTCAATCAAGAGTTTGTTATTTTGAAATAGTGCTGGCATGTACTATTTACTCAGAAACAGAAAAGAGATGAAGATTTCTGTTTGTATGAGGAAAATGATTTTAGCAACCGTCACTAAAATCCATGGCTGTTCCACACAGGACTGTTGAGAGCAATTAACTTCAGTTGGGGGAACAGTGAGCAGTCTCTTGCTGCTTGAGGTATGACACATTCTAACAAGACGATGTAATGCTGGAAGCTGTCATTTTCCCTATGGGATCCGGTAAGCCATGTTTATTACGATCGTAAATAAGGGCTTCACAAGGGCTTATTAAGACTGTAGACTTTTTCTGGGCTAAATCGATTCATTATTAACACATATTTAGCCTTGAGGAATCATTTTATCTGGGTATTTTGATATAATAATATCGGCAGGCACTGTTTTAGACACCTTATTCTTAGGGGCTTTCCCAAAGCATAGGCAGAGCCTCATTTTCGCGCCGGTGTGGCGCACTTGTTTTTGAGAGGCATGGCATGCAGTCGCATGTGAGAGGAGCTCTGATACTTAGAAAAGGCTTTCTGAAGGCGTCATTTGGTATCGTATTCCCCTTTGGGCTTGGTTGGGTCTCAGCAAAGCAGATACCAGGGACTGTAAAGGGGTTAAAGTTCAAAACGGCTCCGGTTCCGTTATTTTAAGGGTTAAAGCTTCCAAATTTGGTGTGCAATACTTTTAAGGCTTTAAGACACTGTGGTGAAAATTTGGTGAATTTTGAACAATTCCTTCATGTTTTTTCGCAATTGCAGTAATAAAGTGTGTTCAGTTTAAAATTTAAAGTGACAGTAACGGTTTTATTTTAAAACGTTTTTTATACTTTGTTATCAAGTTTATGCCTGTTTAACATGTCTGAACTACCAGATAGACTGTGTTCTGAATGTGGGGAAGCCAGAATTCCTATTCATTTAAATAAATGTGATTTATGTGACAATGACAATGATGCCCAAGATGATTCCTCAAGTGAGGGGAGTAAGCATGGTACTGCATCATTCCCTCCTTCGTCTACACGAGTCTTGCCCACTCAGGAGGCCCCTAGTACATCTAGCGCGCCAATACTCCTTACTATGCAACAATTAACGGCTGTAATGGATAATTCTGTCAAAAACATTTTAGCCAAAATGAACACTTATCAGCGTAAGCGCGATTGCTCTGTTTTAGATACTGAAGAGCATGACGACGCTGATAATAATATTTCTGAAGGGCCCCTAACCCAGTCTGATGGGGCCAGGGAGGTTTTGTCTGAGGGAGAAATTACTGATTCAGGGAACATTTCTCAACAAGCTGAACCTGATGTGATTGCATTTAAATTTAAGTTGGAACATCTCCGCATTCTGCTTAAGGAGGTATTATCCACTCTGGATGATTGTGACAAGTTGGTCATCCCAGAGAAACTATGTAAAATGGACAAGTTCCTAGAGGTGCCGGGGCTCCCAGAAGCTTTTCCTATACCCAAGCGGGTGGCGGACATTGTTAATAAAGAATGGGAAAGGCCCGGTATTCCTTTCGTCCCTCCCCCCATATTTAAAAAATTGTTTCCTATGGTCGACCCCAGAAAGGACTTATGGCAGACAGTCCCCAAGGTCGAGGGAGCGGTTTCCACTTTAAACAAACGCACCACTATACCCATAGAGGATAGTTGTGCTTTCAAAGATCCTATGGATAAAAAATTAGAAGGTTTGCTTAAGAAAATGTTTGTTCAGCAGGGTTACCTTCTACAACCAATTTCATGCATTGTCCCTGTCGCTACAGCCGCATGTTTCTGGTTCGATGAGCTGATGAAGGCGGTCGATAGTGATTCTCCTCCTTATGAGGAGATTATGGACAGAATCAATGCTCTCAAATTGGCTAATTCTTTCACCCTAGACGCCACTTTGCAATTGGCTAGGTTAGCGGCTAAGAATTCAGGGTTTGCTATTGTGGCGCGCAGAGCGCTTTGGTTGAAATCTTGGTCGGCTGATGCGTCCTCCAAGAACAAGCTACTTAACATTTCTTTCAAGGGGAAAACGCTGTTTGGCCCTGACTTGAAAGAGATTATCTCTGATATCACTGGGGGTAAGGGCCACGCCCTTCCTCAGGATCGGCCTTTCAAGGCAAAAAATAAACCTAATTTTCGTCCCTTTCGTAGAAACGGACCAACCCAAAGTGCTACGTCCTCTAAGCAAGAGGGTAATACTTCTCAAGCCAAGCCAGCTTGGAGACCAATGCAAGGCTGGAACAAGGGAAAGCAGGCCAAGAAACCTGCCACTGCTACCAAGACAGCATGAAATGTTGGCCCCCGATCCGGGACCGGATCTGGTGGGGGGCAGACTCTCTCTCTTCGCTCAGGCTTGGGCAAGAGATGTTCTGGATCCTTGGACGCTAGAAATAGTCTCCCAAGGTTATCTTCTGGAATTCAAGGGACTTCCCCCAAGGGGGAGGTTCCACAGGTCTCAGTTGTCTTCAGACCACATAAAAAGACAGGCATTCTTACATTGTGTAGAAGACCTGTTAAAAATGGGAGTGATTCATCCTGTTCCATTAAGAGAACATGGGATGGGGTTCTACTCCAATCTGTTCATAGTTCCCAAAAAAGAGGGAACGTTCAGACCAATCTTAGATCTCAAGATCTTAAACAAGTTTCTCAAGGTTCCATCGTTCAAGATGGAAACCATTCGAACTATTCTTCCTTCCATCCAGGATGGTCAATTCATGACCACGGTGGATTTAAAGGATGCGTATCTACATATTCCTATCCACAAGGAACATCATCGGTTCCTAAGGTTCGCATTCCTGGACAAACATTACCAGTTCGTGGCGCTTCCTTTCGGATTAGCCACTGCTCCAAGGATTTTCACAAAGGTACTAGGGTCCCTTCTAGCTGTGCTAAGACCAAGGGGCATTGCTGTAGTACCTTACTTGGACGACATTCTGATTCAAGCGTCGTCCCTTCCTCAAGCAAAGGCTCACACGGACATTGTCCTGGCCTTTCTCAGATCTCACGGATGGAAAGTGAACGTGGAAAAGAGTTCTCTATCCCCGTCAACAAGGGTTCCCTTCTTGGGAACAATAATAGACTCCTTAGAAATGAGGATTTTCCTGACAGAGGCCAGAAAAACAAAACTTCTAGACTCTTGTTGGATACTTCATTCCGTTCCTCTTCCTTCCATAGCTCAGTGCATGGAAGTGATCGGGTTGATGGTAGCGGCAATGGACATAGTTCCTTTTGCGCGCATTCATCTAAGACCATTACAACTGTGCATGCTCAGTCAGTGGAATGGGGACTATACAGACTTGTCTCCGAAGATACAAGTAAATCAGAGGACCAGAGACTCACTCCGTTGGTGGCTGTCCCTGGACAACCTGTCACAAGGGATGACATTCCGCAGACCAGAGTGGGTCATTGTCACGACCGACGCCAGTCTGATGGGCTGGGGCGCGGTCTGGGGATCCCTGAAAGCTCAGGGTCTTTGGTCTCGGGAAGAATCTCTTCTACCGATAAATATTCTGGAACTGAGAGCGATATTCAATGCTCTCAAGGCTTGGCCTCAGCTAGCGAGGGCCAAGTTCATACGGTTTCAATCAGACAACATGACAACTGTTGCGTACATCAACCATCAGAGGGGAACAAGGAGTTCCCTAGCGATGGAAGAAGTGACCAAAATCATTCTATGGGCGGAGTCTCACTCCTGCCACCTGTCTGCTATCCACATCCCAGGAGTGGAAAATTGGGAAGCGGATTTTCTGAGTCGTCAGACATTGCATCCGGGGGAGTGGGAACTCCATCCGGAAATCTTTGCCCAAGTCACTCAGCTGTGGGGCATTCCAGACATGGATCTGATGGCCTCTCGTCAGAACTTCAAAGTTCCTTGCTACGGGTCCAGATCCAGGGTTCCCAAGGCGGCTCTAGTGGATGCACTAGTAGCACCTTGGACCTTCAAACTAGCTTATGTGTTCCCGCCGTTTCCTCTCATCCCCAGGCTGGTAGCCAGGATCAATCAGGAGAGGGCGTCGGTGATCTTGATAGCTCCTGCGTGGCCACGCAGGACTTGGTATGCAGATCTGGTGAATATGTCATCGGCTCCACCTTGGAAGCTACCTTTGAGACGAGACCTTCTTGTTCAGGGTCCGTTCGAACATCCGAATCTGGTTTCACTCCAGCTGACTGCTTGGAGATTGAACGCTTGATATTATCGAAGCGAGGGTTCTCAGATTCTGTTATCGATACTCTTGTTCAGGCCAGAAAGCCTGTAACTAGAAAGATTTACCACAAAATTTGGAAAAAATATATCTGTTGGTGTGAATCTAAAGGATTCCCTTGGGACAAGGTTAAGATTCCTAGGATTCTATCCTTCCTTCAAGAAGGATTGGAAAAAGGATTATCTGCAAGTTCCCTGAAGGGACAGATTTCTGCCTTGTCTGTGTTACTTCACAAAAAGCTGGCAGCTGTGCCAGATGTTCAAGCCTTTGTTCAGGCTCTGGTTAGAATTAAGCCTGTTTACAAACCTTTGACTCCTCCTTGGAGTCTCAATTTGGTTCTTTCAGTTCTTCAGGGGGTTCCGTTTGAACCCTTACATTCCGTTGATATTAAGTTATTATCTTGGAAAGTTTTGTTTTTAGTTGCAATTTCTTCTGCTAGAAGAGTTTCAGAATTATCTGCTCTGCAGTGTTCTCCTCCTTATCTGGTGTTCCATGCAGATAAGGTGGTTTTACGTACTAAACCTGGTTTTCTTCCAAAAGTTGTTTCTAACAAAAACATTAACCAGGAGATTATCGTACCTTCTCTGTGTCCGAAACCAGTTTCAAAGAAGGAACGATTGTTGCACAATTTGGATGTTGTTCGCGCTCTAAAATTCTATTTAGATGCTACAAAGGATTTTAGACAAACATCTTCCTTGTTTGTTGTTTATTCCGGTAAAAGGAGAGGTCAAAAAGCAACTTCTACCTCTCTTTCTTTTTGGATTAAAAGCATCATCAGATTGGCTTACGAGACTGCCGGACGGCAGCCTCCCGAAAGAATCACAGCTCATTCCACTAGGGCTGTGGCTTCCACATGGGCCTTCAAGAACGAGGCTTCTGTTGATCAGATATGTAGGGCAGCGACTTGGTCTTCACTGCACACTTTTACCAAATTTTACAAGTTTGATACTTTTGCTTCTTCTGAGGCTATTTTTGGGAGAAAGGTTTTGCAAGCCGTGGTGCCTTCCATTTAGGTGACCTGATTTGCTCCCTCCCTTCACCCGTGTCCTAAAGCTTTGGTATTGGTTCCCACAAGTAAGGATGACGCCGTGGACCGGACACACCTATGTTGGAGAAAACAGAATTTATGTTTACCTGATAAATTACTTTCTCCAACGGTGTGTCCGGTCCACGGCCCGCCCTGGTTTTTTTAATCAGGTCTGATAATTTATTTTCTTTAACTACAGTCACCACGGTACCATATGGTTTCTCCTATGCAAATATTCCTCCTTAACGTCGGTCGAATGACTGGGGTAGGCGGAGCCTAGGAGGGATCATGTGACCAGCTTTGCTGGGCTCTTTGCCATTTCCTGTTGGGGAAGAGAATATCCCACAAGTAAGGATGACGCCGTGGACCGGACACACCGTTGGAGAAAGTAATTTATCAGGTAAACATAAATTCTGTTTTTTTTATATATATATATATATAAGTGTGCATCCTGTTATTTCTATGTTTTCTTTCACAGAAATGGTATTACATTTACTATATGGGACAGATGGACTATATACGGAAAGGAAGACTTTACTCTTCTGGATTTCATTAACGCTGTCAGAGTAAGATTATATAATTTCAAATTATCAATATAAAAGATTTCATTCTCCCCACGCGCACGCCCACCCCCCCCCCACACACACACACACACACACACATACAGTCTCGCTACAAATGTAAGCCGAAAAAGATGATTGTTACTGCAATATTTTTGAGATTCAATTCTGTTTTTCTAGCTTTTTTTCCCCAATTAATTTGTTAAAAATAGACTTTACATATAGATTTCTACTTGTCCTCTGAGTAGACCCAGTTTTTATATGCTTTTGAATGGGGCATGCATAGCATATGTGTGTATGCTGCTAAAAAAGGTAATAGCTTTTACATGAAGCAATTTTGCTAAAAGAATATATTGCAAAAAAAAAAAGTATATTCAAAAATGAAATGTATTGAAGCTCATAACAATGTTAACTATTATACGAAAGAAATTTCCTTGTATGTTAGAGACAGTTTACCCAAAAAATGTCTCCTCTTTAATTTGTTCCCAATGATCCATTTTACCTGCTAAATTGTATTTAATTGTTAACAAATAGCTCTAAAATGTTCCTTTTCAGTTGTTCTTTATAAGTATTGTATAGAGACAGATACAAATGGGAAGTATTTGAGTGATAATATAAGGAGATCTGATTGCACTGCAAGCTTAGCCAATTTTGATGGGCTGTGGTTTCAAAGAGCAAATACAGTTATTAAATTTACAAAAAGAAGCATAAATGAGCAATTTCTCATACATTTTATACGCTGCAGCTGGTGTCACAAATCATGGGGAGCACATTAACGGGAAAACTATTTTACAGTGCACTGTCCCTTTAAAACCAAAATGGAGCTTTTCCTGAAATTATTTGTATGTTATTCAAATTGTATTTTTTAATTTAATATAGCATGTTATTGTATTGTTTTCTCAAGTATGTTTCTTAGGGCATTTTATATGTATGTGAAAAAACAAATAGGTGAACAGGTATTTATGTCAGTACTAGAAGGCATATTAAAAATAGGCCTTGTTGAAGATGCTTCTCATTGGTCCATTCTATTGATGGTTGAGCTTAGTACATTTCAGCTTCATAACAGGAAACACTCTGCATTGTAGCCATTCTTTATTAAAAAAGAACATTATTTTGTATATACACATTTATAGATAAAATGCTGTACCAAATACTAGAAGCTACTATATGCCAAGTAGCTTCTAGTACAAATACAAGTATAAATGAATAAAATAATGTTTTTTTCTTCCTAATGGGAAAGAGTCCACAGCCGCATTCATTACTTATGGGAAATAAGAACCTGGCCACCAGGAGGAGGCAAAGACCCACCAGCCAAAGGCATAAATACTCCTCCCACTTCCACTATCCCCCAGTCATTCTTTGCCTTTTGTCCCAGGAGGTTGGCAGAGATGTGTCAGAAGTTTTCGTTTAAAATTATTTTACTTTTATTTCTTTTTCATATGTCTCTTATGGAGGGTGCTACCCTTCGACATTGGACGGGAGTTTTAAGTAGTCCTGTCAGTCTCTCGTGGAGGGCCTGGGTGAAAGTGAGAGTCCGGAGATGCAGTGGGAGCTTCCCCTGCGACACCATCCCGACTCGTATTCACAGCTCTGTTTCAGCACTTGGCATTGCCGAACTTCGTTCCTCTACATGCTGTCTTTTCTCAAGTCCATGACGGAGGCGATGCTACTATTCGTCACAGTTGAAGGGCCATGTTCCTGTTCTACGGCGTGGATTCTGGTAAGATCATTTCATTTTATTCCGTTATCTGTAATGTGATTACACATGAGGTACCTTCTGCTCCGATCTGGGAATCATGGAATAATTCCTCCTTAGGGTAGATTAGTGAACGGGGAAGGGTTTTTTGTTATCATGTTTCTTATGTGATTCAACCTGCTTGTGTATGTGCATAGGGGCTCTGCGGCCGAGATATATGCCTATGTGGCACATATTGGCTTGTTCTTTAGGTTGTGGTTTACACGGCCTAGAACTATACCTTAGGGTTATGCCTATTTTATTCAGACTTGCTTAACTTTTTCTGTGGGCCTAGTTTTGCCGCCCTTTAGTGGTGCGCTTTTTGGGATATTGCGGGGCATCTGGTGACCGGTCGCGTTTTTTACGTCTGCTCCGCTGAGGTCTAGTCATAGGAGGTGGTGAGTGCCCCCAGCCATTGTGGGTGTCAGGTACCAGTTGTTTTTTTCCCCCAATCTCTATTTATCTTGTGCAGTCTTAAGCCATGGAGGATTCCAATGCCGAAACTATTTCTTTTTAATGACACAATGAGTCCACAGATCATCTTAATTACTATTAGGAATACCACTCCTGCCCTGCAGGAGGCGGCAAAGAGCACCACAGCAAAGTTGTTAAATAGCTCCTCCCTTCCCTCCCACCCCAGTCATTCTCTTTGCCTACGTTAAGTGCAAGGAGGTGGTAAATTATGTGTTAGAAAAGATTCTTCAATCAAGAGTTTATTATTTTTAAAGTAGTACAAGATTGTGCTGCTTTGCTCTGGGGTGTAGCCGTAGTCCATATCAGTCTCTTCAGTAGAGCAGTGGTGGCTTTAGAGCAATGGGAACTTGTGGGACATAATTCTCACTGCGCCTCCCATATATTGATGCTGCCCTAATCCTCATAGCCTAAGTAAGATGACTCAGGCTTTATCTTTCTCCACAGGGCTATGTGAGGGAGAGGACCTCTCAAACCTGCTGAGCTGCCCTGCTGTCGGGCAGATTTTAAAGGTAAGTGCTGACCTTTTATTCTGGGTCGGTGAAAAAGATCTCAGAGGAAGTGGAGCACTTTATTTAACCTCTTAAGGACATATGACAGAATTTTTCCGTCATAAAACAATTGAGTAAACTGAAAGCTGTGTCCTTAAAGGGTTAAATAACTGGGGCTGAGGAGACTGATTAGGTGGCTTTATCTATGGGGGCATTTTATCACTTGGGGCTGAGGGTAAGGACTCAGTGGGAGGTGATATTGTAGTCACATATATTTGGGCTAAGCTGCGATATAGAATGCGGTAGCCAAATTTGCCCCCAGGATTGCTGAATGTTCAGTTAGCTCCGGTGGTGTAGTTTTTATAACAATAATAATGGCGACCGGGAGCTTGATTGTTGTTACGCCCACGATGGGCGGAGCTTCATGTGGCGGCAGTTTGGGCTGCGCCTCTTCTCTCCGATTCGGAAGAGTTTGGTTATTAAACGGAGGGACTGCTTATCACAGAGAAGGAGTCAGTATTTAGTGTTTACAGGGTCCGGACAGCGATACAGCTGCGGTCCGGAACTTTTTATAACCAATTGTACACTGTTTCGGAGGAGTCACTGCTAAGCACAATACATAATGTTTCTTCTGTTATGTGTGATCAGTCCACGGGTCATCATTACTTCTGGGATATTATCTGCTCCCCTACAGGAAGTGCAAGAGGATTCACCCAGCAGAGTTGCTATATAGCTCCTCCCCTCTACGTCACCCCCAGTCATTCTCTTGCACCCAAAGACTAGATAGGAGGTGTGAGAGGACTATGGTGATTATACTTAGTTTTTATAACTTCAATCAAAAGTTTGTTATTTTACAATAGCACCGGAGCGTGTTATTACTTCTCTGGCAGAGTTTGAAGAAGAATCTACCAGAGTTTTTCTTATGATTTTAACCGGAGTAGTTAAGATCATATTGCTGTTTCTCGGCCATCTGAGGGAGGTAAAAGCTTCAGATCAGGGGACAGCGGGCAGTTGAATCTGCATTGAGGTATGTAGCAGTTTTTATTTTCTGAATGGAATTGATGAGAAAATCCTGCTATACCGTTATAATGACATGTACGTATACTCTACACTTCAGTATTCTGGGGATGGTATTTCACCGGAATTACTCTGTAAAAGTACATTAAACCTTTTAATAGGTATTTAATTCATGTTAAACGTTTTTGCTGGAATGTAGAATCGTTTGCATTTCTGAGGTACTGAGTGAATAAATATTTGGGCGTTATTTTTCCACTTGGCAGTTTGCTTGTTTTGCTTATGACAGTTTCGTTTCTCTCTCACTGCTGTGTGTGAGGGGGAGGGGCCGTTTTTTGGCGCTCTTTGCTACGCATCAAAAAATTTTCAGTCAGTTACACTTGTATTTTCTGCATGATCCGGTTCATCTCTAACAGAACTCAGGGGTCTTCAAACTTCTTTGAAGGGAGGTAGATTCTCTCAGCAGAGCTGTGAGATTTATGTAGTGACTGTGTTTTAAAACGTTGCTCTGTAATTTTTATGTTTAAAATTTAATTAGTGTTGCTTTACTAATGGGAACAAACCTTTGCTAACAAGTTGTGTTGTTTTTAAAGAGTGATGCTATAACTGTTTTTCAGTTCATTATTTCAACTGTCATTTAATCGTTTAGTGCTTCTTTGAGGCACAGTACGTTTTTGTTAAATAAGATTGTAACCAAGTTGCATGTTTATTGCTAGTGTGTTAAACATGTCTGATTCAGAGGAAGATACCTGTGTCATTTGTTCCAATGCCAAGGTGGAGCCCAATAGAAATTTATGTACTAACTGTATTGATGCTACTTTAAATAAAAGCAAATCTGTACAAATTGAACAAATTTCACCAAACAGCGAGGGGAGAGTTATGCCGACTAACTCGCCTCACGTGTCAGTACCTGCATCTCCCGCCCGGGAGGTGCGTGATATTATGGCGCCTAGTACATCTGGGCAGCCATTACAGATAACATTACAAGATATGGCTACTGTTATGACTGAAGTTTTGGCTAAGTTACCAGAACTAAGAGGCAAGCGTGATCACTCTGGGGTGAGAACAGAGTGCGCTGATAATTCTAGGGCCATGTCTGATACTGCGTCACAGCTTGCAGAGCATGAGGACGGAGAGCTTCATTCTGTAGGTGACGGTTCTGATCCAAGCAGATTGGATTCAGATATTTCAAATTTTAAATTTAAATTGGAAAACCTCCGTGTATTACTAGGGGAGGTCTTAGCGGCTCTTAACGATTGTAACACTGTTGCAATACCAGAGAAAATGTGTAGGTTGGATAAATACTTTGCGGTACCGGCGAGTACTGACGTTTTTCCTATACCTAAGAGATTAACTGAAATTGTTACTAAGGAGTGGGATAGACCCGGTGTGCCGTTCTCACCCCCTCCAATATTTAGAAAGATGTTTCCAATAGACGCCACCACACGGGACTTATGGCAAACGGTCCCTAAGGTGGAGGGAGCAGTTTCTACTTTAGCTAAGCGCACCACTATCCCGGTGGAGGATAGCTGTGCTTTTTCAGATCCTATGGATAAAAAATTAGAGGGTTACCTTAAGAAAATGTTTGTTCAACAAGGTTTTATATTGCAACCCCTTGCATGCATCGCGCCGATTACGGCTGCGGCAGCATTTTGGATTGAGTCTCTGGAAGAGAACCTTAGTTCCGCTACGCTGGACGACATTACGGACAGGCTTAGAGTCCTTAAACTAGCTAATTCATTCATTTCGGAGGCCGTAGTACATTTAACCAAACTTACGGCTAAGAATTCAGGATTCGCCATTCAGGCACGTAGGGCGCTGTGGCTAAAATCCTGGTCGGCTGATGTAACTTCTAAGTCCAAATTACTTAATATACCTTTCAAGGGGCAAACTTTATTTGGGCCCGGTTTGAAAGAAATTATCGCTGACATTACAGGAGGTAAGGGCCACGCTCTACCTCAAGACAAAGCCAAAGCTAAGGCTAGACAGTCTAATTTTCGTCCCTTTCGGAATTTCAAAGCAGGTGCAGCATCAACTTCCACTGCACCAAAACAGGAAGGAGCTGTTGCTCGTTACAGACAAGGCTGGAAACCTAACCAGTCCTGGAATAAGGGCAAGCAGGCCAGAAAACCTGCTGCTGCCCCTAAGACAGCATGAACCGAGGGCCCCCGATCCGGGACCGGATCTAGTGGGGGGCAGACTCTCTCTCTTCGCCCAGGCTTGGGCAAGAGATGTCCAGGATCCCTGGGCGCTAGAGATCATATCTCAGGGATACCTTCTAGACTTCAAATTATCTCCCCCAAGAGGGAGATTTCATCTGTCAAGGTTGTCAACAAACCAAATAAAGAAAGACGCGTTTCTACGCTGTGTACAAGATCTATTATTAATGGGAGTGATCCATCCGGTTCCGCGGTCGGAACAAGGACAAGGGTTTTACTCAAACCTGTTTGTGGTTCCCAAAAAAGAGGGAACTTTCAGGCCAATCTTGGATTTAAAGATCCTAAACAAATTCCTACGAGTTCCATCGTTCAAAATGGAAACTATTCGGACAATCTTACCCATGATCCAAAAGGGTCAATACATGACCACAGTGGATTTAAAGGATGCTTACCTTCACATACCGATTCACAAAGATCATTACCGGTATCTAAGGTTTGCCTTTTTAGACAGGCATTACCAGTTTGTAGCCCTTCCATTCGGATTGGCTACGGCTCCAAGAATCTTCACAAAGGTTCTGGGTGCCCTTCTAGCGGTTCTGAGACCGCGAGGAATTTCGGTAGCTCCGTACCTAGACGACATTCTGATACAAGCTTCAAGCTTTCAAACTGCCAAGTCTCATACAGAGTTAGTTCTGGCATTTCTAAGGTCGCATGGATGGAAAGTGAACGAAAAGAAGAGTTCTCTCTTGCCTCTCACAAGAGTTCCATTCTTGGGGACTCTTATAGATTCTGTAGAAATGAAGATTTATCTGACAGAAGACAGATTAACAAAGCTTCTAAATGTATGCCGTGTCCTTCATTCCATTCAACTCCCGTCAGTAGCTCAATGCATGGAGGTGATCGGCTTAATGGTAGCAGCAATGGACATAGTACCCTTTGCACGCCTACATCTCAGACCGCTGCAATTGTGCATGCTGAGTCAGTGGAATGGGGATTACTCAGATTTGTCCCCCACTCTGAATCTGGATCAAGAGACCAGAAACTCTCTTCTATGGTGGCTTTCTCGGCCACATCTGTCCAGGGGGATGCCGTTCAGCAGGCCGGACTGGACAATCGTAACAACAGACGCCAGCCTTCTAGGTTGGGGCGCTGTCTGGAATTCTCTGAAGGCTCAGGGACAATGGAGTCAGGAGGAAAGTCTCCTGCCAATAAACATTCTGGAATTGAGAGCAGTTCTCAATGCCCTTCTAGCTTGGCCCCAGTTAAAGACTCGGGGGTTCATCAGGTTTCAGTCGGACAACATCACGACTGTAGCTTACATCAACCATCAGGGAGGGACAAGAAGCTCCCTAGCAATGATAGAAGTATCAAAGATAATTCGCTGGGCAGAGTCTCACTCTTGCCACCTGTCAGCAATCCACATCCCGGGAGTGGAGAACTGGGAGGCGGATTTCTTGAGTCGCCAGACTCTTCATCCGGGGGAGTGGGAACTTCATCCGGAGGTCTTTGCCCAAATACTTCGACGTTGGGGCAAACCAGAGATAGATCTCATGGCGTCTCGCCAGAACGCCAAACTTCCTCGCTACGGATCCAGATCCAGGGATCCGGGAGCGGTTCTGATAGATGCTTTGACAGCACCTTGGAACTTCAGGATGGCTTATGTGTTTCCACCCTTCCCGCTGCTTCCTCGATTGATTGCCAAAATCAAACAGGAGAGAGCATCAGTGATTCTAATAGCGCCTGCATGGCCGCGCAGGACCTGGTATGCAGATCTAGTGGACATGTCATCCTGTCCGCCTTGGTCTCTACCTCTAAGACAGGACCTTCTGATTCAGGGTCCATTCAAACATCAAAGTCTAACTTCTCTGAAGCTGACTGCTTGGAAATTGAACGCTTGATTTTATCAAAACGTGGTTTTTCTGAGTCGGTTATTGATACCCTGATACAGGCTAGGAAGCCTGTTACCAGAAAGATTTACCATAAAATATGGCGTAAATACCTATTCTGGTGTGAATCCAAAGATTACTCCTGGAGTAAGGTTAGGATTCCTAGGATATTGTCTTTTCTACAAGAAGGTTTAGAAAAGGGTTTATCGGCTAGCTCATTAAAGGGACAGATCTCAGCTCTGTCCATCTTGTTACACAGGCGTCTGTCAGAAAATTCAGACATCCAGGCCTTTTGTCAGGCTTTAGCTAGGATCAAGCCTGTGTTTAAAACTGTTGCTCCGCCATGGAGTTTAAACTTAGTTCTTAACGTTTTACAGGGTGTTCCGTTTGAACCCCTTCATTCCATTGATATAAAATTGTTATCTTGGAAAGTTCTATTTTTAATGGCTATTTCCTCGGCTCGAAGAGTCTCTGAGTTATCAGCCCTACATTGTGATTCTCCTTATCTGATCTTTCACTCAGACAAGGTAGTTCTGCGTACTAAACCTGGGTTCTTACCTAAGGTTGTTTCTAACAGGAATATCAATCAAGAGATTGTTGTTCCATCCTTGTGTCCAAATCCTTCTTCAAAGAAGGAACGTCTTCTACACAATCTGGATGTAGTTCGTGCCCTCAAGTTCTACTTGCAGGCAACTAAAGATTTTCGCCAAACTTCTTCCCTGTTTGTCGTTTATTCTGGACAGAGGAGAGGTCAAAAAGCTTCTGCTACCTCTCTCTCTTTTTGGCTTCATAGCATAATACGTTTAGCCTATGAGACTGCTGGACAGCAGCCTCCTGAAAGAATTACAGCTCATTCCACTAGAGCTGTGGCTTCCACTTGGGCCTTTAAGAATGAGGCCTCTGTTGAACAGATTTGCAAGGCTGCAACTTGGTCTTCGCTTCATACTTTTTCCAAATTTTACAAATTTGACACTTTTGCTTCTTCGGAGGCTATTTTTGGGAGAAAGGTTCTTCAGGCAGTGGTTCCTTCTGTATAATGAGCCTGCCTATCCCTCCCGTCATCCGTGTACTTTTGCTTTGGTATTGGTATCCCAGAAGTAATGATGACCCGTGGACTGATCACACATAACAGAAGAAAACATAATTTATGCTTACCTGATAAATTCCTTTCTTCTGTTGTGTGATCAGTCCACGGCCCGCCCTGTTTTTTAAGGCAGGTAAATATTTTTTAAATTATAATTCAGTCACCACTACACCCTTGGCTTCTCCTTTCTCGTTGGTCTTTGGTCGAATGACTGGAGGTGACGTAGAGGGGAGGAGCTATATAGCAACTCTGCTGGGTGAATCCTCTTGCACTTCCTGTAGGGGAGCAGATAATATCCCAGAAGTAATGATGACCCGTGGACTGATCACACAACAGAAGAAAGGAATTTATCAGGTAAGCATAAATTATGTTTTCCATATGAGTGGGACCGGACAACGCTATAGCTACATTCCAGACCTGTTATGATCAGTTTTTTTATAAGCAGTAACGATACTTCTGCACACACAAACAAGGAGTTGGCTTGAAATAAAGTTTGGGTATTAGAAGGGCAGATGGGCACCTCAGCAAGGTTTAGCTGAGGTATAGATAGTTTCTGCAGTAATTGTGTACTATTTTACTTTCTTTCTGCCCACAAAAATAAAAAATTACATTTTAAAATTTAAAGAGACAGTAACGGTTTTTATGTGTTAATTTTTATTAAAGAAATTCCACTCTTTTCTGAACCTACTCCTTCTAAGGCGTTTGCTGTTTAGGAGTCTGTTGACAATGGTCAAACTATGCCACAAATTTCTCCTATAGTGTCCCAAAAAATGTATGGACCACATGCAGTGCCCTGCGCTTCCTCTCACACTCCACCTGGAGTTACTCTGCATTTCATGCATTATCTGTTTTTCCCACGAGGTAGAAAACATTACTAGAGGATATATTTTCAATCATTTAGGGTGATTGATTCAGTAGTTGCTATTCCAAATGCTTCTTCCTTGTAACCTGAAAGAGGAAGATACTTCGGTAGTATCTGAGGGGGAATTCTCAGACTCAGATGGAGTAATATCTTTATCTGATCCTGAGGTTGTTTTCTTTCAGTTTTTTAGCTTGAATACCTCCATTTGTTATTTGAGGAGGTTTTAGCTACCCTGGGCGACTCCGACACTACCGGCATAGTCTATCCTAGAGCGTCCAGTAAGTTATAAGGAATAGGAGAGACCTTTTCTCCATTCCCTATATTTAAAAGGATGTTTCTCATATCCGACTCAGCTAAGGAGGCTTGGCAAACAGTCCATAGGGTGGAAGGAGTAGTTTCCACCTTAGCTAAGAGAACTACTATACCCTTAGTGGATAGTTGTGTTTTCAAAGGTCCTATGGACAAAAATTAGAAAAGGCTTACAATGGCAACCAGCTGTGTACTTTGCTACCGTCACTAGTGCGGCGGCATATTGGTTTCATGCGTTGCCTGATGCTACTAGGTCAGAAACTTCCCTAGCTGAAATCCAGGATAGGATAAAAGTTTTTAAATTGACTAATTCCTTTATTTTGAATTCTTCCCTTCAAGTTATCAAACTGGGAGCAAAGATTTCAGGTTTCTCTGTTCCAGCTTACAGAGCCTTATGGTTAGAGCTTTGCTCTGCGGATGTATGCTCTAAGTCTAAGCTTCCTTAGTCCTAAGAACAAGATTGACTTTCTTGGGAATCATAATAGATTCCTTTTTTTTGACAGAGGTCAGCAAATCAAAGATCTTCGATACTTGTCAATGGAGGTAATCAGGCTGATGGTAGTGGCAATGGACATCTTCTTGTTGTTCGGTTCCACCTCAGTCCTCTGCGGTTATCCATGCTCAGGCAATGGAATGGAGATTATGGGGGCTTGTCTCCTCGAATACTACTAGAGCAGGAGACAAAGGATTCTCTTCAATGGGGGTGGTCTCTGGATCATCTCTCCCAGGGAGCCTGCTTTCGCAGACTATCTTGGGTGATTGTGACAACTGACGCCAGCCTTCTAGGATAGGGAACAGTCTGGGGCTTCCTAAAGGCTCAGGGAGTTTGGACTCAGAGTCTGTTCTTTGTTTTTCCTATAAACATTATGGAGCTGAGAGCGGTTTTCAATGCTCTTCTGACCTGGATCCAGTTAGCTTCGGTCCAGTTTATCAGATTCCAATCGGATAACATAACTTCGGTGGCTTACATCATTCATCAGGAAGGAACGAGGAGTTCCTTGGCGATGACAGTGGTTACCAAAATAATTCAGTGGACAGATACCCAATCTTGCTATCTGTTGGCGACCAACATCCCAACGGTGGACAGCTGGGAGGCGGACTTCTTGAGCAGGCAGACCCTTCATCCGGGGGAGTGAGAGCTCCATCCAGAAGTGGTTTCCCAGCCTGATTCTCAGATGGGGTCAGCCGGAATTGGACCTCATGGCATATCAAAATGCCAGGGTTCAGGGACCCTCAGGCGGTACTGAATAAATTTCCTGGCGGTACTGTGGACCTACAGGCTAGCATACCTATTTTCTCTGTTGGATTTGCTCCGGCTTAGCCTCGCAAGATTTGGTATGCAAGTCTGGTGAACATGGCATGTTCAAGTCTGGTGAACATGGCATGGCTCGTAAACCTGTAACTAGAAAGATTTTTCATAAGATATGGCATAAATATCTCTATTGGTGTGAATCCAAGAGCTACTCTTGGAGTAGAGTTAGGATTCCTAGAATTTTGTAATTTCTCCAAGAGGGTTTGGAGAAAGGATTATCGACAAGTTCCCTAAAGGGTCAAATTTCTGCCTTATCTATTTTGTTACACAAACATCTGGCAGATGTTCCAGATGTACAATCATTTTGTCAGGCCTTGGTCAGGATAAGGCCTGTGTTCAAACCAGTTACTCCTCAATGGAGTCTAAATCTAGTTTTTAAGGTTCTTCAAGGGGCTCTGTTTGAGCCTATGCATTCCTTAGATAGTAAGTTGCTATCATGGAAAGTTTTATTTCTTGTTGCTATTTCTTCTGCTTGCAGAGTGTCAGAGCTCTTGGCATTGCATTATGAGTTCCCTTACCTTATTTTTCATTCAGATAAGGTAGTTTTACGTACTAGATTAGGATTTCTTCCTAAAGTAGTTTCTGAACAGAACATTAATCAGGAGATTGTTGTTCCTTCCTGGTGTCCTAAGCCTACCTCTCAAAAGAAACGACTTCTGTACAATTTGGACATAGTTCGTGCTTTAAAGTTTTACCTGCAGGCGACTAAGGATTTTCGTCAGTCTTCTGCTTTGTTTGTGTTTTTTTTCAGGAAAGCGTAAGGGACAGAAAGCTACGGCTACTTCACTTTCTTTTTGGCTGAAGAGTTTCATACGTTTTGCATATGCAACTGCTGGACAGCAGCCTCCTAAGAGAGTTACGGCTCATTCCACGAGGGCTGTTGCTTCCTCATGGGCATTCAAAAATGAAGTTTAGGTGGAACAGATTTGCAAGGCTGCAACTTGGTCATCTCTTCACACTTTTTCAAAGTTATACAAATTTGACACGTTTGCCTCGGCTGAGGCCGTTTTTGGGAGAAAGGTTCTTCAAGAAGTAGTGACTTCCGTTTAGGCTCCCTGTCTTGTCCCTCCCGTATCATCTGTGTACTCTAGCTTGGGTATTGATTCCCAATAGTAATTAAGATGATCTGTGGACTCATCGTGTCATTAAAAAGAAAAGAAAATTTATGCTTACCTGATAAATGTATTTCTTTTTTGACAGTGATTCCACGGCCCGCCCTGTTATCTAGACCAGTGATTTTTAACCTTTTTTTTGCCGTGGCACACTTTTTTACATTAAAAAATCCTGTGGCACACCACCATCCCAAAATTTTAAAAAAATCACACATTGTAGCCTAATTCAGCATATATATATACACAAACACACACATACTGTATGTATTGTGCTGTTATGCCATGCCTCCTACAAATTACCCCTGCACTGGGAGTAAAAAACAAGCAAAGTTTAAAAAATATGTCACACTGTTGTCAGTCTGCTGTGGCACACCTGAGGATCTCTCACGGCACACTAGTGTGCCACGGCACACTGGTTGAAAAACACTGATCTAGACAGGTTATTTGTATGTTATAAACTTCAGACACCTCTGCACCTTGTTCTTCCTTTCTCTTCTTAACTTCGGTTGAATGACTGGAGTGGGAGGGAAGGGAGGGGCTATTTTAACAGCTTTGTTGTGGTGCTCTTTGCCGCCTCCTGCAGGGCAGGAGTGATATTCCCAATAGTAATTAAGATGATCCGTGGACTCCTCGTGTCAAAAAAGAAATACATTTATCAGGTAAGCATACATTTTCTTTTTTATATCCAATTCTGAGTCGTCCTCGGATGAGGATCGTAATTTGGCCCTGTTATCGCAAGTCTGCCAATCTTGTCTCTCGTGCCTGGATAGTTTGCTGGGTCCCTCTGGCTTGGGGGACCCTGGGCCTTCCGAGTCATTGGCCTCTGGGTGCTCTGCTCCTCAGGAGGCGCCTTCCCAATCGCATACTCCTTTTACTTTTGAGGTTGGCCCCGATGTTAATGTCCCCTCCGCGCAGGGTGGATTGTTTCCTCCGGAGATGGCGGGACATTTTCGATTTAATATTTTAATGGCGCTGATCTGCTTGCAGGACCATGAAGTTTCCTTGCAGTTATGTGCCTGCCTGCCTATTCCGGGTGTTCAGACCATGAACGGCACTATAATATTCCCCCCAGGGGTGTTTGTTCCCCCTTGTTGTTCTTTTCGCTATAGGATTGTGCGGCTGCGTGTCCTATTACGATGGCTTTTTGATTTATTGGGGGATCCTTTCCTTTATGGTCCGAGGACTTCTCGGTTCTCGCAAGGTTCTTCGAGATAGGCTAGTGGGGAGGTGTCTCTCCCCGGTCGGTCTACTGTGAGCTTTCCCGGTCTTTTTTTCTGGAGGTTACGTTTTCCATTCGGCAGGTCCTGCGGAGACATAGTTCCTTCTCTGCGAATGCCTGTGGATGCCCTTGTTTTTCTTTGATTCGGTCCGGATTATGTTTCTGTCTGTTTTCCCTATGGGAATTCTGAGATTGTTTGATTTAAGTTCTTCTATGGAAGTTGTTCCCGGGTTTCTTCCGGAGTTTTGTGTGTGACCTGTTACTTGTTAGAGACCTGTGTTGCGCCTGGCTGGTCCGGCAGGACCTACTGATTCTCTTGTTCAGTGATTTGTTTTTATACACAAAAAAAGAGAAAAAAATTACACTATTCTTCTGGACCTTCGGGTCTGGATGTCGGAAACTCTTGAGCTGGCCCGTGTCAGTCTGCACCCGACATCGGGAACCCTGGTATCCCACTGCGTCCTTTCCCATCCCTGATCCGAGGGGTGTGGTCCTTACCGTGTGGAGCGGTTTTGCCCTTTTGAGCTACTGTTGATGGTTCTCCTAGAGTCTTTGCCATCGTGTAGTTTAGGCTGTCATGCGGAGGTGGCCAATGTTCTCTACCTCCGCCCCAGGGAGCTTTTTAGGCTCTGATGGGATTTTGGAATGACTTCTCCGGTGTTGTCACTGGTGCCCTGGTCGTCTTTTTTTTTTTTCAAATCTCTTTTTATTGTTATATTTTTACAGAAATAAAATAGTGAAAAGAAAATTAAAGGAAAAAAAAACAAACAAAAAAAAAACTTGGTGGTAACACCGCAAACAAGAAAAGATAATCAAAATACAAATACCTTGTGGGATACCATTAACATAATAAAAACGAAAACATACTATATCAACGTAAATTACATCATACTCAATTGATATATCTTGAAAAATTCACTGTTTCCAATTAAATACACCTACTGGAATATAGTAGAGACCATATAAATATTAAGTGAACATTAATAAAAATAACTTAGTCTGTCCGGCACAAATAACAGTTAAATTAATCACATCAACCACCATTCTGGAACAAAAGAAAAAAAAAAAAAAAAGGAAGGATTTGTGCCTCTCCTGTCGCCTCCCCTCCCCCTCAACAGCAAAAGAGTCGGTTTCTCCCTCTAGCCCACTTCTCTAACATTGGACACCCATAGAGGTGGAAACAGCCCATGTAGAACTAAGTCTGCAAAGGTCTGAGAGCTCAAGAACGGCATCAAGATATTCTTCTGCACTAGCAGCGGATAGGACTTAATTATAGGAAGCCATCTGAATAAATGTACTAATATGTTTTTCAGTAGCGAGCTGAAGATGAAAGGCTTCATAAATGATTTGGGACTGAATCTCTTTGAGAAAGAGAGTAAAGGGTGGAGCCTTATGCGACCGCCAATTCTTGGTTATAAGAAACCTAGCTATAAGTATAATAGTTATAAGCGAATCTACCAATGTCCTTTTTATCTGATTGTTTATTCTGAGAAAAAATACCATATCAGCAGTGAAGCAGCTGGCTAGGTAAAAAGACTGATTGACCCAGTACTGGATTTTCAGCCAAAATTGTTTTATTTTTGGGCAAGACCAAAACATATGTATTATATTAGCGTTCAAGTGCGAGCAACGCGGACATGGGAAAATTTGTGAAGAATAACATTGAGCCATTCTGGAAGGAGGAAAATAGTATTTATTAATAAGTTTAAAGTGAGACTCTTTTACTGACATGGGTACCGTACATTTGTATGCTGTATCCAAACTCTGCATGATCCATTCCGGAGTTATAGACGGAAAAGCATTCTCCCAATTTTTACAAATTTTATCTACTGCTAGTGCACCTTGCTTAGCTAACATTATATCATATGTAAGTGAGATTGAGGTATAACCTTTTCTAAATTTATCAACACAGGTGTTAATCTCATCCCAGCTGGACACCCAGTCTTCTGCTGGGAGGCACTTATTCACAAAGTGCCTAAGTTGAAAATATGCAAACAGGTTGTCCCTGGTTAGATTAAAAAGTTGAAACAACGGCCCAGATGGACATATTTGCTGAGTATCTAGGATAACCTGGGAGACCAACGACATTCCATTCTCTTCCCAATTTTTAAAAACCTTGTATTGTACCCCTGGCCTAAACTCTGGATTGCCTCTTATTGGCAAGAGTTTTGAGAAATGAGGATCTACTTCTAAGATTTTGCAGAATTTCTGCCAGGCCACAATTATATTTTTGATAGAAGATAATTTGCAAATATTAGAAGGAAGCTGTTTAATTACATTATGCAGGATAGCTTTTAATGAAAAAGGAGCAATACATTGTTCTTCTAATTCAATTGTTGAAAAGTTGTTTGAGTCGGTTAGCCAGTCAAGAGCAAATTTAACTAGGGTAGCGATATTATACAACTTTAGGCTAGGAAGGGCTAGACCTGCAAAACCTTTTTTTTGTGTCAATTTCGTCAAGGATATCCGCGGCTTCTTATTACCCCATATAAATTTAACTACATTTTGGTCAAACTTTCTTAGGTCCGTATTTGAAAGGAATAACGGTAGGTTTTGTAAGGGATACAACATCTGGGGAAATACAATAACTTTTATTAAGTTAACTCGTGCTGAAAGAGATATGGGAAAGGAGGCCCATAATTCCAGATTATTCTTGAGCTTCCGTAGCAATGGTTCAAAGTTCAGATTGTACCATTTCAGTGGGTCTCTGTGTAGAATTATACCTAGATATTTAAGTCTATCTACCACCTTGAAGGGGTGATTTGAGCAGCTTACCCTTGACTTAGTTATCCACAATAGCTCACTTTTTCCATAATTAATTTTATACCCTGAGAAAGAACTAAATTCAGCCAAGATTTGCAATACTAGGGGTATATGAGATTCTGTTTTATCTAGAAAGAGTAGCAAATCGTCTGCATAGAGGAGGATCTTAAGAGTATGTGGCCCCATTGAGATTCCAGTTAATTTTTGTCTTAACCAGATAGCCAAAGGTTCTAGAGCGATATCAAATAGCAGAGGGGACAGAGGACATCCCTGTCTCGTTCCCCTGCCGAGTGATATCCTAGGAGATAATATGCCATTAATTAAAAGATAGGATATCAGTGACCTATATATTTTTTGAACCAAATACATAAATTGCTCCTGAAACCCGAATTGTTCTAATACCCGGAATAGGTACTGCCATGTGATGGAGTCAAAAGCTTTTTCCGCATCTAGTGTCAGAAGAGCCAAGTCTGCGTATACTCCCTTTTTTTTTATTTTATCTCTATTCCACATATAGTCGAGAAGCATAACTACTTTACGTATATTTTTAGTAGAATTACGTCCCTGAATGAAACCCGTCTGGTCCGGGTGTATAATCTCACCTTATCCTTTCGCTAGTCTATCTGCAATAATGGAAGTTAAGATTTTATAATCGGCATTAAGCACCGATATTGGTCTATACGATGCTGGATCTTCTCTTTCCTTGTCTTTTTTAAAGATTAAGGTAATATTAGCAGCTGTAAATAGATTAGACATAGTATTACTTGAAGAAAAATATTCATTGTATAGCCTTTCCAACGTAAAAATGATTTCCTGAGAAAGTAATTTATAAAATTCTGATGGAAGAAAATCAGGCCCAGCTGCCTTATTTAATTTTGCTTTTTCTATCGCTTTAGTAATTTCTTCTCCAGTGATATGTGCGTTTAATTCTAATAGGCGGTCTTTAGGCAATTGGGGCAATTTAATCCTCGACAAAAAATTGTCCATGTTTAACATATTAACATCAGTTTTATTGTAGAGTTTTTGATAAAAATTATAAAAAACCTTTCTAATGTTTTCAGTGTCAGTATATCTATCGTTACCTTCTTTAATAGCCGTGATGTAATTTTTACTCTTCCTGTTTTTGGTTAAGTTAGCAAGATGTTTTGCAGAGATCCCATGATAACCTTTGAACTTTAAGTTCAGTTTAAGTTCTTCCCTATGCGATCTCTTCTTGAGATAGACCTCACAATTGTTTTTAGCTTCGCAATATTTATTCCAATTGATAGCCGATCTTTCATTGTAAAATCTTTTAAGAGCATTTTTCACATGATATGCTAACTGGATTTCAGTGGCCCTATTTTTCTTGTTCCAAGCGTTTAGGTAAGATTTAATTTCCCCTCTTAATACCGCTTTAGAGGCCTCCCAGAATAGCTCAATATTATTGAATTGGGCGATATTAAAAGTGACATAATCTTTCCATTTTTGCTTTAGCCAAAGACCAAATCTGGGATTGTTATATAGAAAGCGGGGAAATGTGAAACTTTGATTCTTGTCCTTTGGTTTATATAAGGATGAAAAAGCTAATGAAATAATAGCATGGTCTGATATAATTATATCATCAATTTCAGCTTTAACTTTTAAGATGGAGAGAGATTCTGAAATTAAAAACATGTCAATTCTTGAGAATGTGCTATGTACTTTTGACTCACAGGAAAATGTTCTAGAATCTGGATTCTCAATACGCCAGATATCTAGAAGTTTAAGTTTCTGACAGAATTGCTTCAAACATTTTGCCCTTTTATTATACTCTCTTGATTTTTTCTGGGTTAATCTATCTATTTCAGGGCATAGTGCGATATTAAAATCTCCCCCTAGAATCAGGTTTTGACAAACAAATGGAAATAATTTAAGTTTAATTTCCTCCCAAAATGTGGGAGTATGAACATTTGGCCCATAAATATTACATAAAACAAAGTCAACATTGTTAATCACTATTTGTAAAATAATGAATCTGGCCTGCGGATCAAATTCCACTTTTTTGATTGTGTACTCCAGGTTTTTATGCAGCAGGATGGCTACCCCTGCCTTTCTATTATTGACTGGGGTGGCTATGACCTCTCCTACCCATTTTACCTTTAATTTCAGAATCTCTATTACTTTTAAATGTGTCTCTTGTAAGAACACTACCTCTGGGTGGTGATTAGCAAGCGTTTTAATAATAAGTTTACGTTTCATTGGGGAAGTTATGCCACCTACATTCCATGAGAGCATTTTAAGGTTTTGGCACATATTAAAAATCATTCAGCTTTGGGGGGGCGGGTCCGAACACCGACCAAGATGGCTGCTTTTAATCTTAGCTGACTCCGGGAGCTGATAGATCCGTTGTCTATCGCCTCTCAAACTTATTCTTCACACCTGAAATTACAACTATCTTGAAGATTAATATCTGAAGAACGGATTTTTGTGTTCTTTGACTTTAAATTTCAGCCAAGCAGACCGGAATAGATGAGGAACGCAGCGGAGGCCTAATAACAGACCTGGCTCCTCATTTACCCTCCCTGAGTCCTGATATGTCAGGAATAACAGCCGTATGTGCTGTCCAGCTCTTTTGTTGCTAACTGGGGAAGTTGGTCTAATTAAGGGACGCTTAATTTTGGATCACACATTGGACAATCCAGAACTGAGGATTATAACTACTGAGCTAAAATCCCTGCAAGCTTCACATGCTGAGATTATAATGGCGGCCTCCCGTCGTAGCGAGGGGATCATAGCTGCAATTGACCGGTGGGAGAAAGAGGCACAAAAGACCCTAGCGGAACACTTTACAAGATTTCAGCGGGACCTGCTTGACCTACTTGGCCCACACCTGGAAGGAACCATGACACAGAGTGCTTCTAGCACATTGAGGAGCTATCACAAGCTGAATGAGGGAGAACCGGGAGAACTAGTTCCAGCTCCGGTATATTTGAGAGACACTTTAAGGGAAACAGCTAGACAGCAAAAGAAAGGTGCTACACAGCCCATCGAAACATCAGAGGTCTTATTGGACGTACCGGCTCTGATGGACTACACTGTGACAAGCCGAGGATCATGGGCGAGAGGTGCCGAGGTGCGCGGGTACCTACGCCATATTCCTCCTCTGCTGGGAAAGTCCTGGGAGCTCCCTCCGCCTCTCGCTGGCGGTGTACCCAGCCACCCAAAAGATCTTGCGGCTATATGCCGACTGCAATATGGGCAGGCAGCTGCCGTTGAAACTTTAACCCAGAGAACCGGTGTGGGCTAAATTTTGATCTAAATCTTCTGCTATTTAGAGTGACGGTTACAGATCATGCCTCCGAAAGCTGTCATAGGACTAGTAACACTCATAGCAGGAATGCCCTTTTTTCATGACGACTAGACCAGTCAGATTATGTACAAACCCACCCTACCTATGTTTATTCCCTAGGATGAACACTATATATGTATTCTATGCTCCACATATGCCGATCTCAGTAGACAAGGGCTCAGGGGCTCATATTAGATAAGAGCTCAGTTACCCCTTATATGATAATGTGATGTGACCAATTACTGTGGGACTACCTGTCTGAACTTTTTGAATATGTAAACTGCATAATCTTTATATATAAACCTTAGATAAGTGGATAGCTACAGCTGGGCTCTATATAATCCCCTGATTTATAGGTTTTCTAATTGCCTATTGTATATCTACATATATGTTCCCTTTCACCACTTGAAAATTTAGTTCAGGTCAGTTGATGTTCTGTTATAAATTCCAGTACTATGTTAGCTATATATATAGTTTTATTATTAACCTAAAATACTGGCATAAACCTGTAGCAAAGTTCCTATATGCAACAAAAGTGTTTTGTGATCAAATTGAGCAAGTTGTATAGCGAGTTCAGGGCGGCTATAACACCCATATATACTGCCCCTAGACCAGTTGGCAGGAAACTTTTCATATATAGCATGATACATGTAAAATAAGATATTTTCATATTACTACTTGTAATTAACTGCAGTGTGACCCCATACTTACAAGTTGATCCTTACCCCAGTTCTTAGTTATATATCATTGTCCTTTTATATAGTCTAACGCGACATACTGAAAATAGAACTGAAAAAATGGGACTAACCATTTGAGATCCAAAAGTGGTCTCACATAGTTCATGGCTGCCCTCTATATTACTGCTTTTCTATAAGAAATGGGAGGTCAATGAGTGGCCTCGCTGCTAATTAGAGGGCAATAAGTTTGAAAGGCAAGCTCTATGACCATTGATACTGTTTCATATGGCCTTATACATGCATGTTGTCATTTGTGGTTTGATTGTTCAAGTTATTTATCTGGAAACTATGCTCTTTTTATACAGATTGTCTGGCTCTGTTATGTTTGCTTGCTTTATCTTGAATCCCAATAAAAATATATTTAAAAAAAAAAAAAAAAAAAATCATTCAGCTTTCCGAGGGCCAGAAGGCTTCAAAGCTGCATACACGAGGCGTGGAAGGGGAAGAGACGGAGAGAGAAAAAAAAAACAAGAAAAAATTTAAAAGAACATATGACTGCACTACTAAAACAACATACCATCTACCTGGTTTCTTATATTTAATTAGGCATATACATATGATATAGTAAAACCTCATATAATGCTCAAAATATATGTATATATTCTTTTCCTTTTTTTCTTCCCTTTCTTTTTAGAAAAAAAATCCATGCAAGGTCAATTGGCACCTGCAATCTTTTTAGATACCACAAATTCCTGCGCTTCAACTGTATTATTGAGCGTGATTCGCCTGTCTTGATATTCTAATACAATTTTAGCTGGATATATTAAACGGGCCTTGAAGCCATTGTGAATAAGCTGGGAACAGTACGGGGCCATTAATTTCCTCTTAGATGAGGTCTCGCTAGAGAAGTCTTGGAATAATAAAAGTTTGTTATTATCTATTATAAGAGCGTCCCTTTTCTTGTATAATTTCATAATTTCTAATTTGTCCTGGAATTTCAGATATTTAACTATGCTCATCCTGTTCCTAGGTGAACCATTTGAGTTAGTTTTGGGAGGGCCTATCCTATGAGCTCTTTCCACTACTAGCGGTAATTGGGCAGGAGCAAAGCCTAGAGCTTGTGGAAGCGTTACTGATGTAAACCACATTAGGCCTTTATATTCTATCGTTTCGGGCAAACCTACAATTCTTATATTATTCCGCCTGGAGCGGTCCTCGAGATCCTCCAGGCGACTTAATAAGATATTAATTTGAGATTCTTGAGCATGGATTTGCGTGTCTTGGTTGTTAGTTAAATCCTCTAAGTCTGAGATCCTATTCTCGGCCTCTGCCAATCTATTAGAAAATTGTCTTACTTCAGTAGAGAGAACTAAGATGTTAGTAGAGATATTAACTAATTCCTTTTTAATATCATTAAGTTGAGGCGCTATCAACTCTGTTAACTGTGTTAATACTGACTGTGGGTCTGACATAGGGTTACCCATATCTAGATTAACCTCTGAACAACTAATGTCTTGAGCTTTTGTTTTCCGATCTTTTATTTTGGGAGGCATTTTTGGTGAACTGTGTTTTCCTTTTGTCATACATTTTTCCATAAGTCAGTGACAAAGAAGCTTATAAACAGAAAAAGTGTATATTTTTTTTTTGTGTGTGTGTGAATGGACCGTTACAAGTCCCGTGCAAGTTGGTGCATTTAAGTGGTACTTAATTTCTTTATACTAGAACAAAGATCAATCATGTAGAGATAAGTTATACATAAGAAAGTTATAGAGATAAATTAATATCTTAAGTGAACGTGAAATTTAAATTAAACCAAAAAAGAAAAAAAAAAGAAAAAAGAAAATGTCTCCCACTATATAAAACAAGGTTTACTTCTGCTCAAGATTTTAGACCTTTTGAGATAACCCTATTAGTGATAATAGACTGAGTTTAACAATACTTCTTATAAATCCAAGTACTATCAGCAGCCCTTAGTTTAAATCTACCTTCCATTTTCCAAGGACCAGTAGATTTTGGCCAATTTCCTCCCTCAAGATCCTAATTTAGGCTTTGCACATATAGAGTGAATTATTTATTCATTCACTAAAATATATATTTTAGTAAAAACCGATTATTGCATCCCAATACAGAAGTCTTAACTCTCTAAAAGTTACTATATCACTTTTAGTGCTATTTTCAACTTTTTATAGCAATGGCCAGATAACAGAAAAAAAAGAAAAAAAAAACGACCATAAAAGAACAAAAGAAAAACACAGAGAAAGTAAAAAAAAATTAGGGTTAACAGTCCTAATCAGTCTTAGGTCCTTTTTGACAACATTTAGCCTGTAGAGATATCCTCCAAATATCAGGAGCTCCAGGTAGCCGTGTGGGTTTCTGAATGGTATAACACCAGTCTCACAAAAAGCTGATTTTACTTTAGAGTTTCTGCAGCAGCAGAACAGAGAAACGATGAGACCACAGATACTCCAGATATAATACTAGCAAACTCTGCAATGAGAGCCCCGCATACTGGCCAGTGTCTTACCAGGGAGGGTAATGTAAGTGTCTCAAAGTCAGCTATCCAAATAACAGTAGCAGCTGTTGTATCAGAAACAAACAAACAAACAGTGGCAGGAACCCTCTCTTAGTGAGCCCACCGGCTTAACCGTATATTGCTGGGAACATATACTTGATGCAATACTTGCAGTTTCCTTGAGATGGTATGGGTCCAGACCGGTTCCACAATCCGGATTCTCGATTTGGCAAGTTGGATAGAGTTGCGAGCCCTCTAAGAAAAACAGCTACTCTCAGCCGATGGTCACCGTCTCAACATACAGGGGTAGCTCCTCCAATAGCCGGCATGCAAAAAGTTAACCCCAGGGGATAGGGGTTGACACTCGAATCCCTCCGTGAGTCAGCAACCCCTCTCAACCCCAGGAAAGTATATTCTGCTGCCTCGGACTGGAACTTGTCGCTTTCTCTCGTCTGACCCAAGAATCCGATATCGGCTATCCTTCTTGCGGGTCACCTGCCCTGTGTGATTCTTCTGCGGCTTCAGCGGATTACACCGCAAGTCTTTGGCTTCCTGCAGCTTTGGCGCCAGAAAGGCGGCTCTGTGCCCAAACAAGCCCGGATACAACGTAGGCCTCCGGGCTGTAAGCGTGGGGAGATGGAACGCGGGTACTGTGCTCCAGCATCCGCTCTGGAGGATCACTGTAGCGTGAAAGGCTCCTCACCGAACAGGAAAACCCCAGTGCCCTGGTCGTCTTTATCGCCCCTTGGGGGTTTGGACTCGTGGTGGGCTCTGTTCTTGGAGTCCTGTGCCTCTGGGCTACTGATTAGGGCTTTTTTCCCCTACTGAACTCGTGCTGCGGGTGGTTTTCTCAGTATCTCGTGTCCGTCTTGGATTTTTATTCAAGGTTCTTTTTCTTTGTTGAGATAGCCTGCCAGCTGGTCCGGCTTGGGGAGTGCTGCCTTGGGCACTGACTTATGGAAGTCTGGTTTCCTCCTTTCATTTCCGTCGTGGATCTCGGGGGTGAGTCTAGGGTTCTGGCAGTCTAGCTCTTTATCCTATCTGTATGTCCCTGTTATGCCCCTGGGATTTGGGGTTGGTTCGGGATGGGTCCTATTGTCTCCCTTTTAGGGAGTCTGGGGTATTTTTGGTTTGATACCTTTGTGGAGGATGTGCTCTGGGCCTTTTTGTTAAGGGGTTTCCTTTTCCTATTCCTCTTTTGTGTCTAGGACTAGCTCTAGCACGGTTTGACCTCTTTTATCCCCCTTTGTCTCTGCTTTCTGCTGACTTTGTCACGGCGCATGGGTTGGGCTTGTTGGTCGCCTTGCTGCTTGTGTTAAGGGGGCTCGAGCGGTTGCCCTCAGTCTTAGCCCTTTTGTTGGGTTCTGGGAGGTCTGTATTCCTTTCTGTCCTAGGATTTGCTCTGGTCACTCAACACTTTGGGCGTTTCTGTGCCCGTCCAATAATTTGTATATTGGTTTGGTGTCCTGGGGACACAAGCTCCCTGTTTCTCGTTTTTCTGAGGGACTCTTGTCTCTTTTGGATGCTGCCTAGTAAGCAGAAGGTCTGTTGTTAGGAAACAGCTGCAGTTATTTTACCTTGTCTGCTGGCAAGCTATTGAGCCTAGGTGGCCTAGTGGTTAGCTTGTCTGTCTAGCAAGCTGCAGTTCTTGAGTTTGTACTCAGCTGCGATTACTTGCTATTTTATATCTAAAGCCTGGGGGCTTGCCCTTAGGGATTGTGTCCTCAGGTCTCTGGGGTTTTTCCCGGGGTCTGGCCGCTTTTCTCAAGCATGCCTAGTTGTCCTTCCCTTCCTTTTGGTAGGGGTGGGGATCTGTTGGTCAGCTATTTTGGCCTACGGTTAGGTTTGCTACCCAGCTTGCACAAGGTTGCTGTTGTCTCCAGGGCAACTGCTGCGCCTTGAACGCTAGCATGCACTTTAGGGTCCCTTGTGAGGTGTTTTTCTGAACCCTCTGGGGGAGTTGGATCCTTGGGATCTCTTTGTTCAGAAAGATTGATTCAGGAAGGATGTTCCGTGGCTCTGCGGCCTATAGTGGGGTAGTGTTCTGCGCAGTTTCTGTTGTGCAGGAGCGGGATGTTTCGTATCCGTTTTCAGATGGGGACTCTGCTTATTTTTGCGCCACTAGTTTTTGTCATCCTTTTCCTGTCTCTCTCCTGAGCTTTTCTCCGACTACGGAAATGTTTTCCTTGCTTGTGAGGTGTCCTCAGTCTCTTGTGGTCTGGGGTGTGGGACTTGGTCTGTTTTCCCCTGTTCACTGGGGTGGGGGTTTTTCCTTCACATCCTCGTTTATATGGCAACGCGTGTTCACTCTGTCTCGCTGTTTTTACGTTTTCTGGTCTTTGAGATTAGTTTGTTTCTCTTCTGATACTTTAATGACTTTTCATATAGTCGGGTTCGGGTGTAGACTACTGTGTGACTCTGGGTTGTCTCCTTGTCACCCTGGACGTTGTTCCTTTTCTTCTGTCTTGTAACTTCCCTCTGGGAATTTTTAGTCGGGGTCCCTTGCTTGGTTGAGGGGCTGCGGCGGGGTTGTTGCCCCTGTCAGATGCTGTCCTTGAGGTGGGTGCTCTCGGTTGGGCCCACTCGTGGTTCTATCTAGGTTCTTTGGACTGTTGGTAGATTTGTGTTTCTAGGACCACTTTTTTGCAAAATGTTTGTTGGTCCCTGTTTCGGACAAACTGGGACTTTGTTTTCTTGGGAATCTGTTTTTAGGTTGGTGCCTTTATTGGTCTGCCTCTTACCATCCCGTTTTGGCATTGTGTCCTCTTTGGCTTGGGTATAAATTTCCCATAAGTAATGAATGCGGCTGTGGACTCTTTCCCATTAGGAAGAAAAACATAAATTATGCTTACCTGATCATTTCCTTTTCTTCCAGGGGAAAGAGTCCACAGCCCCCCACACGTTTTTTTGAGGCGTTGTGGTTTTTTATCTTCTGACACCCTTTCACCTTGATGCTTCTTCCACTGTTCCTTGTTCCTCGGCTGAATGACTGGAGAATAGGGGAAGTGGGAGAAGTATTTATGCCTTTGGCTGGTGGGTCTTTGCCTCCTCCTGGTGGCCAGGTTCTTATTCCCCATAAGTAATGAATGTGGACTCTTTTTCCCACGGAAGAAAAGGAAATTATCAGGTAAGCATAATTTATGTTATTCCTCATCTTTTCATTCTTCGTTATGCTTCCCGATTGTGATTATGAATGTTAATTTTTTACCCATGCACTTAGCTTGAGTGTCATTGTGAATATTACTGTGTTCATATTTTTTTTTCTTACAGGAACAATATGGGATTGAGCCGACAATGGTTGTTCAAGGAGTAAAAATGCTGTATGTCCCTGTTATGCCTGGACATGCAAAAAGATTGAAACTTACGTAAGTGACACCACCCTCGCTTGAACATGTCTAAATATTGTTAGTGTAAAACCATTTTCTCTTGTTTGTGTTGTTGCTACATTCCATGCCTTCACCTTTCTTAGAGGCAGAAGCTTCATAAAGCTTTTAGTGCAGCTCCCCTTACAACCTATATCTCTGGTATTCGGCCACATTTTTTTCATAAGATGGTGAGGGTCCACAAGATGATCACATGTGGTATTATAAACTACAGTCCACTAGGAGAAGTTACATTATATTCAAGACTATCCGTGTTTTCTGCAAGATTGCAAATTACATTGTCCTTAAATTAGCTAACTTTGAAGACTAAGGGGTAGATTTATTAAATATCGGACGGACATGATCCGCTGTAGCGGATCATGTCCGCCCGACATCGCTAAATGCCCACAGCATACGCTGTCGGCATTTATCATTGCACAAGCATTTCTTGTGAAATGCTTGTGCAATGCCTCCCCCTGTGCATTTGCGGCCAATCGGCCACTAACAGGTGGGTCAATCATTCTGATTGTATCCGATTGCTGTCCGCCACCTGTGAGGTGGTGAATGTGTTAAGGAGCAGCGGTCTTTGTTTCCGGCGAGTCTGAAGGCTCATGCAGAAACGGCTGTATTAGCAGCTTCTTGTACGGGGAGGTCCCTCAAATAATTTTAGAGAGCTAAGAGCTGTTTATCTCGCTATATAGGGTTCTGGTTGTGCAGCAGAGACACATACATTGCAAAATAATGCTCAAAAAAAGCCCCCAACGATTTTTTGCCTAACAAGTTTTTTGATCATCGGCCCTTAGTTATTTGAACCTTTGTTTACACTAAGGCTGTTTTTCTGATAAAAGTTTTCATGTTTTCATGTTTCATCTTTTGTTTCTCATAAAAGTAGTTTATTCTGAGATTGTTGTTCCATAACTGCGAACTAATCCACAGAATTAACAGAAAACTCTGCTTCACAAGTTTAATGCAGTCAAAGGTCTAATATCTTATTTGAATGCTACTAAGGATTTTAGGAATTCTGTATACCTTTTCATTATGCATTCTGGTTCCAAAGGGTCAGAAAGCTATCAAAGCACATTTTGCCAATTAGATTCACTCTTTATTCACGATCTTCTAGAGCTCATGAACAAGACTCCACATTTTTAAAGGGATACTGAACCCAAATTTTTTCTTTCATGATTCAGATAGAGCATGTACAGTAATTTTAAGCAGCTAATTAATTCCTATTCTAATTTTTTAATTTGTTCTCTTGGTATCTTTATTTGAAAAAGTAGGAATGTAAGCTTACGAGCCATCCCATCTTTGGTTCAGCACCTGGGTAGCGCTTGCTGATTGGTGGCTAAACGCAGACACTAATCAGCAAGCGCTATCCAGGGTGCTGAACCAAAAATGGGCCGGCTCATAAGCTTACATTCCTGCTTTTTCAAATGAGGATACCAAGAGAGCAAAGAAAAATTAATAACATATTAGAAAGTTGCTTATAATTACATGCTCTTTCTGAATCACCAAAGACAAATTTTGTGTTCAGTATCCCTTTAAGATTGAAACTTTTTCCATTGAGCTTTTTGACTTCATGCTGATCTAGAGTCTACGAAGCCTTGGATGAATAGTATTGCAAGGCAGACACCTCTTTAAATATATTCACAGCGTCTTGGGTATTTTTGGGTCTTTCGCAAGCAGCATTGAGAAGGAAAGTGTTGCAGATTTGACTTTTTGAAGACATAGACAATATTTTCTTTTTCCCCAGCATATAATTAACTTTGTAGCTGACCACATTGTGTGATATTGATAGAAAACAAAATGTATATTTACCTATATATCAGGTTATTTTAATTTTGAAGTAGTATTTATCCGCCCTTATGCATCTTTCTTTTTCATGTCACACCTGGACTGTTTCCCTTAGTCATGTTTGGGGACAATCCTCTTTCTTCTCACCTCAAATAGGTACCTGATTGGATATATGAGAACTGAGGTTTCCTGTTAGGAGAGGGCAATGTTTTGGGAGGGTGCAATGGAGGCTTCTGGGAACTTCTGCCTAGTCCAAGAAGGCACTAGGCATATTCACATCTAGTACTTAAATATGACACTACATTAAGTATCAATATATTGATTTCAGTATATATTTTGCTATTAGCAATTTATTTCTAACAAAAATAGTAATCCCATATTGTTAGCAGCCATTCATATTACTGCATAATTTTCAGGATTTAGAAATGTAAATTTGAAGTCAATGTTAATTGCTATTTTAAAACACAAATAAATACATTTGGTATGCAAATACTTTTTAATTAATTGCAAATTTTTTTTTCATTGAGCTTGTAACAAATAGATATGTTATTTGTTAGTGAAACAAATGCAGAAAGTAGCCGCAGCTTTCGGCATATTTTGGGCACCAGATTTATTAGAGTAAAACACATAAATATCTGATAATCTGGTGCTAAAATGAGGAACACTGCAGACCATGGACATTTTCAACATATATCTAGTAACAAATATGACTTTGGTTTCTTTTACAGGATGCAAAAACTAGTGAAGCCTGGAGCAGACAAAAAATATGTTGACTTGACTGTGTCATTTGCTCCCGAATCTAATGAAGATGAAGACTTGCCAGGACCACCTGTCAGATATTACTTCAGCCAGGAGAACAATTGATGATATGTGTAATAATCTTACTCCACGTTTATGTGTTGGTACTACTTGTCACAACTAGGTAAAGCCTTAATGGAAAGGAACAAGCTGACGTAGTCAATTGCACTAATACATTTGTATAACACAAAATGGAGTATAGAGTGTCCCCAGTTCTTTCTTTTAAAGGGATACTAAACCCACGTTTTTCTTTCATGATTCCGATAGAGCACGAAATTTTAAGCAACTTTCTAATTTACTCCTATTAGCAATTTTTCTTTGTTCTCTTGCTATCTTTATTTAAAAGGACGTAATGTAAATCTTAGCAGCCAGACCATTTTAGGTTCAGCACCATGGATAGAGCTTGCTTATTGGTGGCTTAAAATTAGCCTCCAATAAGCAAGCATAACCCAGGTTCTCAACCATAAATGGGCCGGCTCCTATGCATCAAATTCCTGCTTTTTAAATAAAGATAGCAAGAGAACAAATACAATTTGATAATAGGAGTAAATTAGAAAGTTGCCTTAAATTGCATGCTCTATCTGAATCATGAATGAAAAAAATTGGGTTAAGTGTCCCTTTAAGCTTTTTTTCTTTGTAACTAGAGTATTTGTTTATGAAACTGTTTGGGATGCAATACTCCATGCTACAATCCAAAAATGTATAAATAAAAACTAGAATACGGAAGATCAAGATGGTATTTTTGATTCCTAATTTATTGCACCTCCTTTCTTAACGTTCTGTAGGTGGAATTTGCTACAGTAGTGTATATATGTTTATGTGTGCATTGCAGTAGAAGTTTTTGTCTCTGCGTGAGCATACAAGCCCTTCATGCTAGCAAATACATATATGCATATGTGTGTGAATAGAAATATATTACACACGCACGCGTATACTTGATGAATTTAAAGAAACTCTCACTGCTATTGGTTTATTTCTGTCTGTCAGTTTTGTATTTGTTTACACTCGTATTTTTGTTTAAATAAATGCTGTTTTCAGGTTTTGACTTGGATATAGAGATATGTTGTTTATAACTCAGTATTTGTTTTGATGGAGTTGTGAGTTTAATGCATAAAGCAGAGAAGAAGCAGAGGTTATAGTGTATCCCAGTATTTATTAAGGAGTTAACATGGCTGTTTTTATTGCTTGTTTGCCTTACTGGATATATATCCGGCCAGAAAAAGTATTGGGGGGGAAAAAGAGAAGAACACATATACATATATATATACACAAAGGGCTAGATCCTATGCAGGTCACTATAATGGAGTTGTTATGAAAACATCAAGTGACACCAGATTTTTCCAGTTTTAGTGATCAAGCTCAACCTGCTGTTGTTTAGTGTATACAAAAAAACAGAGAGTAGTCTGGATCATTCCAAAAGTAAAAAACAAAAATTCCATAGTCGCATAAAAAAAGGATGCACAAAAGAAGGGTGACTGGTCTTACGCGTTTCGGCATTGAGCCATAATCATAGACCTTATTTTGTGTAGTAACAGTGTCTCTGAGGACTAGTCAATAGCTGGTATAACAGGGATGCCTCTATTTCATAAGCACCAGTATTGTAGCACTTTAGTGTTAACCCATTCTACCTCCCACTGCAGTTAACTTATATTACTTACTCGAATCCTCCCTACCACAATTAACCCTAACTGTAACCCTGTCCTAAAGAAATTCACCCTAACACAACCTACAATCCCTCTACACGACGCCCCAGCAAAAATCCACTCTCTCTATATGATCCCCTCCCCCGTTGCAAACACCTTAATTAAATTGAACCCCCATACAGATTTCTACCCCTCCCTTATATATAATTGTCTTCCTTAATGTACACTGGCTATGCTTTGACTGAACAATTCTTAAGGCTCCATTCATTAAGCTGCAGATGCAGCTTTTGAACTCTTGAGCAAGCCTGCAGCCAATTGTTAAATTCTATTCATTAGATTCATATAGAGCATGTCATTTTAATAATGTAGCCACCAATCGGCAAGCACTACCCAGGGTGCTGAACTAAAAATGGGCCGGCTCCTAACATTACTTTCCTGCTTTTTCAAATATAGATACCAAGAGAACTAAGAAAATTTGATAATAGGAGTAAATTAGAAAGTTGCTTAAAACTGCATGCTCTTTCTGAATCATGAAAGAAAAAAATGTGTTTAATATCCCTTTTAAAGGTACATTAAACACAAATTGTAAACTACATGATTATGATCTTTCATATATAAGAATAATTTTGCAATTAAGACTGCAGCTTTGTTTTGTCAAATGAGAAGTGTTTTATGTTTATTCTTTTAACTGATTTCCCTGTCCCTAAGAACAAAATAAACCCTTCTAACCAATCATAAACTAATATTCATATATAGTGCAAACTCTGTTTTCACATGTGCAGACTGGGGTAACCTGGCCTCTTGTATTCCCTTAAGGAGGCTTAGCAATGATTCAACTTGGTTACTATTGCTTGTTGATTGTTGATGCAAAACTAAAAATCCACCTTTTAAAAGCTTGTGACACCACAGAAGCTTAGGAGTGAGGTAGAGTAAACAAAAGATTACATGAATTGCCCAAAAGTATTAACCCAAGCGTCCCTCGGAGAAAGTGAAACGTGCAATTTCTTTCATGTAATTAACAAGAGTCCATGAGCTAGTGACGTATGGGATATACATTCCTACCAGGAGGGGCAAAGTTTCCCAAACCTTAAAATGCCTATAAATACACCCCTCACCACACCCACAAATCAGTTTTTACAAACTTTGCCTCCAAGGGAGGTGGTGAAGTAAGTTTGTGCTAGATTCTACGTTGATATGTGCTCCGCAGCAAGTTGGAGCCCGGTTTTCCTCTCAGCGTGCAGTGAATGTCAGAGGGATGTGAGGAGAGTATTGCCTATTGAATGCAGTGATCTCCTTCTACGGGGTCTATTTCATAAGGTTCTCTGTTATCGGTCGTAGAGATTCATCTCTTACCTCCCTTTTCAGATCGACGATATACTCTTATATTTACCATTTCCTCTACTGATTCTCGTTTCAGTACTGGTTTGGCTTTCTACAAACATGTAGATGAGTGTCCTGGGGTAAGTAAGTCTTATTTTCTGTGACACTCTAAGCTATGGGCACTTTATTTATAAAGTTCTAAATATATGTATTCAAACATTTATTTGCCTTGACTCAGAATGTTCAACTTTCCTTATTTCCAGACAGTCAGTTTCATATTTGGGATTATGCTTTAAATTATCATATTTTTTCTTACCTCAAAAATTTGACTTTTTTCCCTGTGGGCTGTTAGGCTCGCGGGGGCTGAAAATGCTTCATTTTATTGTGTCATTCTTGGCGCGGACTTTTTTGGCGCAAAAATTCTTTTCCGTTTCCGGCGTCATACGTGTCGCCGGAAGTTGCGTCATTTTTGACGTTATTTTGCGCCAAAAATGTCGGCGTTCCGGATGTGGCGTCATTTTTGGCGCCAAAAGCATTTAGGCGCCAAATAATGTGGGCGTCTTATTTGGCGCCAAAAAATATGGGCGTCGCTTTTGTCTCCACATTATTTCAGTCTCATTTTTCATTTGCTTCTGGTTGCTAGAAGCTTGATGTTTGGCATTTTTTTCCCATTCCTGAAACTGTCTTATAAGGAATTTGATCTATTTTGCTTTATATGTTGTTTTTTCTCTTACATATTGCAAGATGTCTCACGTTGCATCTGAGCCAGAAGATACTACAGGAAAACCACTGCCTGCTGGATCTACCAAAGCTAAGTGTATCTGCTGTAAACTTTTGGTAGCTATTCCTCCAGCTGTTGTTTGTAATAATTGTCATGACAAACTTGTTAAAGCAGATAATATTTCCTTTAGTGATGTACCATTGCCTGTTGCAGTTCCCTCAACATCTAAGGTGCAGAATGTTCCTGATAACATAAGAGATTTTGTTTCTGAATCCATAAAGAAGGCTTTGTCTGTTATTTCTCCTTCTAGTAAACGTAAAAAGTCTTTTAAATCTTCTCTCTCTACAGATGAATTTTTAAATGAACACCATCATTCTGATTCTTTGGACTCTTCTGGTTCAGAGGATTCTGTCTCAGAGATTGATGCTGATAAATCTTCATATTTATTTAAGATGGAATTTATTCGCTCTTTACTTAAAGAAGTACTAATTGCTTTAGAAATAGAGGATTCTAGTCCTCTTGATACTAATTCTATACGTTTGGATAAGGTTTTTAAAGCTCCTGCGGTTATTCCAGAAGTCTTTCCTGTTCCTAATGCTATTTCTGCAGTAATTGCTAAGGAATGGGATAAATTGGGTAATTCATTTACTCCTTCTAAACGTTTTAAGCAATTATATCCTGTTCCGCCTGACAGGTTAGAATTTTGGGACAAAATCCCTAAAGTTGATGGGGCTATTTCTACCCTTGCTAAACGTACTACCATTCCTACGTCAGATGGTACCTCGTTTGAAGATCCTTTAGATAGAAAAATTGAATCTTTTCTAAGAAAAGCTTATCTATGTTCAGGTAATCTTCTTAGACCTGCTATATCATTGGCTGATGTTGCTGCAGCTTCAACTTTTTGGTTGGAAACTCTAGCGCAACAAGTAACAAATCGTGATTCTCATGATATTATTATTCTTCTCCAGCATGCTAATAATTTCATCTGTGATGCCATTTTTGATATTATTAGAGTTGATGTTAGATTTATGTCTCTGGCTATCTTAGCCAGAAGAGCTTTATGGCTTAAGACTTGGAATGCTGATATGGCTTCTAAATCAACTCTACTTTCCATTTCTTTCCAGGGAAACAAATTATTTGGTTCTCAGTTGGATTCTATTATTTCAACTGTTACTGGTGGGAAAGGAACTTTTTTACCACAGGATAAAAAGTCTAAAGGTAAAAACAGGGCTAACAATCGTTTTCGTTCCTTTCGTTTCAACAAAGAACAAAAGCCTGATCCTTCGTCCTCAGGAGCAGTTTCAGTTTGGAAACCATCTCCAGTCTGGAATAAATCCAAGCCTGCTAGAAAGGCAAAGCCTGCTTCTAAGTTCACATGAAGGTACGGCCCTCATTCCAGTTCAGCTGGTAGGGGGCAGGTTACGTTTTTTCAAAGAAATTTGGATCAATTCTGTTCACAATCTTTGGATTCAGAACATTGTTTCAGAAGGGTACAGAATTGGTTTCAAGATGAGACCTCCTGCAAAGAGATTTTTTCTTTCCCATGTCCCAGTAAATCCAGTGAAAGCTCAAGCATTTCTGAATTGTGTTTCAGATCTAGAGTTGGCTGGAGTAATTATGCCAGTTCCAGTTCCGGAACAGGGGATGGGGTTTTATTCAAATCTCTTCATTGTACCAAAGAAGGAGAATTCCTTCAGACCAGTTCTGGATCTAAAATTATTGAATCGTTATGTAAGGATACCAACGTTCAAGATGGTAACTGTAAGGACTATATTGCCTTTTGTTCAGCAAGGGAATTATATGTCCACAATAGATTTACAGGATGCATATCTGCATATTCCAATTCATCCAGATCATTATCAGTTCCTGAGATTCTCTTTTCTAGACAAGCATTACCAATTTGTGGCTCTACCGTTTGGCCTTGCTACAGCTCCAAGAATTTTCACAAAGATTCTCGGTGCCCTTCTGTCTGTAATCAGAGAACAGGGTATTGTGGTATTTCCTTATTTGGACGATATCTTGGTACTTGCTCCGTCTTTACATTTAGCAGAGTCTCATACGAATCGACTTGTGTTGTTTCTTCAAGATCATGGTTGGAGGATCAATTTACCAAAAAGTTCTTTGATTCCTCAAACAAGGGTAACCTTTCTGGGTTTCCAGATAGATTCAGTGTCCATGACTTTGTCTTTAACAGACAAGAGACGTCTAAAATTGATTACAGCCTGTCGAAACCTTCAGTCTCAATCATTCCCTTCGGTAGCCTTATGCATGGAAATTCTAGGTCTTATGACTGCTGCATCGGACGCGATCCCCTTTGCTCGTTTTCACATGCGACCTCTTCAGCTCTGTATGCTGAACCAATGGTGCAGGGATTACACGAAGATATATCAATTAATATCTTTAAAACCGATTGTTCGGCACTCTCTAACGTGGTGGACAGATCACCATCGTTTAATTCAGGGGGCTTCTTTTGTTCTTCCGACCTGGACTGTAATTTCAACAGATGCAAGTCTCACAGGTTGGGGAGCTGTGTGGGGATCTCTGACGGCACAAGGAGTTTGGGAATCTCAGGAGGTGAGATTACCGATCAATATCTTGGAACTCCGTGCAGTTTTCAGAGCTCTTCAGTTTTGGCCTCTTCTGAAGAGAGAATCGTTCATTTGTTTTCAGACAGACAATGTCACAACTGTGGCATACATCAATCATCAAGGAGGGACTCACAGTCCTCTGGCTATGAAAGAAGTATCTCGAATTTTGGTTTGGGCGGAATCCAGCTCCTGTCTAATCTCTGCGGTTCATATCCCAGGTGTAGACAATTGGGAAGCGGATTATCTCAGTCGCCAAACGTTGCATCCGGGCGAATGGTCTCTTCACCCAGAGGTATTTCTTCAGATTGTTCAATTGTGGGGGCTTCCAGAGATAGATCTGATGGCCTCTCATCTAAACAAGAAACTTCCCAGGTATCTGTCCAGATCCCGGGATCCTCAGGCGGAGGCAGTGGATGCATTATCACTTCCTTGGAAGTATCATCCTGCCTATATCTTTCCGCCTCTAGTTCTTCTTCCAAGAGTAATCTCCAAGATTCTGAGGGAATGCTCGTTTGTTCTGCTAATAGCTCCGGCATGGCCTCACAGGTTTTGGTATGCGGATCTTGTCCGGATGGCATCTTGCCAGCCATGGACTCTTCCGTTAAGACCAGACCTTCTGTCACAAGGTCCTTTTTTCCATCCGGATCTGAAATCCTTAAATTTAAAGGTATGGAGATTGAACGCTTGATTCTTGGTCATAGAGGTTTCTCTGACTCCGTGATTAATACTATGTTACAGGCTCGTAAATCTGTATCTCGAGAGATATATTATAGAGTCTGGAAGACTTATATTTCTTGGTGTCTTTCTCATCATTTTTCTTGGCATTCTTTTAGAATACCGAGAATTTTACAGTTTCTTCAGGATGGTTTAGTTAAGGGTTTGTCCGCAAGTTCTTTGAAAGGACAAATCTCCGCTCTTTCTGTTCTTTTTCACAGAAAGATTGCTATTCTTCCTGATATTCATTGTTTTGTACAAGCTTTGGTTCGTATAAAACCTGTCATTAAGTCAATTTCTCCTCCTTGGAGTTTGAATTTGGTTCTGGGAGCTCTTCAAGCTCCTCCGTTTGAACCTATGCATTCATTGGACATTAAATTACTTTCTTGGAAAGTTTTGTTCCTTTTGGCCATCTCTTCTGCTAGAAGAGTTTCTGAATTATCTGCTCTTTCGTGTGAGTCTCCTTTTCTGATTTTTCATCAGGATAAGGCGGTGTTGCGAACTTCTTTTGAATTTTTACCTAAAGTTGTGAATTCCAACAACATTAGTAGAGAAATTGTGGTTCCTTCATTATGTCCTAATCCTAAGAATTCTAAGGAGAAATCATTGCATTCTTTGGATGTTGTTAGAGCTTTGAAATATTATGTTGAAGCTACGAAATCTTTCCGTAAGACTTCTAGTCTATTTGTTATCTTTTCCGGTTCTAGGAAAGGCCAGAAAGCTTCTGCCATTTCTTTGGCATCTTGGTTGAAATCTTTAATTCATCTTGCCTATGTTGAGTCGGGTAAAATTCCACCTCAAAGAATTACAGCTCATTCTACTAGGTCAGTATCTACTTCCTGGGCGTTTAGGAATGAAGCTTCGGTTGACCAGATCTGCAAAGCAGCAACTTGGTCCTCTTTGCATACTTTTACTAAATTCTACCATTTTGATGTATTTTCTTCTTCTGAAGCAGTTTTTGGTAGAAAAGTTCTTCAGGCAGCGGTTTCAGTTTGAATCTTCTGCTTATGTTTTTTGTTAAACTTTATTTTGGGTGTGGATTATTTTCAGCAGGAATTGGCTGTCTTTATTTTATCCCTCCCTCTCTAGTGACTCTTGTGTGGAAAGATCCACATCTTGGGTAGTCATTATCCCATACGTCACTAGCTCATGGACTCTTGTTAATTACATGAAAGAAAACATAATTTATGTAAGAACTTACCTGATAAATTCATTTCTTTCATATTAACAAGAGTCCATGAGGCCCACCCTTTTTTGTGGTGGTTATGATTTTTTTGTATAAAGCACAATTATTCCAATTCCTTATTTTATATGCTTCGCACTTTTTTTCTTATCACCCCACTTCTTGGCTATTCGTTAAACTGATTTGTGGGTGTGGTGAGGGGTGTATTTATAGGCATTTTAAGGTTTGGGAAACTTTGCCCCTCCTGGTAGGAATGTATATCCCATACGTCACTAGCTCATGGACTCTTGTTAATATGAAAGAAATGAATTTATCAGGTAAGTTCTTACATAAATTATGTTTTTTAAATGTATTTTACAGCCAAATGCTGCAAAATAAAAAGTGAATGTACATTGCAATATTTTTTCACTTGCAATAATGAAACATTTTATGCGTTTGTTGAAATGTCAAATTTAACTGTCCTTTATCTGACCAGGTTGATTGACAGCTGCTTGTGAAATCATTAATGCAAGCAACTCGATGGAGATAGGAGGAGAGGTTCCTTAATTGGAATCCCTGTCTATTCACACATTGTTAATGGAACCTTTAGTCATCAAAGGGAAATCTGTAGCTACTCAAGATTTATGATGTGTAGAAATATCTTGTGTAAAGTTTGGATTTATAAGATCTCCTTTTATTTTCCTCACAATGTTTAGATCGTATTTCTGTATTTTTTTTATTGTTTTTTGAGATGAGCATTTCTGTGTATGTATGCACTTTAATGCAACCCCCCCCCCCCCCACAAAACAATGTTTAAGTTTTAATGTAAAGCAATATCTAGGCACGCAGTACTTTAATTTGACCTTCACATTGAGACAGTGCAGGTATAGCACTTACAGGTTGCTGCAACTTTGCACATTGCAATAATTTTTAGAAACTTAAACTGATGGTATACTTTGTATAAACAGATCCAGAATGTTAATGATATTTTAGCTGGCATTTAAGTCATCAGTTGCAATGAAGATGCGCTATAACTTACTTTTTATTGTAGCGCTTAAATTCAAATACCCTGCACTCTGGCGGCCATCATCTATTTTTTGGTTGAACTGTTCTCCAATCGGCGCTCTAGCCATATGGCACTCACACAATTGGAGAACAGTTAAAACGTTTAGCTCACAAAAAAAAATGTTTTAAGTGGGCGGCCGGAGCTCGAGGTATTTGAATTTCAGTGCTACTTTTAAAAGTTAAAGCGTATCTTTATTACAACTGATGCATTAAACGTAATCTAAAATATTGCTACCATTTCGAATCTGTGTATACAAAGGGGAAGTTTAACATCACTTTAATCAGTGTTTTTTTTTTTAATTTGTCCCAATACGGAATGGATTTTTTTTTTTTTTTTTTAAATAGTTTAGGAAGTTGGAAAACTTCCAAAATGACCTATTTTCATATTCTCTATTTAATGAATAATTATAACATTGTGTTGTGTATGTCTGCAACTGGAATTATCATCTTCACATTACAGGATTAAATCAAAGAGAGTTTCTGTATTTTCATTGGGAAAATAAAAAAAAAAATTGGATTGCTGCACTATTTTCAAGAGAGTAACTAGTATTTTAAAGGATTTTAACCAACTTTTTAGTGTCTGTGTTAATGCTGTTTTTAAGACTTGAACTGAAAAAGAAAAAAAAAAAACCTCTAACTACTGGAATGAATTAAAGGTATGCAATGGAAAAAAGTTAAATGAGCAAAGTTATCAAAATAGAATAATGTTATTTCTGTATTATTGTTTCCTTTAATCTCAGGGGCTTTACTTGCATAGCTAAAGCCATTACTAAATGAGAACTCTGCGGTTATAAAGTGTCTTAAAGATGTATTTTTTGGTTAAAGTTTTTCAGTATATAGTGTAACAGAGAATAGTAGATATATGAATAAAAATGGTAAATATTTTTTTCCATTATTTTGAGTAGTTCTTGAATTTTCCACCTGTCACATTTACACACCTGTTTTGATGTTCCATCTATATTCAGTCACTTGTGTTATTCACTTAATCAGTTTGTATTCATATACAAACAAACCATTTATTACTACAGTGTAATTAAAAATAATAATAATAATAATAATGTTGAGGCCTTGAAATTAGTTCTTTATACATGATAAAGCAGTGATAACAAGCTTAATTATTTTGTCCCCCTTATTCCTCCCCCTGAATAAAATTGTTCACCAACACGCCTATTTAATGTTATATATATATATTTAATTTATCTGATTTGATTCTGTATGTAAGTTTTTATTGAGCATTCTTTCTAAATAAATGTTTTTTTAAATTGAGTAGCACTTTAGAAGGGTATTTAACACCTCTTGGTTCTGTGTAAAATTGTGCTTTGCCACACGCTCCCTAGAGATGCCAAAAAGGAATGCTGTATCCTCTATGAAGTAGCTTACTATAGGGAGCGTGGGACATATACATTTTTACATAAAAACAAAAGTTGTTTATTGACAATTAACTGTTGTTTCTCCAACATTGGTGTGTCCGGTCCACGGCGTCATCCATTACTTGTGGGATATTCTCCTCCCCCACAGGGAAAGGCAAGGAGAGCACACAGCAAGAGCTGTCCATATAGTCCCTCCCAGGCTCCGCCCCCCCAGTCATTCTCCTTGCCGCTCTGAACAAGTAGCATCTCCTCTGGGATGGTGAGGAGTTTGTGGTGTTTAGTTGTAGTTTTTTATTCTTCTATCAAGAGTTTGTTATTTTAAAATAGTGCTGGTATGTACTATTTACTCTGAAACAGAAAGAGATGAAGAGTTCTGTTTAAAAGAGGATTATGATTTTAGCAGACAGTAACTAAAATCAGTTGCTGTTCCCACACAGGACTGTTGAGATGAGAGAACTTCAGTTGGGGGGAACAGTTTGCAGACTTTTCTGCTTAAGGTATGACTAGCCATTTTTCTAACAAGACTGTGTAATGCTGGAAGGCTGTCATTTTCCCTCATGGGGATTGGTAAGCCATTTTCTTAGTCTCAAACAGAATAAAGGGCTTATTATGGGCTATACACTGGTAGACACTCTTAAGGGCTAAATCGATTGCTTTATTTAAGTATTATATGCAGTTTGAAGTTGAATTTCACACTTTTATAACATTGGGGAACGTTTTTTAGCACCAGGCACTTGTTAAGACACCTTCCCAGTCAGGAAGGGCCTTTCTCTGTAGTAGGCAGAGCCTCATTTTCGTGCCATTACTGTGCAGTTACTTTTGAGTACAGTACATGCAGCTGCATGTGTGTGGGTCTGGAATCCACTAAAAACGTTCCTAGAAGGCTTCATTTGATATCATATACCCCCCTGGGATTGGTGAAGTCGCAGCAAAGGCTGTAGCTGGGACTGTAAGGGGGTTAAAATTAAAAACGGCTCCGGTTTCCACATTTTAAGGGTTAACAGCTTGAAAATTGGGGTAAAGATTGGATAATTCCTTCATAGTTTTTCACATATTCAGTAATAAAGTGTGCCCTGTTTAACATTTAAAGAGACAGTAACGGTTTTGTTTTAAAATGGTTTTTGTGCTTTATTAACCAGTTTAAGCCTGTTTAACATGTCTGTACCTTCAGATAGATCATGTTCTGTATGTATGGTAGCCAATGTGGTTCCCCCTTCAAATATGTGTGATAATTGTGCCATAGCGTCCAAACAAAGTAAGGACAGTACTGTCACAAATTGTAAAGTTGCCCAGGATGATTCCTCAGATGAAGGAAGTAGACATAGTTCTACATCATCTCCTTCTGTGTCTATACCAGTTATGCCCGCGCAGGCGACCCCTAGTACTTCTAGCGCGCCAATGCTTGTTACTATGCAGCAATTGACGGCAGTAATGGATAACTTCATAGCTAATATTTTATCCAAAATGCCAGCATTTCAGAGAAAGCGCGATTTTGCTCTGTTTTAAACACTGATAATTTTTCTGTCATACCCTCACACCAATCTGAAGTGGCAGTGAGGGAGGGTTTGTCAGATGGGGAAATTTCTGATACAGGAAGAATTTCTCAGCAGGCAGAACCTGATGTTGTGACATTTAAATCAAAATTAGAGCATCTCCGCGCATTACTTAAGGAGGTGCTATCTACTCTGGATGATTGTGACAATCTGGTCAACCCAGAAAAATTGTGCAAGATGGACAAGTTCCTTGAGGTCCCGGTGCACCCTGATGCTTTTCCGATACCTAAACGGGTGGCGGACATAGTGAATAAGGAGTGGGAGAAGCCAGGCATACCTTTTGTCCCTCCTCCTATATTTAAGAAATTGTTCCCTATGGTCGACCCCAGGAAGGACACATGGCAAACAGTCCCTAAGGTCGAGGGGGCGGTTTCTACTCTAGCCAAGCGCACGACCATTCCTATTGAGGACAATTGTGCTTTCAAAGATCCTATGGATAAAAAATTGGAGGGTTTGCTTAAAAAGATTTTTGTACAGCAAGGTTACCTCCTTTAACCTATTTCGTGCATTATTCCTGTCACTACAGCGGCGTGGTTCTGGTTCGAGGAACTGGAAAAGTCGCTCAGTAGGGAGACTCCGTATGAGGAAGTCATGGACAGAATTCACGCACTTAAGTTAGCTAATTCCTTTATTTTAGACACCGCTTTGCAGTTAGCGAGGTTAGCGGCGAAAAATTCAGGGTTTACAATTGGGGCGCGTAGAGCGCTCTGGCTAAAGTCTTGGTCGGCGGATGTATCTTCCAAGACAAAATTGCTTAATACCCCTTTCAAAGGTAAGACCCTTTTTGGGCCAGAATTGAAAGAGATTATTTCAGACATCACTGAGGGAAAGGGCCATGCCCTCCCACAAGATAAACCTTTCAAGGCTAAGAATAAGTCCAATTTTCGTTCCATTCGCAATTTCAGGAACGGACCGGCTTCCAACTCGGCAGCCTCTAGACAAGAGGGTAACGCTTCCCAGACTAAACCAGCTTGGAAATCAATGCAAGGCTGGAACAAGGGTAAACAGGCCAAGAAGCCTGCTGCTGCTACCAAAACAGCATGAAGGGGTAGCCCCCGATCCGGGACCGGATCTAGTAGGGGGCAGACTCTCTCTCTTTGCTCAGGCTTAGGCAAGAGATGTTCAGGATCCCTGGACACTAGAAATAGTCTCTCAGGGTTTTCTTCTGGAATTCAAGGAACTACCCTCAAGGTGAAGGTTCCACATGTCTAACTTATCTTCAAACCAAATAAAGAGACAGGCATTCTTACATTGTGTAGAAGACCTGTTAAAGATGGGAGTGATACACCCAGTTCCAACTGTGGAACAAGGTCGGGGGTTTTACTCAAATCTGTTTGTAGTTCCCAAAAAAGAGGGAATTTTCAGACCAATTCTGGATTTAAAAATTCTAAACAAATTTCTCAGAGTTCCATCGTTCAAATGGAAACCATTTGAACAATTTTATCTACAATCCAGGAGGGTCAATTTATGACTACCGTGGATTTAAAGGATGCGTATCTACAGATTCCTATCCACAAAGATCATCCAAGGATTTTCACAAAGGTGCTAGGGTCCCTTCTAGAGGTTCTAAGACCAAGGGGTATTGCAGTGGCACCTTATCTGGATGACATTCTAATCCAAACGTCGTCTCTTTCCAAAGCAAAGGCTCATACAGACATTGTTCTAGCCTTTCTCATATCTCACGGGTGGAAGGTGAACGTAGAAAAGAGTTCCCTGTCTCCGTCGACAAGAGTTCCCTTCTTGGGAACGATAATAGATTCTTTAAAAATGAAGATCTTCCTGACAAAAGTCAGAAAGTCAAAGCTTCTAAAGCTTGTCAAGTTCTTCACTCTATTCTGCAGCCTTCCATAGCTCAGTGCATGGTAGTAGTAGGGTTGATGGTTGCAGCAATGGACATAGTTCCTTTTGCTCAAATTCATCTAAGACCATTACAACTGTGCATGCTCGAGCAGTGGAATGGGGACTATACAGACTTGTCTCCAAAGATTCAAGTAGACCAGATGACCAGAGACTCACTCCGTTGGTGGTTGTCACAGGATCACCTGTCTCAGGGAATGAGTTTCCGCAGACCAGAGTGGGTCATTGTCATGACCGACGCCAGTCTATTAGGCTGGGGCGCGGTCTGGGATTCCCTGAAAGCTCAGGGTCTATGGTCTCGGGAAGAGTCCCTTCTCCCGATAAACATCCTGGAACTGAGAGCGATATTCAATGCTCTCCGGGCTTGGCCTCAACTAGCGAAGGCCGGATTCATAAGATTCCAGTCAGACAACATGACGACTGTAGCTTACATCAACCATCAGGGAGGAACAAAGAGTTCCTTGGCGATGAGAGAGGTATCCAAGATCATCAAATGGGCGGAGGATCACTCCTGCCATCTATCTGCAATTCACATCCCAGAAGTAGACAACTGGGAGGCAGATTATCTGAGTCGTCAGACTTTCCATCCGGGGGAGTGGGAACTCCACCCGGAGGTTTTTGCCCAGTTGACTCAATTATGGGACATTCCAGACATGGATCTGATGGCGTCTCGTCAGAACTTCAAGGTTCCTTGCTACGGGTCCAGATCCAGGGATCCCAAGGCGACTCTAGTGGATGCATTAGTGACGCCTTGGTCGTTCAACCTAGCTTATGCATTTCCACCGTTCCCTCTCCTTCCCAGGCTTGTAGCCAGGATCAAACAGGAGAAGGCCTCAGTGATTCTGATAGCTCCTGCGTGGCCACGCAGGACTTGGTATGCAGACCTGGTGAATATGTCATCGGCTCCACCATGGAAGCTACCTTTGAGACAGGATCTTCTAGTGCAAGGTCCATTCGAACATCCAAATCTAGTTTCTCTCCAGCTGACTGCTTGGAAATTGAACGCTTGATTTTATCCAAGCGCGGGTTTTCAGATTCAGTGATAGATACTCTGGTCCAAGCCAGAAAACCTGTGACTAGAAGGATTTACCATAAAATATGGAAAGGATATATCTGTTGGTGTGAATCCAAGGGATTCTCATGGATTAATATTCCCAGGATCCTCTCCTTTCTTACAAGAAGGTTTGGATAAGGGATTGTCAGCAAGTTCTCTAAAAGGACAGAGATCTGCTTTATCTGTCTTGTTACACAGACGACTGGCAGCTGTGCCAGATGTACAAGCTTTTGTACAGGCTTTGGTCAGAATCAAACCTGTTTACAGACCTTTGACTCCTCCCTGGAGTCTAAATTTAGTTTTTTCAGTTCTTCAAGGGGTTCCATTTGAACCCTTACATTCCATAGATATCAAGTTACTATCTTGGAAAGTTCTGTTTTTGGTTGCTATTTCTTCTGCTAGAAGAGTTTCTGAACTATCTGCTTTGCAGTGTGATCCACCCTATCTGGTGTTCCATTCAGATAAGGTTGTTTTGCGTACCAAGCCTGGTTTTCTTCCAAAAGTTGTTTCCAACAAGAATATTAACCAGGAAATAGTTGTCCCTTCTTTGTGTCCGAATCCAGTTTCAAAGAAGGAACATTTGTTACACCATTTAGATGTAGTCCGTGCTTTAAAGTTCTATTTAGAAGCAACAAAGGATTTCAAACAAAACTTCTTTTTTGTTTGTCGTTTATTCTGGTAAGAGGAGAGGACAAAAAACTACTGCTACCTCTCTTTCTTTCTGGCTGAAAAGCATTATCCGATTGGCTTATGAGACTGCCGGACGGCAGCCTCCTGAACGAATCACAGCTCACTCTACTAGGGCTGTGGCTTCCACATGGGCCTTCAAGAACGAGGCTTCTGTTGATCAGATATGTGAGGCAGCAACTTGGTCTTCTCTGCACACTTTTGCCAAATTCTACAAATTTGATACTTTTTGCTTCTTCGGAGGCTATTTTTGGGAGAAAGGTTTTGCAAGCCGTGGTGCCTTCTGTTTAGGTAACCTGATTTGCTCCCTCCCTTCATCCGTGTCCTAAAGCTTTGGTATTGGTTCCCACAAGTAATGGATGACGCCGTGGACCGGACACACCAATGTTGGAGAAAACAGAATTTATGCTGACCTGATAAATTACTTTCTCCAATGGTGTGTCCGGTCCACGGCCCGCCCTGGTTTTTTAATCAGGTTTGAAAAATTTCTCTCTCTATACACTACAGTCACCACGGCACCCTATAGTTTCTCCTTTTTTTCTCCTAACCGTCGGTCGAATGACTGGGGGGGGCGGAGCCTGGGAGGGACTATATGGACAGCTCTTGCTGTGTGCTCTCCTTGCCTTTCCCTGTGGGGGAGGAGAATATCCCACAAGTAATGGATGACGCCGTGGACCGGACACACCGTTGGAGAAAGTAATTTATCAGGTAAGCATAAATTCTGTTTTTCCTCTTAATCAGAACATATGGCAGATAACTCTTTAATTTATATGGCTTTATGTTATTTGCAGAACTTGAGGAAGCAAAGCAAAATATTCATAAAACATTTAAGAACTGTTTGTTCGTATGTTTGTCTCTCTGCTCCAATTTTAAAGTACAGGCTAGACTTAAAGGATTTTATTGTTTAAACTATGGTGAGTCAATCAAAAGCAGTGGTATCAGAGAACATATAATGCTAGATTACGAGTGGCTCCCTAGCTTTTGCGCGCAAGCACAGGTTGAAAGTTCACTTGAGCAAATTTGAATTTAACGTGTTTCGTTCTCTTGTTATCAAAATTTGCTTTGTTCCTTTGTTATCCTTTTCTGAAGGAACATCATTGCACTACTAGCAGCAAGGTGAACACATCTGGTAAGCCAATCACAAGAGACAAATTGTGTAGGCATCAATTAGCAGCATCTCCCACTAGTGTAGGATATGTGCGTATTCTTTTTCAACAAGGGATACCGAGAGAACAAAGCACATTTGAAAATATAAGTGAATTTAAGTGTGTCTTAAAATTACTTGCTCTATCTGAATCATGCAAGTTTAATTTTTACTTTCCTATCCTTTTAAAACTCATGCAATCAACATTAGTGAGACAAAACTAAACAGGATGAGAAAACGAAGGGAAATATTTGTTTCCTTGTCTTAGTATATAACCCCATTTCTCCAACATAGGTGTGTCCGGTCCACGGCGTCATCCTTACTTGTGGGATATTCTCTTCCCCAACAGGAAATGGCAAAGAGCCCAGCAAAGCTGGTCACATGATCCCTCCTAGGCTCCGCCTACCCCAGTCATTCTCTTTGCCGTTGTACAGGCAACATCTCCACGGAGATGGCTTAGAGTTTTTTAGTGTTTTTTTTATTATTCAATCAAGAGTTTGTTATTTTAAAATAGTGCTGGTATGTACTATTTACTCTGAAACAGAAAAGAGATGAAGATTTCTGTTTGTAAGAGGAAAATGATTTTAGCAACCGTTACTAAAATCGATGGCTGTTCCACACAGGACTGTTGAGAGGAATTAACTTCAGTTGGGGGAACAGTGAGCAGACTTTTGCTGCTTGAGGTATGACACATTCTAACAAGACGATGTAATGCTGGAAGCTGTCATTTTCCCTATGGGATCCGGTAAGCCATTTTTATTACAGACTGTATATAAGGGCTTCACAAGGGCTTGTTAAGACTGTAGACATTTTCTGGGCTAAATCGATTCATATATAAACATATTTAGCCTTGAGGAATCATTTAATCTGGGTATTTTGTAAAATATTATCGGCAAGGCACTGTTTTGGACACCTTATTCTCTAGGGGCTTTCCCTAATCATAGGCAGAGCCTCATTTTCGCGCCGGTATTGCGCACTTGTTTTTGAGAAGCATGACATGCAGTCGCATGTGTGAGGAGCTCTGATACATAGAAAAGACTTTCTGAAGGCGTCATTTGGTATCGTATTCCCCTTTGGGCTTGGTTGGGTCTCAGCAAAGCAGATACCAGGGACTGTAAAGGGGTTAAAGATAAAAACGGCTCCGGTTCCGTTATTTTAAGGGTTAAAGCTTCCAAATTTGGTGTGCAATACTTTTAAGGCTTTAAGACACTGTGGTGAAATTTTGGTGAATTTTGAACAATTCCTTCATATTTTTTCGCAATTGCAGTAATAAAGTGTGTTCAGTTTAAAATTTAAAGTGACAGTAACGGTTTTATTTTAAAACGTTTTTTGTACTTTGTTATCAAGTTTATGCCTGTTTAACATGTCTGAACTACCAGATAGACTGTGTTCTGAATGTGGGGAAGCCAAGGTTCCTTTTCATTTAAATAGATGTGATTTATGTGACACAGAAAATGATGCCCAAGATGATTCCTCAAGTGAGGGGAGTAAGCATGGTACTGCATCATTCCCTCCTTCGTCTACACCAGTCTTGCCCACTCAGGAGGCCCCTAGTACATCTAGCGCGCCAATACTCCTTACTATGCAACAATTAACGGCTGTAATGGATAATTCTATCAAAAACATTTTAGCCAAAATGCCCACTTATCAGCGTAAGCGCGACTGCTCTGTTTTAGATACTGAAGAGCATGAGGACGCTGATGATAATGGTTCTGAAATGCCCCTACACCAGTCTGAGGGGGCCAGGGAGGTTTTGTCTGAGGGAGAAATTTCAGATTCAGGGAAAATTTCTCAACAAGCTGAACCCGATGTGATTACATTTAAATTTAAGTTGGAACATCTCCGCGCTCTGCTTAAGGAGGTGTTATCCACTCTGGATGATTGTGAGAATTTGATCATCCCAGAGAAACTATGTAAAATGGACAAGTTCCTAGAGGTCCCGGGGCCCCCAGAAGCTTTTCCTATACCCAAGCGGGTGGCGGACATTGTAAATAAAGAATGGGAAAGGCCCGGTATACCTTTCGTCCCTCCCCCCATATTTAAAAAATTGTTTCCTATGGTCGACCCCAGAAAGGACTTATGGCAGACAGTCCCCAAGGTCGAGGGAGCGGTTTCTACTTTAAACAAACGCACCACTATACCCATAGAAGATAGTTGTGCTTTCAAAGATCCTATGGATAAAAAATTAGAAGGTTTGCTTAAAAAGATGTTTGTTCAGCAAGGTTACCTTCTACAACCAATTTCATGCATTGTCCCTGTCACTACAGCCGCGTGTTTCTGGTTCGATGAGCTAGAAAAGGCGATCGATAGTGATTCTCCTCCTTATGAGGAGATTATGGACAGAATCCGTGCTCTCAAATTGGCTAATTCTTTCACCCTAGACGCCACTTTGCAATTGGCTAGGTTAGCGGCGAAAAATTCTGGGTTTGCTATTGTGGCGCGCAGAGCGCTTTGGTTGAAATCTTGGTCAGCGGATGCGTCTTCCAAGAACAAATTGCTTAACATTCCTTTCAAGGGGAAAACGCTGTTTGGCCCTGACTTGAAAGAGATTATCTCTGATATCACTGGGGGTAAGGGCCACGCCCTTCCTCAGGATAGGTCTTTCAAGGCCAAAAATAAACCTAATTTTCGTCCCTTTCGTAGAAACGGACCAGCCCCAAGTGCTACGTCCTCTAAGCAAGAGGGTAATACTTCTCAAGCCAAGCCAGCCTGGAGACCAATGCAAGGCTGGAACAAGGGAAAGCAGGCCAAGAAACCTGCCACTGCTACCAAGACAGCATGAAATGTTGGCCCCCGATCCGGGACCGGATCTGGTGGGGGGCAGACTCTCTCTCTTCGCTCAGGCTTGGGCAAGAGATGTTCTGGATCCTTGGGCACTAGAAATAGTCTCCCAAGGTTATCTTCTGGAATTCAAGGGGCTTCCCCCAAGAGGGAGGTTCCACAGGTCTCAATTGTCTTCAGACCACATAAAGAGACAGGCATTCTTACATTGTGTAGAATACCTGTTAAAAATGGGAGTGATTCATCCTGTTCCATTAGGAGAACAAGGGATGGGGTTCTACTCCAATCTGTTCGTAGTTCCCAAAAAAGAGGGAACGTTCAGACCAATCTTAGATCTCAAGATCCTAAACAAGTTTCTCAAGGTTCCATCGTTCAAAATGGAAACCATTCGAACAATTCTTCCTTCCATCCAGGAAGGTCAATTCATGACCACGGTGGATTTAAAGGATGCGTATCTACATATTCCTATCCACAAGGAACATCATCGGTTCCTAAGGTTCGCATCCCTGGACAAGCATTACCAGTTTGTGGCACTTCCTTTCGGATTAGCCACTGCTCCAAGGATTTTCACAAAGGTACTAGGGTCCCTTCTAGCGGTACTAAGACCAAGGGGCATTGCAGTAGTACCTTACTTGGACGACATTCTGATTCAAGCGTCGTCCCTTCCTCAAGCAAAGGCTCATACGGATATAGTCCTGGCCTTTCTCAGATCTCACGGATGGAAAGTGAACGTAGAAAAGAGTTCTCTATCTCCGTCAACAAGGGTTCCCTTCTTGGGAACAATAATAGATTCCTTAGAAATGAGGATTTTTCTGACAGAGGCCAGAAAAACAAAACTTCTAAACTCTTGTCAAACACTTCATTCCGTTCCTCTTCCTTCCATAGCGCAGTGCATGGAAGTAATAGGTTTGATGGTAGCGGCAATGGACATAGTTCCTTTTGCGCGCATTCATCTAAGACCATTACAACTGTGCATGCTCAGTCAGTGGAATGGGGACTATACAGACTTGTCTCCGACGATACAAGTAAATCAGAGGACCAGAGACTCACTCCGTTGGTGGCTGTCCCTGGACAACCTGTCACAAGGGATGACCTTCCGCAGACCAGAGTGGGTCATTGTCACGACCGACGCCAGTCTGATGGGCTGGGGCGCGGTCTGGGGACCCCTGAAAGCTCAGGGTCTTTGGTCTCGGGAAGAATCTCTTCTACCGATAAATATTCTGGAACTGAGAGCGATATTCAATGCTCTCAAGGCTTGGCCTCAGCTAGCAAAGACCAAGTTCATACGGTTTCAATCAGACAACATGACGACTGTTGCGTACATCAACCATCAGGGGGGAACAAGGAGTTCCCTGGCGATGGAAGAAGTGACCAAAATCATTCAATGGGCGGAGACTCACTCCTGCCACCTGTCTGCAATCCACATCCCAGGAGTGGAAAATTGGGAAGCGGATTTTCTGAGTCGTCAGACATTACATCCGGGGGAGTGGGAACTCCATCCGGAAATCTTTGCCCAAATTACTCAACTGTGGGGCATTCCAGACATGGATCTGATGGCCTCTCGTCAGAACTTCAAGGTTCCTTGCTACGGGTCCAGATCCAGGGATCCCAAGGCGACTCTAGTAGATGCACTAGTAGCACCTTGGACCTTCAAACTAGCTTATGTATTCCCGCCGTTTCCTCTCATCCCCAGGCTGGTAGCCAGGATCAATCAGGAGAGGGCGTCGGTGATCTTGATAGCTCCTGCGTGGCCACGCAGGACTTGGTATGCAGATCTGGTGAATATGTCATCGGCTCCACCATGGAAGCTACCTTTGAGACGAGACCTTCTTGTTCAAGGTCCGTTCGAACATCCGAATCTGGTCTCACTCCAGCTGACTGCTTGGAGATTGAACGCTTGATCTTATCAAAACGAGGATTCTCAGATTCTGTTATTGATACTCTTGTTCAGGCCAGAAAGCCTGTAACTAGAAAAATTTACCACAAAATATGGAAAAAATATATCTGTTGGTGTGAATCTAAAGGATTCCCTTGGGACAAGGTAAAAATTCCTAAGATTCTATCCTTTCTTCAAGAAGGATTGGAGAAAGGATTATCTGTAAGTTCCTTGAAGGGACAGATTTCTGCCTTGTCTGTGTTACTTCACAAAAAGCTGGCAGCTGTGCCAGATGTTCAAGCCTTTGTTCAGGCTCTGGTTAGAATCAAGCCTGTTTACAAACCTTTGACTCCCCCTTGGAGTCTCAACTTAGTTCTTTCAGTTCTTCAGGGGGTTCCGTTTGAACCCTTACATTCCGTTGATATTAAGTTATTATCTTGGAAAGTTTTGTTTTTGGTTGCAATTTCTTCTGCTAGAAGAGTTTCAGAATTATCTGCTCTGCAGTGTTCTCCTCCTTATCTGGTGTTCCATGCAGATAAGGTGGTTTTACGTACTAAACCTGGTTTTCTTCCGAAAGTTGTTTCTAACAAAAACATTAACCAGGAGATAGTCGTGCCTTCTTTGTGTCCGAAACCAGTTTCAAAGAAGGAACGTTTGTTGCACAATTTGGATGTTGTTCGCGCTCTAAAATTCTATTTAGATGCTACAAAGGATTTTAGACAAACATCTTCCTTGTTTGTTGTTTATTCTGGTAAAAGGAGAGGTCAAAAAGCAACTTCTACCTCTCTCTCTTTTTGGATTAAAAGCATCATCAGATTGGCTTATGAGACTGCCGGACAGCAGCCTCCTGAAAGAATCACAGCTCATTCCACTAGGGCTGTGGCTTCCACATGGGCCTTCAAGAACGAGGCTTCTGTTGATCAGATATGTAGGGCAGCGACTTGGTCTTCACTGCACACTTTTACCAAATTTTACAAGTTTGATACTTTTGCTTCTTCTGAGGCTATTTTTGGGAGAAAGGTTTTGCAAGCCGTGGTGCCTTCCATTTAGGTGACCTGATTTGCTCCCTCCCTTCATCCGTGTCCTAAAGCTTTGGTATTGGTTCCCACAAGTAAGGATGACGCCGTGGACCGGACACACCTATGTTGGAGAAAACAGAATTTATGTTTACCTGCTAAATTACTTTCTCCAACGGTGTGTCCGGTCCACGGCCCGCCCTGGTTTTTTAATCAGGTCTGATAATTTATTTTCTTTAACTACAGTCACCACGGTATCATATGGTTTCTCCTATGCAAATATTCCTCCTTTACGTCGGTCGAATGACTGGGGTAGGCGGAGCCTAGGAGGGATCATGTGACCAGCTTTGCTGGGCTCTTTGCCATTTCCTGTTGGGGAAGAGAATATCCCACAAGTAAGGATGACGCCGTGGACCGGACACACCGTTGGAGAAAGTAATTTATCAGGTAAACATAAATTCTGTTTTTTCTTTCATGATTTATAAAGAGAATACTGTTTAAAAAAAAAAAAATTACAATTGACTTCTGTTTTCAATTTACTTTTCTCCTGTTAAGTGTAGTCAGTCCACGGGTCATCCATTACTTATGGAATATATCTCTTCCTAACAGGAAACTGCAAGAGAATTACCCAGCAGAGCTGCTATATAGCTCCTCCCCTCACCTATCATACTCAGTCATTCTCTTGCAGCCTAACTAAAAAGGAAGCTGTGAGAGATCTGTGGTGTTTTTTAACTTAGTTTATTTCTACAATCAAAAGTTTGTTATTTTTAAATGGCACCGGAGTGTGCTGTTTATTCTCAGGCAGCATTAGAAGAAGAATCTGCCTGGGTTTTTTTCTATGGTCTTAGCAGACGTAACTAAGATCCACTGGCTGTTTCTCATCTGAGGAGTGAGGTAACTTCAGAAAAGGGGAATAGCATGCAGGGCTCCCCTGCAACAAATGAGGTATGTGCAGTAATTTATTTTCTGAGGAATGGAATTGACTGAGAAAATACTGCTGATACCATTGTAAAGTAAGTTCAGCCTTAAATGCAGTGATAGCGACTGGTATCAGGCTGATGTGTGTGTGTGTGTACACTGAATGTATTTTTCTAAGGAATGGAATTGACTCTGAAAATACTGTTAATACTGAAATAATGTATGAGCCTTAACTGCAGTAAAAACGACTGGTAGCAGGCTTATTAATAATAATACATAACTTTCAAATGTATGTTTAAAACGTTTACTGGCTTGTTAATCGTTTTTGTGAGGTACTTGCTGATAAAACTTATTAGGGCATGATTTTTACCACATGGCCATTTCTCCAACATTGGTGTGTCCGGTCCACGGCGTCATCCTTACTTGTGGGATATTCTCCTCCCCAACAGGAAATGGCAAAGAGTCCCAGCAAAGCTGGTCACATGATCCCTCCTAGGCTTCGCCCACCCCAGTCATTCTCTTTGCCGTTGCACAGGCAACATCTCCACGGAGATGGTTAAGAGTTTTTTGGTGTTTAAATGTAGTTTTTATTCTTCTATCAAGTGTTTGTTATTTTAAAATAGTGCTGGTATGTACTATTTACTCTGAAACAGAAAAGGATGAAGATTTCTGTTTGTAAGCGGAAGATGATTTTAGCAGACAGTAACTAAAATCGATTGCTGTTTCCACATAGGACTGTTGAGATGAAATAACTTCAGTTGGGGGAAACAGTTAGCAGACTCTTCTGCTTAAGGTATGACTGGCTATATTTCTAACAAGACTGTGTAATGCTGGAAGGCTGTCATTTCCCCTCATGGGGACCGGTAAGCCATTTTCTTAGTCAAAAACAAACAGAATAAAGGGCTTATTATGGGCTAAAAAACTGGTAGACATTTTTATGGGCTAAATCGATTGCTTTATTTGTGCATATTATTCAAATTTAGGCTAACTATTGACATTTATAATCTGGGGAACGTTTATAAAATGGCAGGCACTGTATTGGACACCTTTTTCAGTCAGGGGGCCTTTCTAGTCATAGACTGAGCCTCATTTTCGCGCCATTAATGCGCAGTTGTTTTTTGAGAGCAGGGCATGCAGATGCATGTGTGAGGATCTAAGAATCTCTGAAAAAGCTTTTAGAAGGCGTCATTTGGTATCGTATTCCCCTCAGGGCTTGGTTGGGTCTTAGCAAAGACTGTATCTGGGACTGTATAGGGGTTAAATTGAAAAACGGCTCCGGTTCCGTTATTTTAAGGGTTAAAGCTCTGAAATTTGGTGTGCAATACTTTTAAGGCTTTAAGACACTGTGGTAATTTTTTAACAATTCCTTCATACTTTTTCACATATTCAGTAATAAAGTGTTTTCTGTTTGAAATTTAAAGTGACAGTAACGGTTTTATTTTAAAACGTTTTTTGTGCTTTGTTGACAAGTTTAAGCCTGTTTAACATGTCTGTACCTTCAGATAAGCTATGTTCTATATGTATGAAAGCCAATGTGTCTCCCCATTTAAATTTATGTGATAATTGTGCCATAGCGTCCAAACAAAGTAAGGACAGTACTGACACAAATAATGATATTGCCCAAGATGATTCCTCAAATGAGGGAAGTAAACATGATACTACATCATCTCCTACTGTGTCTACACCAGTTTTGCCCATGCAGGAGGCCCCTAGTACATCTAGTGCGCCAATACTTATTACCATGCAACAATTAACGGCTGTAATGGATAACTCCATAGCAAATCTTTTATCCAAAATGCCTACTTATCAGAGAAAGCGCGATTGCTCTGTTTTAAACACTGAAGAGCAAGAGGACGCTGATGATAATTGTTCTGTCATACCCTCACACCAATCTGAAGGGGCCATGAGGGAGGTTTTGTCTGAGGGAGAAATTTCAGATTCAGGAAAAATTTCTCATCAAGCTGAACCTGATGTTGTGACATTTAAATTTAAATTAGAACATCTCCGCGCACTGCTTAAGGAGGTATTATCTACTCTGGATGATTGTGACAATTTGGTCATTCCAGAGAAATTATGCAAGATGGACAGGTTCCTAGAGGTTCCGGTGCCCCCCGACGCTTTTCCTATACCCAAGCGGGTGGCGGACATAGTAAATAAAGAGTGGGAAAAACCCGGCATACCTTTTGTTCCTCCCCCTATGTTTAAGAAATTATTTCCTATGGTCGACCCCAGAAAGGACTTATGGCAGACAGTCCCCAAGGTCGAGGGGGCAGTTTCTACTCTAAACAAACGCACTACTATTCCTATCGAAGATAGTTGTGCTTTCAAAGATCCTATGGATAAAAAATTGGAGGGTTTGCTTAAAAAGATTTTTGTACAGCAAGGCTACCTTCTACAACCAATGTCATGTATTGTTCCTGTCACTACGGCAGCGTGGTTCTGGTTCGAGGAACTAGAAAAATCGCTCAGTAGAGAAACTCCATATGAGGAGGTTATGGACAGAGTTCACACACTTAAATTGGCTAACTCTTTTATTTTAGATGCCGCTCTGCAATTAGCAAAATTAGCGGCGAAAAATTCAGGGTTTGCTATCGTGGCGCGCAGCGCACTTTGGCTAAAGTCTTGGTCAGCGGATGTGTCATCCAAGACAAAATTGCTTAAGATTCCTTTCAAAGGTAAAACAGGATAGGTCTTTTAAGGCTAAAAATAAGCCTAATTTTCGTCCCTTTCGCAGAAATGGACCAGCCTCTAATTCTGCATCCTCTAAGCAAGAGGGTAATGCCTCACAACCCAAACCAGCCTGGAAACCAATGCAAGGCTGGAACAAGGGTAAGCAGGCCAAGAAGCCTGCCACTGCTAACAAAACAGCATGAAGGAGTAGCCCCCGATCCGGGACCGGATCTGGTGGGGGGCAGACTCTCTCTCTTTGCTCAGGCTTGGGCAAGAGATGTTCAGGATCCTTGGGCGCTAGAAATAGTTTCTCAAGGTTATCTTCTGGAATTCAAGGAACTACCCCCAAGGGGAAGGTTCCACAAGTCTCACTTATCCTCAAACCAAATAAAGAGACAGGCATTCTTACATTGTGTAGAAGACCTGTTAAAGATGGGAGTGATACACCCAGTTCCAATAAAGGAACAAGGAATGGGATTTTATTCCAATCTGTTCGTAGTTCCCAAAAAAGAGGGAACGTTCAGACCAATTCTGGATTTGAAGATCCTAAACAAATTCCTCAGGGTACCATCGTTCAAAATGGAAACTATTCGAACGATTCTACCCACCATCCAGGAAGGTCAATTTATGACTACCGTGAATCTAAAGGATGCGTACCTACATATCCCTATCCACAAGGAACATCATCAGTTCCTAAGGTTCGCTTTTCTGGACAAACATTACCAGTTTGTGGCTCTTCCATTCGGATTAGCCACTGCTCCAAGGATTTTCACAAAGGTGCTAGGGTCCCTTCTAGCGGTTCTAAGACCAAGGGGCATTGCACCTTACTTGGACGACATTCTAATACAAGCGTCGTCTCTGTCATAGGCAAAGGCTCATACGGATGGAAGGTGAACAAAGAAAAGAGTTCCCTGTCCCCGTCAACAAGAGTTCCCTTCTTGGGAATAATAATAGATTCCTTAGAAATGAGGATTTTTCTGACAGAGGTCAGAAAATCAAAACTTCTAAGCTCTTGTCAAGTACTTCATTCTGTTCCTCGTCCTTCCATAGCGCAGTGCATGGAAGTAATAGGATTGATGGTTGCAACAATGGACATAGTTCCTTTCGCACAAATTCATCTAAGACCATTACAACTGTGCATGCTCAAACAGTGGAATGGGGATTATACAGACTTGTCTCCAATGATTCAAGTAGATCAAAAGACCAGAGATTCACTCTGTTGGTGGCTGACCCTGGACCATCTGTCCCAGGGAATGAGCTTCCGCAGGCCAAAGTGGGTCATTGTCACGACCGACGCCAGTCTAGTGGGCTGGGGTGCGGTCTGGGAATCCCTGAAAGCTCAGGGTCGATGGTCTCGGGAAGAGTCTCTCCTCCCGATAAACATTCTGGAACTGAGAGCGATATTCAATGCTCTCAGAGCTTGGCCTCAACTAGCAAAGGCCAAATTCATAAGGTTCCAATCAGACAACATGACGTCTGTTGCTTATATCAATCATCAAGGGGGAACAAAGAGTTCCCTGGCGATGAAAGAAGTGACCAAAATAATTCAATGGGCGGAGGATCACTCCTGCCACTTGTCTGCGATCCACATCCCAGGAGTGGAAAATTGGGAAGCGGATTTTCTGAGTCGTCAGACATTTCATCCGGGGGAGTGGGAACTCCATCCGGAAATCTTTGCCCAAATAACTCAATTATGGGGCATTCCAGACATGGATCTGATGGCGTCTCGTCAGAACTTCAAGGTTCCTTGCTACGGGTCCAGATCCAGGGATCCCAAGGCGACTCTAGTAGATGCACTAGTAGCACCTTGGACTTTCAACCTAGCTTACGTATTCCCACCGTTTCCTCTCATTCCCAGGCTGGTAGCCAGGATCAATCAGGAGAGGGCCTCGGTGATCTTGATAGCTCCTGCGTGGCCACGCAGGACTTGGTATGCAGACCTGGTGAATATGTCATCGGCTCCACCATGGAAGCTACCTTTGAGACAGGACCTTCTTGTTCAAGGTCCATTCGAACACCCAAATCTGGTCTTCCTCCAACTGACGGCTTGGAGATTGAACGCTTGATTCTATCAAAGCGTGGGTTTTCAGATTCGGTGATAGATACTCTGGTTCAGGCCAGAAAACCTGTAACTAGAAAAATTTACCATAAAATATGGAAAAAATATATCTGTTGGTGTGAATCCAAAGGATTCCCATGGGACAAGATAAAAATTCCTAAGATTCTATCCTTTCTACAAGAAGGTTTGGAGAAAGGATTATCTGCAAGTTCTCTAAAGGGACAGATCTCTGCTTTATCTGTCTTACTACACAAAAGACTGGCAGCTGTGCCAGATGTTCAAGCATTTGTTCAGGCTCTGGTTAGGATCAAGCCTGTTTACAGACCTTTGACTCCTCCCTGGAGTCTAAATCTAGTTCTTTCAGTTCTTCAAGGGGTTCCGTTTGAACCCTTACATTCCATAGATATTAAGTTACTATCTTGGAAAGTTTTGTTTTTGGTTGCAATTTCTTCTGCTAGAAGAGTTTCAGAGTTATCTGCTCTGCAGTGTTCTCCTCCTTATCTGGTGTTCCATGCAGATAAGGTGGTTTTGCGTACTAAGCCTGGTTTTCTTCCGAAAGTTTTTTCTAACAAAAATATTAACCAGGAGATAGTTGTACCTTCTTTGTGTCCGAATCCAGTTTCAAAGAAGGAACGTTTGTTACACAATTTGGACGTTGTCCGTGCTCTAAAGTTCTATTTAGAGGCTACTAAGGATTTCAGACAAACATCTTCCTTGTTTGTTGTTTATTCTGGTAAAAGGAGAGGTCAAAAAGCGACTTCTACCTCTCTTTCCTTTTGGCTTAAAAGCATTATCCGTTTGGCTTATGAGACTGCCGGACGGCAGCCTCCTGAGAGAATCACAGCTCACTCCACTAGGGCTGTGGCTTCCACAAGGGCCTTCAAGAACGAGGCTTCTGTTGACCAGATATGTAAGGCAGCGACTTGGTCTTCACTGCACACTTTTGCCAAATTTTACAAATTTGATACTTTTGCTTCTTCGGAGGCTATTTTTGGGAGAAAGGTTTTGCAAGCTGTGGTGCCTTCCGTTTAGGTGACCTGATTTGCTCCCTCCCTTCATCCATGTCCTAAAGCTTTGGTATTGGTTCCCACAAGTAAGGATGACGCCGTGGACCGGACACACCAATGTTGGAGAAAACAGAATTTATGCTTACCTGATAAATTACTTTCTCCAACGGTGTGTCCGGTCCACGGCCCGCCCTGGTTTTTTTAATCAGGTCTGATGAATTATTTTCTCTAACTACAGTCACCACGGTATCATATGGTTTCTCCTATATATATTTCCTCCTGTCCGTCGGTCGAATGACTGGGGTGGGCGGAGCCTAGGAGGGATCATGTGACCAGCTTTGCTGGGACTCTTTGCCATTTCCTGTTGGGGAGGAGAATATCCCACAAGTAAGGATGACGCCGTGGACCGGACACACCGTTGGAGAAAGTAATTTATCAGGTAAGCATAAATTCTGTTTTTTGTTTTCTGCATAGAAACAGTTTCTGAGGTTCCCCACTGTTGTAATATGAGTGGGAGGGGCCTATTTTAGCGCTTTTTTGCGCAGTAAAAATTCAGTCACAATCTGTCTACTTCATCCTCCATGATCCAGATCGTCTCTAGAGAGCTCAGGGGTCTTCAAAATCCATTTTGAGGGAGGTTATCAGGCACAGCAGTCCTGTGACAGTGTATTTGACTGTGAGAAAAGTGTTAATTATATAATTGTTATCCGTTTTTGGGTACTAAGGGGTTAATCATCCATTTGCTGGTGGGTGCAATCCTTTGCTAACTTAATACATTTACTGTGAAAATTTGGTTGCTATAACTATTTTGGTCATTGTTATTTCAACTGTGTCAGTTTTTCTGTGCTTCTTAAAGGCACAGTAACGTTTTTTATTTTGCTTGTAAATTAATTTTGAAAAGTATTTCCAAGTTTGCTAGTCTCATTGCTAGTTTGTTTAAACATGTCTGACTTAGATGAATCTCTTTGTTCACTATGTTTAAAGGCCAATGTGGAGCCCAATAGAAATTTGTGTACTAATTGCATTGATGCTACTTTAAATAAAAGTCTATCTTTACATGTAAAGAAATTATCACCAGACGACGAGGGGGAAGTTATGCCGACTAACTCTCCTCACGTGTCAGTACCTTCGCCTCCCGCTCAGGAGGTGCGTGATTTTGTGGCGCCAAGTACATCAGGGAGGCCCTTACAAATCACTTTGCAAGACATGGCTACTGTTATGACAGAAGTATTTTCTAAGTTGCCAGAATTAAGAGGCAAGCGCGATAGCTCTGGGTTAAGGATAGAGCGCACGGATGAGATGAGAGCCATGTCAGATACTGCGTCACAGTTTGCAGAACCTGAGGACGGAGAGCTTCATTCTGTGGGTGACGGATCTGATCCAGGGAGACTGGATTCAGAGATTTCCAATTAAATTTAAGCTAGAGAACCTCCGCACATTGCTAGGGGAGGTATTAGCGGCTCTGAATGATTGTAACACGGTTGCAATTCCAGAGAAATTATGTAGGTTGGATAGATACTATGCGGTACCGGTGTGTACTGACGTATTTCCTATACCAAAAAGGCTTACAGAGATTATTAGCAAGGAGTGGGATAGACCGGGTGTGCCTTTTACCCCTCCTCCCATATTTAGGAAAATGTTTCCTATTGACGCCACCACACGAGACTTATGGCAGACGGTCCCTAAGGTGGAGGGAGCAGTTTCTACTTTAGCTAAGCGTACCACTATCCCGGTGGAGGATAGTTGTGCCTTTTCAGATCCAATGGATAAAAAATTAGAGGGTTACCTTAAGAAAATGTTTGTTCAACAAGGTTTTATTTTACAGCCCCTCGCATGCATTGCGCTTGTCACTGCTGCGGCAGCATTCTGGTTTGAGTCTCTGGAAGAGGCCATTCGCTCAGCTCCATTGGATGAAATAATCAACAAGCTTAAGACACTTAAGCTAGCTAACGCATTTGTTTCTGATGCCGTTGTGCATTTAACCAAACTTACGGCTAAGAACTCCGGATTCGCCATCCAAGCGCGCAGAGCGCTATGGCTTAAATCCTGGTCAGCTGACGTGACTTCTAAATTGCTTAACATTCCTTTCAAAGGGCCGACCTTATTCGGGCCCGGCTTGAAAGAAATTATTGCTGACATTACGGGAGGTAAGGGCCATGCTCTACCTCAGGACAGGGCCAAATCAAAGGCCAAACAGTCTAATTTTCGTGCCTTTCGTAACTTCAAGGCAGGAGCAGCATCAACTTCCTCCGCTCCAAAACAGGAAGGAGCTGTTGCTCGTTACAGACAGGGCTGGAAAGTTAACCAGTCCTGGAACAGGGGCAAGCAGGCCAAGAAACCTGCTGCTGCCCCCAAAACAGCATGAAGAGAGGGCCCCCTATCCGGAAACGGATCTAGTGGGGGGCAGACTTTCTCTCTTCGCCCAGGCTTGGGCAAGAGATGTCCAGGATCCCTGGGCGTTGGAGATCATATCTCAGGGATATCTCCTGGACTTCAAAGCTTCTCCTCCACGGGGGAGATTTCATCTTTCAAGGTTATCAGCAAACCAAATAAAGAAAGAGGCGTTTCTACGCTGTATACAAGACCTCTTACTAATGGGGGTAATCCACCCAGTTCCGCGGACGGAACACGGGCAGGGATTCTATTCAAACCTATTTGTGGTTCCCAAGAAAGAGGGAACCTTCAGGCCAATCTTGGACTTAAAGATCCTAAACAAATTTCTAAGAGTTCCATCATTTAAAATGGAAACTATTCGAACCATCCTTCCCATGATCCAAGAGGGTCAGTACATGACCACAGTGGATCTAAAGGATGCCTACCTTCACATACCGATTCACAAGGACCATTACCGGTATCTGAGATTTGCCTTCCTAGACAGGCATTACCAGTTTGTAGCTCTTCCCTTCGGATTAGCTACGGCTCCAAGAATCTTTACAAAAATTCTAGGATCACTTCTGGCGGTACTAAGACCGCGAGGCATAGCGGTGACTCCGTACCTAGACGACATTCTGATACAAGCGTCAAGTTTTCAAACTGCCAAGTCTCATACAGAGATAGTTCTGGCATTTCTGAGGTCGCATGGGTGGAAGGTGAACGTGGAAAAGAGTTCTCTATTACCACTTACAAGAGTTCCCTTTCTAGGGACTCTTATAGATTCTGTAGAGATGAATATTTACCTGACAGAGGCCAGGTTATTAAAACTTCTAAATGCTTGCCGTGTCCTTCACTCCATTCCACACCCGTCAGTAGCTCAGTGCATGGAAGTAATCGGCTTAATGGTAGCGGCAATGGACATAGTACCATTTGCGCGCCTGCATCTCAGACCGCTGCAATTGTGCATGCTAAGTCAGTGGAACGGGGATTACTCAGATTTGTCCCCCCTACTAAATCTGGATCAAGAGACCAGAGATTCTCTTCTATGGTGACTTTCTCGGCCACATCTGTCCAAGGGGATGACCTTTCGAAGGCCAGATTGGACGATTGTAACAACAGACGCCAGCCTTCTAGGCTGGGGAGCAGTCTGGAATTCCCTGAAAGCTCAGGGATTATGGACTCAGGAGGAGAAACTCCTCCCAATAAATATTCTGGAGTTAAGAGCAATATTCAATGCTCTCCTAGCTTGGCCTCAGTTAGCAACTCTGAGGTTCATCAGATTTCAGTCGGACAACATCACGACTGTGGCTTACATCAACCATCAAGGGGGAACCAGAAGTTCCCTAGCGATGTTGGAAGTCTCAAAGATAATTCGCTGGGCAGAGTCTCACTCTTGCCACCTGTCAGCGATCTACATCCCAGGCGTGGAGAACTGGGAGGCGGATTTTCTAAGTCGCCAGACTTTTCATCCGGGGGAGTGGGAGCTTCATCCGGAGGTCTTTGCTCAACTGATTTGTCGTTGGGGCAAACCAGATCTGGATCTCATGGCGTCTCGTCAGAACGCCAAGCTTCCTTGTTACGGATCCAGGTCCAGGGACCCGGGAGCGGTGCTGATAGATGCTCTGACAGCCCCTTGGGTCTTCAACATGGCTTATGTGTTTCCACCATTCCCGATGCTTCCTCGTTTGATTGCCAAGATCAAACAGGAGAGAACTTCGGTGATTCTGATAGCGCCTGCGTGGCCACGCAGGACCTGGTATGCAGACCTAGTGGACATGTCGTCCTGTCCACCGTGGTCTCTGCCTCTGAGACAGGACCTTCTAATTCAGGGTCCTTTCAATCATCCAAATCTAATTTCTCTGAGGCTGACTGCATGGAGATTGAACGCTTGATTCTATCAAAGCGTGGCTTCTCGGAGTCGGTTATTGATACCTTAATACAGGCTAGGAAGCCTGTTACCAGAAAAATTTACCATAAGATATGGCGTAAATATTTACATTGGTGCGAATCCAAGAGTTACTCATGGAGTAAGGTTAGGATTCCTAGGATATTGTCCTTTCTACAAAAGGGCTTATCTACTAGTTCGTTAAAGGGACAGATTTCTGCTCTGCCTATTCTTCTACACAAACGTCTGGCTGAAGTTCCAGACGTTCAGGCTTTCTGTCAGGCTTTAACTAGGATTAAGCCTGTGTTTAAGTCTGTTGCTCCGCCGTGGAGCTTAAACTTAGTTCTTAATGTTCTTCAAGGCGTTCCATTTGAACCCCTTCATTCCATTGATATCAAGCTGTTATCTTGGAAAGTTCTGTTTTTGATGGCTATTTCCTCGGCTCGAAGAGTCTCTGGGTTATCTGCCTTACATTGTGATTCTCCTTATCTGATTTTTCATTCAGACAAGGTAGTCCTGCGTACTAAACCTGGGTTCTTACCTAAGGTAGTTACTAACAGGAATATCAATCAAGAGATTGTTGTTCCATCTCTGTGTCCTAACCCTTCTTCAAAGAAGGAACGACTTTTGCATAATCTGGACGTAGTCCGTGCCCTGAAATTCTATTTGCAGGCAACTAAGGATTTTCGTCAAACTTCTTCCCTGTTTGTCGTTTACTCTGGACAGAGGAGAGGTCAAAAGGCTTCGGCTACCTCTCTCTCTTTTTGGCTTCGTAGCATAATACGTTTAGCCTATGAGACTGCTGGACAGCAGCCTCCTGAAAGGATTACAGCTCATTCTACTAGAGCTGTGGCTTCCACCTGGGCCTTTAAAAATGAGGCCTCTGTTGAACAGATTTGCAAGGCTGCGACTTGGTCTTCGCTTCACACTTTTTCAAAATTTTACAAATTTGACACTTTTGCTTCGTCGGAGGCTATTTTTGGGAGAAAGGTACTTCAGGCAGTGGTTCCTTCTGTTTAATGTTCCTGCCTTGTCCCTCCCTTCATCCGTGTACTTTAGCTTTGGTATTGGTATTCCATAAGTAATGGATGACCCGTGGACTGACTACACTTAACAGGAGAAAACATAATTTATGCTTACCTGATAAATTCCTTTCTCCTGTAGTGTAGTCAGTCCACGGCCCGCCCTGTTTTTACAGCAGGTCTAAATTTTAATTAAACTCCAGTCACCACTGTACCCTATGGTTCCTCCTTTCTCGTCTGCTTTGGTCGAATGACTGAGTATGATAGGTGAGGGGAGGAGCTATATAACAGCTCTGCTGGGTAATTCTCTTGCAGTTTCCTGTTAGGAAGAGATATATTCCATAAGTAATGGATGACCCGTGGACTGACTACACTACAGGAGAAAGGAATTTATCAGGTAAGCATAAATTATGTTTTTTCTCTTGGTATCCTTTCTTAAAGCAACTGTATATACCAATCTTCATATAACTGCATGTAATAGACACTACTATAAAGAAGAATATGCACAGATACTGATATAAAAATCCAGTATAAAACCTTTTAACCCTTTGAGTGCTAATGACGGCTCTGAGCCGTCACAGAGTTTCCCACTCTGGTGCTAATGGCTCAGAGCCGTCACTAGCACTCTCCCACCTTGAGGGAGATCTGGGGGATCCCACCCACTCCTACCCCGGCAATCGGGCCTGCATAGTGACAGGCATCGCCGGGGCTTCACTTTATGCGTGGTGACGTCATGTGCAATAACGTGATGACATCACCGCGCAACTTTATTTATACTTAACGATGTTAAGTATAGGAGCAGGGGGCATGCTGCTTAGAAGCCTGTATCTCAGGCATCTAAGCAGCTACAGACCCCAAAGACCCACCATTGGAAAGGTAATCGCCTAACCAACAGTGTAAGTATTGGGGGTCTGGAAAAAACAAAAAACTTTTGTTCAAAAAATAAAAAAAACCTTAAAAAATATTAGCACCCAGGTGGGAAAGGTTTTTTTTTTTGCGCAGGAGTCTGAAAATCAGCACAATGTTATTTAAAATTAAGCAAAACTATATCTTTTTACAGAACTACTCCCAGATGGGCTTTACACAAATACAAATCTAGTGTACAATGTCTATTTAAAGTTCATACCTAGGTAGCTAGTGTGCATGTGTCTGCAGCACTATATAGGAGCAGATTTGCAATAGAGGTAAACTGGAGATTTGATAATAGAGGTAAACTGGAGATGTTTCAAAATTGTTTGTTCTATCTACTGAGAAGGCCCTATGCCAAAGATTTATGGGATAGGTCATGAAATCTAAACAGATGACAAAAGGAAAACAAACAAACATAATACAGCATGTAATTCACCCAAAACCTATGAATACAACAGTAACACTTGAAAGACTGTTGGTATTCAGCTATGATCCTGACAGAGATTACGGAGACTTAAAACATCAATTTTTTCTTTCATCATTCGGTTAGAGTGTACAATTTATATAAAAAAAAAACTTTCCAATTAACTTCTATCATCAAATGTGTTTTGTTCTTTTGGCATCTGTTGAAAAGCAGGTATGTGCAGAGCTTGCATGTGTCTGGTGCACTCTATGGCTGCAGTTTGGCAATAATGCTTCTAACAACGTTTTGCATTATTAATATTATTATAATCATTTATTTGTATAGCTCTGCAAAATTCCGTAGCGCTGTACATTGTGAAAATACTGTAGCCACTTAGGCCTCCATGTATTAACCGGTATGCAGACAAGCTTCTCAACTTGAGAAGTCTGCATGCTTTCACTGCATACGAGCAGCGGATCGGTTTGCCCGCTGGCCCGTATGTATCATTACAAACTCTGATGAGTGTGTGATGCCCACCCCTTCTGCGAGAGAAGGGTCCGTCAATCACCCCGCTGCTTCTTACATTGTGGGAAGCAGGCTTGCATGTGCGAACCTTCCCCACAAGGGCTTCGGAGCAGCTTACACTTATGCTGCTTCGTACATGGAGCTCAAAAGAATTCCTGCAAAACTGCTGCATTATAGTTCTTCAGACATGTGCTCAATACCCACCGCGGCATGTCTTCAGGAAAGAATACCATGAGAACTTTTTAAAAACTGTATGCTTTAACAAAATCATGAAAGAAATATTTTGGATTTCATGCCCCTTTAGCTAATTAACAATAAATTCAGTGTGGATGATGACCATGTATCCTCATCCCAGGGGGGCACTCATTGCCTCCCCCACCCCCCATGCAGGAACCAGCAGCTACAAAGTTGTCAAGTGGGCTGGCAGTGGAATCCAGGGATGCTGGTGACCTCACCATGCCTAGGGGGTGTGGTGATATTGTCATGCTCCTGGAAATCAGAAGTGCCAGGCTGCTGCAGAGAGCTTAAGGGAGTTGGATGGAGGTGTAAGTATTCAAACCCCTAGATATCTGCTCCCTTAAACACTAGAAACCCCAAATCACCTGCTCTTTCAAATGGGGTGTGTCTTGAGGTGTACAGTTTAAGCACAATTTTACAGAAAAATATATATACACACATGTATTATGTCTGTAACAGCTCATCAAAAAGGCATAGAGACCCAAAAGACCCCTTGTATTAAAGCCCACAAGTCCTCCTATAAAATGAAGCCCCATATAAGTTTTAAAAGCCATGTGATCACTGTGGTGATAGTAATCACCTGGTGACAATAAATGTGCATTTATTTGAGTAGAGGCTCAATGAAGCCCCTACCTGCAGATAAATTATACCCCTTATTTTTATGGGATAATTCCTTTTTACAATATAGTACATAAAAAATAAAATTGTTTACAAACTTGTTTATTAAAATGTTAATAAAAAAATGCATTTCCATCTAAAGGGGTGGAGAGTCCACGGTTTCATTCATTACTTGTGGGAATTCAGAACCTGGCCACCAGGAGGCAAAGGCACCCCAGCCAAAGGCTTTAATACCTCCCCCACTCCCCTCATCCCCCAGTCATTCTTTGCCTTTCGTCACAAGAGGTTGGCAGAGAAGTGTTGGAAGATTCGGAGTAGTCTCTTATGGAGGGTAGTACTCTTCGAAATGGGACTGGAGTTTTAAGTAGTCCTGTCAGCCTCTAAGTGAGAGCATGGGTAAAAGTTAGAGTCCGGAGATGCAGGGAGAGTTTCTGCGAAACCATCCCGACTCACATTAACAGCTCCATAAGCAATCAGCTTTGATGAGTTTCGCTGCCTGCTTCCTGCACTCAAGTCCATGTCAGCAGTGATGCTACTACACTGTCATACTTGAGAGGCCGTGTCCCTGTTCCACGGCATAGATTCTGGTAAGATTGTTTCATTTTTTTTATATACATAATGAAAACGCAAGAAGAAAGGGTCACAGTGTAATGCCTTTTATATTTATAGAATCAAGGGTTAATATCCCCGGAAGGGGGATTATTGAACAGGGAGGGGGGTTTGTACATAATGTTATTGTTGTGTCATTGTTGCGATATGTGTGAGATGAGGCTCTGACAATGGGTGGGACTACAGGTTTCCATTTCTGGGAGTTACCTTACGCAGCCGATCCTTACGCGGCTGATTTGGCATATTTTTTTTCTCCCTAATGCAGGGGCGGTCCTTCGAGGCACTCCATGTGTCCGGGTGGGGCCTATTCAACTTCCTCTTCTTGACCCGCGGTTGCAGGAGACAAAGCGTTTTTCTCTTGTTAAGTGTGTTCAGTCCACGGGTCATCCATTACTTATGGGATATATTCTCCTTCCCAACAGGAAGTTGCAAGAGGATCACCCAAGCAGAGCTGCTATATAGCTCCACCCCTCACATGTCATATCCAGTCATTCTCTTGCAAGTCTCAACAAAGGAGGTTGTGAGAGGAGATAGGAGTAACATTCTTCAATCAAAAGTTTATTATTTTAAAATAGCACCGGAGTGTGCTGTTTGTTCTCTCAGGCAGTATTTAGAAGAAGAATCTGCCTGCGTTTTTTCTATGATCTTAGCAGACGTAACTAAGATCCACTGGCTGTTCTTGCACATTCTGAGGAGTGGGGTATCTTCGGAGAAGGGAATAGCATGCGGGGTCCCCCGCAAATGAGGTATGTGCAGTAAAATATTTTCTAGGAATGGAATTGACTATGAAAACACTGCTGTTACCCATATGACGTAAGTACAGCCTTTAATGCAGTAGTAGAGACTGGTATCAGGCTGATAAATGTATGCGCAGTTGAGTTATTTTCTAGGGACTAGAATTTAACTTTAAATACTGTTAGTACTGAAATAAATGTATGAGCCTTAACTGCAGTAGAAGCGACTGGTAGCAGGCTTAGTGATAACTTTGCATTACACTGGAAAGTTGTTTTTTAAAAACGTTTACTGGCATGTTATTCGTTTTGTGAGGTACTTTGGTGATAAATCTTTTTGGGCATGATTTTTTTCCACATGGCTAAGGTATATTTCTGCATAGACACCGTTATATCAGGTCTCCCACTGTTGTGATATGAGTGGGAGGGACCTTTTTTAGCGCCTTGTTGCGCAGTTAAAATTCTAGCACAGTCTTCCTGCTTCTTCCTCTTTGATCCAGGACGTCTCCAGAGAGCTCAGGGGTCTTCAAAATTCATTTTTGAGGGAGGTAATCAGTCACAGCAGACCTGTGACAGTGTGTTTGACTGTGAGAAAAGCGTTAAATCTTAAATTGATTATCCGTTTTGGGTATTGAGGGGTTAATCATCCTTTTGCTAATGGGTGCAATCCACTGCTAATTTCATACATTTACTGTTTAAAATTGGCTGCTATAACCGTATTAGTTTGTTGTTATTTCAACTGTGACAGTTTTGTGTTTTTAAAAGCGCTGCAGCGTTTTTTATATTGCTTGTAAACTTATTGAAAGAAATTTCCAAGCTTGATAGCTTCATTGCTAGTCTGTTTAAACATGTCTGACACAGATGAATCTGCTTGCTCATTATGTTTAAAGGCCAATGTGGAGCCCAATAGAAATATGTGTACCAATTGTATTGATGTTACTTTAAGTAAAAGTCTGTCTTTACCGATAAAGAAATTATCACCAGACAACGAGGGGGAAGTTATGCCGCCTAACTCTCCTCACGTGTCGGTACCTTTGCCTCCCGCTCAGGAGGTGCGTGAGATTGTGGCGCCAAGCACATCAAGGCACTTACAAATCACTTTACAAGATATGGCTAATGTTATGAAAGAAGTATTATCTAATTTGTCTGAGTTAAGAAGCAAGCGCGATAGCTCTGGGTTAAGGACAGAGCGCGCTGATGATATGAGGGCCATGTCTGACACTGCGTCACAATTTGCAGAACATGAGGACGGAGAGCTTCATTCTGTGGGTGACGGATCTGATCCAGGGAGACCGGATTCAGAAATTTCAAATTTTAAATTTAAGCTTGAGAACCTCCGTGTATTACTAGGGGAGGTATTAGCTGCTCTGAATGATTGCGACACGGTTGCAATCCCAGAGAAATTATGTAGGCTGGATAAATACTATGCGGTACTGGTGTGTACTGACGTTTTTCCTATAACTAAAAGGCTTACAGAGATTATTAACAAGGAGTGGGATAAACCCGGTGTGCCTTTTTCCCCTCCTCCGATATTTAGAAAAATGTTCCCAATAGACGCCACCACACAAGACTTATGGCAGACGGTCCCTAAGGTGGAGGGAGCAGTTTCTACTTTAACCAAGCGTACCACTATTCCGGTGGAGGATAGTTGTGCTTTCTCAGATCCAATGGATAAAAAATTAGAAGGTTACCTTAAGAAAATGTTTGTTCAACAAGGTTTTATATTACAGCCCCTTGCATGCATTGCGCCCGTCACTGCTGCAGCGGCTTTCTGGTTTGAGTCTCTGGAAGAGGCTATTCGCACAGCACCATTGGATGAGACTTTGAACAAGATTAAAGCCCTTAAGCTAGCTAATGCATTTGTTTCGGATGCCGTTGTGCATTTAACCAAACTAACGGCTAAGAACTCCGGATTCGCCATTCAGGCGCGCAGAGCGCTATGGCTTAAATCCTGGTCAGCAGATGTAACCTCTAAATCTAAATTGCTTAATATTCCTTTCAAAGGGCAAACCTTATTCGGGCCCGGCTTGAAGGAGATTATTGCTGACATTACTGGAGGTAAGGGTCACACCCTTCCTCAGGACAGGGCCAAATCAAAGGCCAAACAGTCTAGTTTTCGTGCCTTTCGTAATTTCAAGGCAGGACCAGCATCAACTTCCTCCGTTCCAAAACAGGAAGGAACTGCTGCTCGTTACAGACAGGGTTGGAAAAGCAACCAGTCCTGGAACAAGGGCAAGCAGGCCAGAAAGCCTACTTCTGCCCCTAAGACAGCATGAAGAGAGGGCCCCCTATCCGGAAACGGATCTAGTGGGGGGCAGACTTTCTCTCTTCGCCCAGGCTTGGACAAGAGATGTCCAGGATCCCTGGGCGTTGGAGATTATATCTCAGGGATACCTTCTGGACTTCAAAGCTTCTCCTCCACAAGGGAGATTTCATCTTTCAAGGTTATCAGCAAACCAAATAAAGAAAGAGGCTTTTCTTCACTGTGTACAAGACATCCTAGTAATGGGGGTGATCCACCCAGTTCCGCGGACGGAACAAGGGCAAGGATTTTACTCAAATCTGTGGTTCCCAAGAAAGAGGGAACCTTCAGACCAATCTTGGACCTAAAGATCTTAAACAAATTCCTAAGAGTTCCATCATTCAAAATGGAGACTATTCGAACCATCCTACCCATGATCCAAGAGGGTCAGTATATGACCACAGTGGACTTAAAGGATGCCTACCTTCACATACCGATTCACAAAGATCATTATCGGTACCTAAGGTTTGCCTTTCTAGACAGGCATTACCAGTTTGTAGCTCTTCCCTTTGGGTTAGCTACGGCCCCGAGAATTTTTACAAAGGTTCTGGGCTCGCTTCTGGCGGTACTAAAACCGCGAGGCATAGCGGTGGCTCCGTACCTAGACGACATTCTGATACAAGCGTCAAGTTTTCAAAATGCAAAGTCTCATACAGAGATAGTTCTAGCATTTCTGAGGTCGCATGGGTGGAAAGTGAACATGGAAAAGAGTTCTCTGTTACCACTCACAAGGGTTCCCTTTCTAGGACTCTTATAGATTCTGTAGAGATGAAGATTTACCTGACGGAGTCCAGGTTATAAAAAAATCCTAAATGCTTGCCGTGTCCTTCATTCCATTCCAAGCCCATCAGTAGCTCAGTGCATGGAAGTAATCGGCTTAATGGTCGCGGCAATGGACATAGTGCCATTTGCGCGCCTGCATCTCAGACCGCTGCAATTATGCATGCTGAGTCAGTGGAATGGGGATTACTCAGATCTGTCCCCTTTACTAAATCTGGACCAGGAGACCAGAGATTCTCTTCTCTGGTGGTTGTCTCGGATTCATCTGTCCAAGGGAATGACTTTTCGCAGACCAGATTGGACGATTGTAACAACAGATGCCAGCCTTCTAGGCTGGGGCGCAGTCTGGAATTCCCTGAAGGCTCAGGGATCATGGACTCAGGAGGAGAAACTCCTTCCAATAAACATTCTGGAATTAAGAGCGATATTCAATGCTCTTCTAGCTTGGCCTCACTTAGCAACACTGAGGTTCATCAGATTTCAGTCGGACAACATCACGACTGTGGCTTACATCAATCATCAAGGGGGAACCAGGAGTTCCCTAGCGATGTTAGAAGTCTCAAAGATAATAAGCTGGGCAGAGTCTCACTCTTGCCATCTGTCAGCGATCTACATCCCAGGTGTGGAGAACTGGGAGGCGGACTTTCTAAGCCGCCAGACCTTTCACCCGGAGGTATTTGCTCAACTGATTCTTCGTTGGGGCGAACCGGAACTGGATCTCATGGCTTCTCGCCAGAACGCCAAGCTTCCTTGTTACGGATCCAGGTCCAGGGACCCGGGAGCGGTGCTGGTAGATGCACTAGCAGCCCCTTGGATTTTCAACATGGCTTATGTGTTCCCACCGTTTCCGTTGCTGCCTCGTCTGATTGCCAGGATCAAACAGGAGAGAGCATCTGTGATTCTGATAGCGCCTGCGTGGCCACGCAGGACCTGGTATGCGGACCTAGTGGACATGTCGTCCTGTCCGCCATGGTCTCTGCCTCTGAGGCAGGACCTTCTACTTCAGGGTCCTTTCAACCATCCAAGCCTAATTTCTCTGAGGCTGACTGCATGGAGATTGAACGCTTGATTCTCTCAAAGCGTGGTTTCTCGGAGTCGGTTATTGATACATTGATACAGGCTCGGAAACCGGTTACCAGAAAAATTTACCATAAGATATGGCGTAAATATTTACATTGGTGTGCATCCAAGAGTTACTCATGGAGTAAGGTTAGGATTCCTAGGATATTGTCTTTTCTACAAGAGGGTTTAGAAAAGGGTTTATCCGCTAGTTCGTTAAAGGGACAGATTTCTGCTCTGTCTATTCTTTTACACAAACGTCTGGCAGAGAATCCAGACGTTCAGGCTTTTTGTCAGGCTTTGGCTAGGATTAAGCCTGTGTTTAAAACTGTTGCTCCTCCGTGGAGCTTAAACTTGGTTCTTAAAGTTCTTCAGGGTGTTCCGTTTGAACCCCTTCATTCCATTGATATTAAGCTTTTATCTTGGAAAGTTCTGTTTTTGATGGCTATTTCCTCGACTCGAAGAGTCTCTGAGTTATCTGCCTTACATTGCGATACTCCTTATCTGATTTTTCATTCAGACAAGGTAGTTTTGCGTTCTAAACCTGGATTTTTACCTAAGGTTGTTTCTAATAGGAATATCAATCAGGAGATTGTTGTTCCATCATTATGTCCTAACCCTTCTTCAAAGAAGGAACGTCTTTTGCATAATCTGGACGTAGTCCGTGCCCTTAAGTTCTACTTACAGGCAACTAAGGATTTTCGGCAAACTCTGTTTGTCGTTTATTCTGGACAGAGGAGAGGTCAAAAGGCTTCGGCCACCTCTCTCTCTTTTTGGCTTCGTAGCATAATACGTTTAGCCTATGAGACTGCTGGACAGCAGCCCCCTGAAAGAATTACAGCTCATTCCACTAGAGCTGTGGCTTCCACCTGGGCCTTTAAGAATGAGGCATCTGTTGAACAGATTTGCAAGGCTGCAACTTGGTCTTCACTTCATACCTTTTCAAAATTTTACAAATTTGACACTTTTGCTTCTTCGGAGGCTGTTTTTGGGAGAAAGGTTCTACAGGCAGTGGTTCCTTCTGTTTAAAGTTCCTGCCTTGTCCCTCCCATCATCCGTGTACTTTAGCTTTGGTATTGGTATCCCATAAGTAATGGATGACCCGTGGACTGAATACACTTAACAAGAGAAAACATAATTTATGCTTACCTGATAAATTTATTTCTCTTGTGGTGTGTTCAGTCCACGGCCCGCCCTGTCTTTTTTTGAGGCAGTTCTAAATTTTAACCCCTTAATGACCACAGCACTTTTCCATTTTCTGTCCATTTGGGACCAAGGCTATTTTTACATTTTTGCGGTGTTTGTGTTTAGCTGTAATTTTCCTCTTACTCATTTACTTTACCCACATATATTATATACCGTTTTTCTCGCCATTAAATGGACTTTCCAAAGATACCATTATTTTCATCATATCTTATAATTTACTTTAAAAAAAAATATAAAATATGAGAAAAAAATGGAAAAAAACACACTTTTTCTAACTTTGACCCCCAAAATCTGTTATACATCTGCAACCACCAAAAAACACCCATGCTAAATAGTTTCTAAATTTTGTCCTGAGTTTAGAAATACCCAATGTTTACATGTTCTTTGCTTTTTTTGTAAGTTATAGGGCCATAAATACAAGTAGCACTTTGCTATTTCCAAACCATTTTTTTTTCAAGATTAGCGCTAGTTACATTAGAACACTAATATCTTTCAGGAATCCCTGAATATCTATTGACATGTATATATTTTTTTTTAGTAAACATCCCAAAGTATTGATCTAGGCCAATTTTGGTATATTTCATGCCACCATTTCACCACCAAATGCGATCAAATACAAAAAATCGTTCACTTTTTCACAAATTTTTTCACAAACTTTTGGTTTCTCACTGAAATTATTTACAAACAGCTTGTGCAATTATGGCATAAATGATTGTAAATTTTTCTTTGGGATCCCCTTTGTTCAGAAATAGCAGACATATATGGCTTTGGTGTTGCTTTTTGGTAATTAGAAGGATGCTAAATGCCACTGTGCACCACACGTGTATTATGCCCAGCAGTAAAGGGGTTAATTAGGGAGCATGTAGGGAGCTTTTTGGGGTAATTTTAGCTTTAGTGTAGTGTAGTAGACAACCCCAAGTAATGATCTAGGCCCATTTTGGTATATTTCATGCCACCATTTCACCGCCAATTGCGATCAAATTAAAAAAAAAGTTAAATTTTTCACAATTTTAGGTTTCTCACTGAAATCATTTACAAACAGCTTGTGCAATTATGGCACAAATTGTTCTAAATGCTTCTCTGGGATCCCCTTTGTTCAGAAATAGCAGACATATATGGCTTTGGCGTTGCTTTTTGGTACTTAGAAGGCCGCTAAATGCCGCTGCGCATCACACGTGTATTATAGCTAGCAGTGAAGGGGTTAATTAGGAAGTTTGTAGGGAGCTTGCAGGGTTAATTTTAGCTTTAGTGTAGAGATCAGCCTCCCACCTGACACATCAGACCCCCTGATCCCTCCCAAACAGCTCCCTTCCCTCCCCCACCCCACAATTGTCCCCGCCATCTTAAGTACTGGCAGCAACTCTGCCAGTACTAAAATAAAATATATATTTAGGCTTTTTGTTTGTTTTTTTAAAGCATATTTACATATGCTGCTGTGTAGGAGCCCCCCTTAGCCCCCAACCTGGCTGATCCCGCACCAAACAGCTGTCTAACCCTCCCCCTCTGCCTTAATGGCCGCCATCTTGGGTACTGGCAGCTGTCTGCCAGTACCCAGTTTATAAAAAAAACAGTTGCTTTTTTATTTTTTCCCCATTTTCTGTAGTGTAGCTCCCCTACCCACCAAAGAACAAACCCCCACCCCCTCCTAGATACCTTTGACTGTTGTTTTTTTTTTAAATAAAAAGCTTTACACTGAAACTTTTCTGTAGTGTAGCGGTTCCCACCCGCTCCCGCCCCGTGCACGCGCACGCCCGGCGTGCACGCGCGCGCTTGTGCGCGCCCCCATCGCCCCCCTCTACATTACACGGCCCATCGATGGCCGCCCACCCGCCTCCCAAGTCATCTCCCACCCACCAACGTTACCGGCCACCGATGTCCGGTGCAGAGAGGGCCACAGAGTGGCTCTCTCTGCACCGGATGGCCATTTAAGGTTATTGCAGGATGCCTCCATATCGAGGCATCACTGCAATAACCGGAAAGCAGCTGGAAGCGAGCAGGATCGCTTCCAGCTGCTTTCCACACCGAGGACGTGCAGGGTACGTTCTCAGGCATTAACTGCCTTTTTTCTGAGGACGTACCCTGCACGTCCTCGGTCGTTAAGGGGTTAATTAAAACTCCAGTCACCACTGCACCCTATAGTTTCTCCTTTCTCGTCTTGTTTCGGTCGAATGACTGGATATGACATGTGAGGGGTGGAGCTATATAGCAGCTCTGCTTGGGTGATCCTCTTGCAACTTCCTGTTTGGAAGGAGAATATATCCCATAAGTAATGGATGACCTGTGGACTGAACACACCACAAGAGAAATAAATTTATCAGGTAAGCATAAATTATGTTTTTTTCTGTGGTCCGGGTCTAAAGAGGTGGTAAATGCCCCGGCCATTGGAAGTATAAAGGTGCCATTTATATATTAGATCTAGTCTGTAATAAAGGCGTAAGCTATGGAGGACTCTGACGTGTTGGAGGGTACTCCCTCCTTAATCAAAGTTTATTGTGAGGATGTTCTGGTAGATCCACCTGCTCAACTCCTGTTCCACATGCCTTGACAAGATTACTACATCTAGAAAGAATTAGATGTTGAGTACTACCGAGCCGTTCACCTCTGAGGGTTCTCCATCCCGTGAGATGCGTTCCCTACATTCATCTCCGATTACACATGCAGCTCCCCTGGACATGACTAATCCTCCTGAGGGAAAGGGCTGCTGGCCGTCAGATTTTGCAGATCAACTGCAAACGGCGGTGTCTGCGGTGATTAGTGCCTTACCACGTTTGGCTAAGCGCAGGCATAGGGTAAAACATTGTGGCCCGGCCCAGGGGTCATCTACTCCAATGAATATCTCAGAAAGATTATCCGCTGACGAGGACAACTCCGACTTCGGAGGACGTTCCTTCTGGGTCGGAGTCTGTGTCATCTAAACCTCCGGCTGCGGAGGAACCAGACTTTAGGTTTAGGTTGGACAATTTACGCTTTCTACTGAAGCAAGTGCTTGCTACGCTGGAGGTTCTGGAACCTAAACTACCGGAGGAAAGTTTGATTCCTAAACATGATAAAGTATATGAGGACAGGGTGGTGCCTCAGACCTTCCCGGTTCCTGTTAAGATGGCTAACATTATTAAGAATGAATGGGAGAAATTGGTTTCTTTTTCCCCTTCTTTTAAGAAACTGTCCCACATTCCGGACTCTCAGCTCGAGCTATTGGGGACTATCCCTAAGGTGGATGGTGCTATCTCCACGCTCGCGAAGCATACAACGATTCCTCTTGAGGATAGTTTGTCATTTATGGAGCCCATGGATAAAAAGTTAGAAAACATTTTGAGAAAGATGTTTCAGCACACAGGGTTTTGTATTTTAGGCGGTAGCCGGAGCTGCAACATATTGGCGCAAATCCCTGTCTGAAATGGTTGAGATGGAGACTCCCCTTGACGTGATACTGGATAGAATTAAAGCCTTGAGGGTAGCTAATTCTTTTATTTGTGACGCCAATATGCAGATTATTCGCCTGAATGCAAAAATATCAGGTTTTTCTGTCCTAGCCCGTAGGGCTCTGTGGCTGAAGTTATGGTCTGCGGACATGACCTCTAAATCTAGGCTTCTATCCCTTCCTTTTCAGGAAAAGATCCTATTTGGTCCAGGACTGGACTCAATCATATCCACTGTCACTGGAGGCAAGGGTGCCTTCCTGCCACAGGATAAGAAGGCTAAACCTAAGGGATCTACTTTTCGTCCCTTTCGTTAGGACAAGGGCCATCGCCAGCAACCCGCGGCGAAAGCGGAGCAGTCCAAAGGGAACTTGGAAGCCTGCTCAGTCTTGGAATAAATCCAAGCAGAACAAGAAGCCCGCAGAGACCAAATCGGCATGAAGTGGCGGCCCCCGACCGGTCAACGGACTGAGTAGGGGGCAGAATATTTCTCTTTTCAGAAGTCTGGTTGCAGGATGTTCAGGACCCTTGGGTTCTGGAGGTCATCGCCCAGGGTTACAGGATAGGGTTCAGATCTCATCCGCCCAAGGGCAGATTTCTCCTGTCAAACCTGTCTTCAAGACCAGAGAAGAGGGACTAGAATGTGTGAGAGATCTCTCTTCTCTCTCTGAGTAATTGTACCAGTACCTCCAGCAGAGAGAGGTCTAGGGTACTATTCAAACTTTGTGGTCCCAAAGAAGGAGGGCAGGTTCCGCCTGATTTTGAACCTAAAATGTTTAAACAAATTTCTGGCCGTTCCATCGTTCAAAATGGAAACGTTTAGATCTATTCTGCCCCTAATACAAGAGGGATAGTTCATGACAACAATAGACTTGAAGGATACCTACCTTCATGTGCCAATCCACAGGGATCACTTCAGGTTCCTGAGATTTGCGTTTCTGGACCAACACTTCCAGTTTGTGGCCCTTCCCTTCGGTCTGGCGACGGCGCAGAGAGTCTTCATGAAGGTTCTGGGGGCGCTGCTTGCAGTAGCAAGATCCAGAGGCATTGCTGTGGCGCCCTATCTGGACAACATCCTATTTCAGGCGTCGTCGTTCAGTGTTGCAGAGGAACACTGGAGGGCTATTCTTCTTCAATCTCATGGATGGAGGATAAACTCAGGAAAGAGTTCCCTGGTTCCCAGCAACAGGGTGGAATTCCTGGGCTCGATAATAGACTCTATATCCATGAAGATATTTCTCACAGATCAGCGATGCAGGAAGATTGCGTCCACCTGTCTTGTCCTTCAGTCCTCCTAAAGACCCTCTGTGGCTCAGTGTATGGAGGTGATTGGACTCATGGTATCCAGCATCAATGCCATTCCATTCACCAGGTTCCACCTCAGACCTCTTCAGCTGTGTATATTGAGGCAGTGGAACGGCGACCACTCAGACCTATCCCAAAAGATTTCTCTGGATGAACGGACAAAGGAATCCCTCTCTTGGTGGATCCGTCCGGGACAGCTGTCCCAAGGGCCATCCTTTCTGAGACCGTCCTGGGAGATTGTGACCATGGATACGAGTCTGGCATGATGGGAGGCTATTTGGGGTGCCAGGTTGGCACAAGGAAGGTGGACTCGAGAGAAGTCTCTCCTCCCGATCAATATTCTGGAACTTCGAGCTATCCACAATGCTCTGGAAGCTTGGCCTCTCCTGGGGTCGTTCAACTTCATCAGATTCCAGACAGACAACATTACCTCGGTGGCCTACATCGACCATCAGTGGGGGACGAGAAGCTCTCTAGCAATGGAGGAGGTATCTTGGATATTGGTTTTGGCAGAGTCCCACAACTGCTCACTATCAGCAATCCACATTCCGGGTGTGGACAACTGGGAAGCAGATTTTCTCAGCAGACAATCCTTCCATCCAGGGGAATGGTCTCTCCACCCCAAGGTGTTTGCGGAGATCTCTCACAGATGGGGACGTCAGAGATAGATCTCATGGCGTCCAGACTCAATTGCAAGCTACCCAAATACGGGTCGCGGTCCAGGGATCCCCAGGCCGAGCTGGTCGATGCTTTGGCGGTTCAACCTAGTTTACATTTTTCCACCGTTGCCACATCTACCTCGTGTAGTGGCCCGCATCAAACAGCAGTGAGCTTTGGCTATACTGATTGCTACGGCGTGGCAGCGGAAGACGTGGTTAGCGGAGCTGGTGGGGATGTCATCTCCGCCATGGAGTGGGTCCCTTCCAACATCAAATCTAGATTCTCTGAGGCTGACTGCGTGGAGATTGAATGCTTAGTCTTAGCCAGGAGAGGATTCTCTGAGAGAGTGATTGATACTCTTTCAGGCCAGGAAGCCTGTCACTCGTCGCATCTATCATAAGGTATGGAGGACTTACTTGTCCTGGTGTGAGAAACAGGGATATCCTTTGCACAAAGTTAAGGTATCTGGGATTCTGTCCTTTCTCCAGGATGGGTTGGAGAAGGGGCTTGCCACCAGTTCTTTAAGGGGACAGATTTCGACGTTATCTGTTTTGTTGCACAAGAGGCTTGCGGAGCTTCCTGATATTCAGTCTTTTGTTCAGGCTCTGTCTAGAATCAGGCCTGTCTTTAGACATTCTGCTCCATCTTGGAGCTTGAACTTGGTTCTTAAGGTGTTGCAGAGGGTTCCGTTTGAACCTATGTACTCTATTGACATTAGGATTCTTTCTTGTAAGGTCCTCTTTCTGTTGGTTATTGCATCGGCACGCAGAGTATCTGAGTTGGTGGCCTTGCAATGTGAGCCTCCTTATCTGGTTTTTCACGCTGATAAGGCTGTTCTTCAAATGGGTTTGGGATTTCTTCCCAAGGTTGTGTCTAACCGTAACATCAATCAGGAAATAGTTGTTCCTTCTTTGTGTCCTAACCCTTCTTCCTCTAAAGAGAGGTTACTTCATAATTTGGATGTGGTTCGCGCCTTGAAGTTTTATTTTCAGGCTACGAAGGATTTCAGGCGGTCTACATCTCTTTTTGTAGTGTATTCAGGGAAACGCAAGGGGCAGAGAGCCTCTTCAACTTCTTTGTCCTTTTGGTTGAGGAGCATGATTCGCTTGGCTTACGAGACAGCGGGACATAAGCCTCCTCAGAGGCCCCATTCAACTAGAGCTGTGGCTTCTTCTTGGGCCTTCAAGAATGAGGCCTCTATGGAGCAGATTTGTTAGGCGGCTACCTGGTCCTTCTTACACACTTTTACAAAGTTTTACAAATTTGATGTTTTTGCTTTGTCAGAAGCAGTTTTTGGCAGAAAGGTTTTGCAGGCTGTGGTGCCCTCAGGATAGGGTCCGCCTCCTAGTTACCCTCCAATTTTTTCATTCAGTGTCCTCTAGAGCTTGGGTATTTGTTTCCCACAAGTAATGAATGAAGTTGTGGGCTCTCCTCTCCTTTAGATGGAAAACATAAATTATGCTTACCTGATCATTTCATTTCCATCGTGGGGAGAAGAGTCCACGGCTCCCGCACGTTTCTCCGGTAGGTGGACCTAAATTTAGTTTTGTTCTTCTGGCACCATTTATACCCTGATATTCTCCTACTGTTCCGTGTTCCCTCGGCAGAATGACTGGGGGATGAGGGGAGTGGGGGAGGTATTTAAGCCTTTGGCTGAGGTGTCGTTGCCTCCTCCTGGTGGCCAGGTTCTGAATTCCCACAAGTAATGAATGAAGCTGTGGACTCTCCTCCCCACGATGGAAATGAAATTATCAGGTAAGCATAATTTATGTTTTCCTTTTCGTAAGGTGGTGAGAGTCCACAAGTTGATTACTTCTGGGTTTCAACTCCTGGCCACTAGGAAGTGGCAAATATTCCCAAAAATGTCAAGAGTATTCTATCCCTCCCACTTCACTGATAAACCAGTCTAATCTTTGCCTTCCAGAAGGATAGTGAAGAATTGAGGTGCTCCAGATTCTTTCTTGAGAGGGGTCCTTAGACCAATTTGAAACCCATTTGCCCCTCAGAGATCTGCTACTGGAAGTCAGAGAGAACATTGGAATATGGGGTAGGCGTTAGTCACAAACCTGCCACTGGTGTCACGGGGACTGGTCCCTTAGACTCCTGTTGTGTCATTGAGATACTTGTAATCTTTTGCTATGACATACACAGCACTGTATGGGCTCTCTACTGAAAGCTGACATGTTTGCAGGGGTAAATACATCATCATATTTTTCACTGACATAGCCCAAAGGCTATTAGTAGGTACAGTCTTTTTACACAGTACATCATAGCCAGGGGACAAATATAGACAGTTTATAACTACATTTTTCTCATATATTGTTTAGGTTACTTTTTATTTCTGCAGACCTGTCATTTAGTTTTCTTTCTCCAGCACACTACCAGGTCGCCCTGCCAACTTAGGGTAGCTAGCTTTGATTTTCCTATATATATTTGCTCAGTAGTAAAATTAAGTTTGCAGCACTAGAGTTAAGATTTTCTCTCATACTATTTTCCTGCTTTGTGATGTGAGCACGCTGTTGAGCTAAGGAGATTGTCTGTCTTTGCAACTCCTCTTCTAACTTGGATGGAGTAAGATAATAAAAAAGCTAACATTACGTAAAAACAAAATAACTAAATTTAAATTAATCTAAGATTACAAAAATAAAAAGTATCATTACATAAAATAATAAACCAAATTATCAAAAAACAAAAAAACTAATCCCTATAAAAATAAGAAAGCCCCCCAAAATAAAAACACCCCTTAATCTAATACTGAACTACCAATAGCCCTTTAAAGGGCCTTTTGTAGGGCATTGCCCTAAGTTAAACAGCTCTTTTCCTTAAAAAAAGTCCCCCCTCTAACAGTAAAACCCCCCACCCACCAAACCCCCCCAAATTAAAAAATTTAACACTAAAAAATCCTAAACTACCCATTGCCCCTAAAGGGGCATTTGTATGGGCATTGCCCTTAAAAGAGCATTCAGCTCTTTTAAGAGTGCCCAGAAATCCCTAATCTAAAAAAAAAACCCAAATAGGTACTCACCGTTCCTGAAGTCCGGTGAAGAAGGTCCTGTTCCAGGCAGTGAAGTCTTCTTTCAAGCGGCACGGAGCGGAGATGAGCAGGACCGGCGACCATGGAGCGTGTAGGATCCTCTTCGTACGATCGCCGCCGTTCACTGAATAGTGAATTCAAGGTACGCGTTTAAATATGGCGGCCCTTGCATTCCTATTGGCTGATTTAATTCTTCAAATTCAAATCGGCCAATAGGATGAGAGCTACTGAAATCCTATTGGCTGATTTGAATTTTTTGATAATTTTGTTTATTTTATGTAATGTTGGACTTTTTTATTTTTTGTAATCTTAGATTAATTAAAATTTTTAATTTTTTTATTTTTAAGTAATGTTAGCTTTTTATTTTAATTGTAACTTAGTATTTGTTAATTTAGGTAATTGGAGTTAATTTAGGGGGTGATAGGTTAAGGATTTTAGTAATTTAGTTATTTGCATTGTGGAGGTTTGGCGGATTAGGGGTTAATAGATTTTTTAGGATTATTACGTTGTGGGTTAATGGCGGATTAGGGGTTAATAGTTTTAATAGGTAGTTTGCAATGTTGGGGTTGGCAGATTTAGGGGTTAATACTTTTATTAGGTAGATCTCGATGTGGGTGAATTACAGATTAGGGGTTAATAGTTTAATTAGGCTTATTGCTTTCTGGGGGTTGTCGGTTTAGGGGTTAATACTTTTATTATCTGTTCCGATGTGGGTTTGATGGCGGATATAGGTGTTTTATGTGTCAGGTTTATTTTTTGGAGGCGGGTTAGACTTTTACTTGAAATTTGACTTTTTTTTTTTTTTTTATGCACCGGCAGTTTCTAAAGTGCCGTAAGTCACTGGCGACTCCATTTCTGGACATCGCTAGTTTATCCGATTTCCGGCACTTTATGAACTGCCGAAAGAAAACTATATTTTTGTTAAATAAATCATGACACGGTGTAATATGTAACGTGTTGTTGTTCATCTGAGGTTGTATTTACCCAATTTTAAGACCTGCTAAGGACCAGATGATTCTTATTATGTCCTGATACGTAAAACCATAAAATACAAAGAGGTTGTACTTTCTTTTTCACATGACTGTGAAATGCTGGTGCACTGAGAATATCTAGCTATGCTTCACATGCACGTGCAGAGAAAAATGTTAACATTAAAAAAAGTGATAACTTGTACTAGAAGTATTTTTGCTAATACATGTATATTGCAAATATGTTTATATTTAAAGATTTAATTCATCTATGTGCATTTCAATTTTGACTGGAATGTCCCTTTAAGTTTTATTTTACTGTCCTTTTAATAGAAGGCAAAAGAACCCCCACAAAGCTGATCTTGATGTTTTCACACCGCAAACCTATTGGACAAACTGTTAGTGTATTTTATTTTCTGCTCTTCATAGACTCCTAAGTACTGAAGAGCACAACCTGTCCTCTCTTTACTCTATATCAACTGATATATAACAAATGGCAACAATAAAGTTACTATTGATGATACGCAGAGCCTTATACAGAATTGGTATCTTCAAGATGTGTTCTCTAGGCTCCCACCTCATCTCCAGTAATTGAACGCACCATCATTCAACCCAAACCATGTAGAAATAAAATATTATGTAAGGGGTTGCTATCAGCAATAAACACACACCTCTGGGATATTGCAACAAAATTAGATTTACCCAGGATCATTCTGCATTCAGGAGAAAACTCCTCAAGACTTGAAATAATTCTGACTGGACATCCCAAGGTAACTACTAATGAAGGGTTTCTTCTAGCTAGCTCTATCTATGCAACTTCGCTCTTGTTCTTTCTTTTCTTGTTCTTTGTATGTTGGTTTTGTGTTTATGCTCTCTCTTACCCCTTGACTCTAAGGACATAAAAGTATAGATTGCCCTGTTAAAAGCTATAGATAGACAGATGACAGATTGATGGATAGACAGAGAGATGGAGATTGATAGACAGATGAGAGATAGAAGCTTTTGGAAGTTGTATGTCTTTTTGGATCTACAATAACATCCAATGCTACTTCTGCAATAAATGGCACTAAAATCTTGTTCTCATTGTCTGAACTGATTTCAAGAATCATTAACATGAGGTCATCGCATCAGATGTTTTACTACGAATATTTTTGTGTTGGGAATAAAAAACCCTGCATATATTTACCTGTAATATGTATATAGCACATAAACACACTTTACTTATCTTTACTGTTTTCAGAGTAAAATGATTTATAAAACCTATACTGACTTCCTCTTTATCTTGATTTAAGTAGATCTGTAAATAAACATATTTTCTTATCTCAATTATTTCCTTTCACTTCCTTGTATTTATGTGTAACCCAGTTTCCTTCTCTACTTTCTTTTGAATCCCATATTTGATTTAAAGGGACAGTCAAGTCCAAAATAAACTTTCATGATTCAAATAGGGCATGTAATTTTAGCAACTTTCCAATTTACTTTTATAACTAATTTTGCTTTCTTCTCTTGGTATTCTTAGATGAAAGCTAAACCTAGGAGGTTCATATGCTAATTTCTTATTTTCTATTCTGAATGCGTTTTGACAGTTTTCATCACTAGAGGGTAGGGTGGTAGTTCATACGTTTCATATAGATAACATTGAGCTCACGCTCGTGAAGTTACCTAGGAGTGAGCAAGGATTGGATAAAATGCAAGTCTGTCAAAAGAACTGAAATAAGGGGGCAGTCTGCAGAGGCTGAGATAAAAGGTAATTACAGAGGTAAAACTTGTATTATTATAACTGCGTTAGATTTGCAAAACTGGGGAATGGGTAATAAAGGGATTATCTTTTTAAACAACAAAAATGCTGGTGTCTGTCCCTTTAACTCCCCCTGGCACTCTACATATTAAACATTAAAAAGTAATTTACAAGAATTTGTACATTGAAAAACAATTGCAGCAAACAATATAGTAATGTATTCAGAAAGTTTTCATATTCGACTAGTATGTGATTCTATTACAAGACTAGACAAAAAATGACTTAGTATTTCATTTCTCTTAAAATTTGTTGTGACCCAGAGTTATCAATACGCATGTTTGACTCTCTATATTATAAATTTTTTCAATATATGGATCAATTTTACATTGCACCACATTCTTTTACTTTGGTTAGTAAAATGTAGTCATCTTGGGGGCCTATATCTGGTAGCGGAGTGATAAAATCCTTGCCATGTTTAACGGAGGAATCCGTGAGGCAACATATTTCGGGGCATACAATCAGGAGTGGCAGTGTGGACCCTCTTCCCTGGCTATCGCATAGTTACCACCTTGATCGAGAGTCCTATACACAGTGAAGGAGTGCTTGCACCATTGGCTCTAGCCGACCGCCAGCTGAGGGGCAAGGAGAATAGGCTCATTAATGGTGAGGCCTGGGACCGCCACGCAGTAACACTCACTGCATCTATAAGTAAGACCGGACATCATGCCTCAGTCACGATCAGATTTGGTTGGGATCATTAAGGGCCGGTTGCCTACGCTGCAGAGAGAATACCATCCAGGCTCTGGTAGCTGTTGGCGCAAATGGCCATATCTGGAAGACTGGTGAGTGTGTGGCGCATTGCAATCCACAACACGGTGTCCTATGATTGCAGCCTACATGTACAGCAACTTGGGCCACGTCAATCACACACAAGAAAGGAGGTTTAGAGGGCAGTAAAATAACACGGGCCCTGAGTCCCAGAAGCAGTTCTACAGCCTTAACTGTCCCGAGTTCCACAGAGTTTATAAACAGCATCTTCTAAGCCTTACCCAGCTACAGTAGTATTTGGCCTCTGTATACTCCAGTGAGACTTTTCCACCAACTCAAAGTTTTTTGTTTTTTTTATTTAAACTCCTGGTCTCAGTCTGTTCCCTCTCCTCAACTGCTCCCACTCAGTTTGTCTGAGTGGGTCACCTCCACATTCCCCCCCCCCTCCTGGAGGACATATCCTAAATCCCCTGAGAAGTGGGAATAACTCATACCTCGATCACACTCCAAAACCTGCACTGGTGGGATTCTTTTAGCATAGAGACTGCACACAGTGAGCTATGTGACCAAGGAGGATCATTCTTCACAGAACCTGGGCTTGTTTTTTTTGCCAGAACATGAAAGTATAAAGAACCTGGACTCTCCCCCAATCAAGGTGTACGCTAAAATCCAGCATCTTGTTCTATAATATACTACTTACATCTTTACAGTGGTGCTAAATTGTGCTCAGTGCATAAAGTCTGAGGGCAGGTGTGCTGCTCCCTTTAAAAATGTCACAGCAGGCAAAGAGAAAACATAAACAAAGCCTGGGGGCTAAAAAGACTGTCATGGATCATTTTCAAATAAACAGGGACAGAGACTCCCCTAGATCTGAGGGATCATGTTCACCTGACTTCGCTACAGAACACATAGAAACCTGTGTCTCCCAACCTGCATCCTCCTGCAGAAGCCAGGGAGAAACTTCTGTCCTTACTTGCGAGTCCATACAGTTGGTGTTTGAAAGACAAAATCAAACTTTAACAAGGAGATTTGACAAACTAGAGAGGTCATTTGAAGATCTGAGGAGAGATATCTCGTCAGTCACTGAACAGACTGATACCATTGAGAGAAAGCAGGAAGATCTGATGGTCGATCATGCTAATTGGGTCATTTACTTTCAAAATCTGGCGGATCAAGTATCCTCTCTAGAAGCCAAAGTTGCAGATTTAGAGGATCGTTTCCGGCGGGAACAATGTTCGCATTAGGGGGATCCCTGAGGAGGTGACCCTGAGAAACTTGGAGAAATATGCACAGTCTCTCTTTTCTGCTATTCTAGGCCTAATGGCAGGAGATGCCAACCAAATTGACCGCATCCACAGACTTGAATATACGCACCAAATGTGCACCTACTTTGCGGCCTATTAGCAGGCCAGAAACTGTTTATTAATTGTTTATTACTTGTTTCATCGTTAATGGTTTTGTTTTCTGCACAAGGCCCTGTTTCTTACTTTGAGGCCACTGTTCTACTGTTTACTATTAGAGTTATGTTTTATTAAAGGGAGAGTCAAGTCCAAAAAAAACTTTCATGTTTCAAATAGGGCATGTAATTTTAAACAACTTTCCAATTTACTTTTATCACCAATTTTGCTTTGTTCTCTTGGTATTCTTAGTTGAAAGCTAAACCTAGGAGGTCCATATGCTAATTTCTTAGACCTTAAAGGTCGCCTCTATTCTAAATGCATTTTGATAGTTTTTCACCACTAGAGGGCATTAGTTCACGTGTTTCATATAGATAACATTGAGCTCATGCACGTGAATTTACCATGGAGACAGCTCTGATTGGCTAAAATGCAAGTCTGTCAAAAGAACTGAAATAAGGGGGCAGTCTGCTGAGGCTTAGACACAAGGTAATCACAGAGGTAAAACATATTATTATAACTGTGTTGGTTATGCAAAACTGGGGAATTGGTACTTAAGGGATTATCTATCTTTTAAAACAACAAACATTCTGGTGTTGACTGTCCCATTAAGGCAATGTGATGTTACCTCTGCACGCAAAACAGTCCACTTACAGAAACACTTAGGCTCAATTACACTAGAAACCAGTCCTTAGACAGCTACCCCCTTCCCCTTTTCCCCTTTTTTTTCTCTTTTCTTTCCCTTCTCCCAGTGTATGGGATAGGGTTACTTTTTTTTCTTCTTCTTCTTCTCCTCCTGCCTATAAGATTAATAGTAACATATCTAGTAGTAGTTGTGGCCCTTGTGAGTTGTGCACACCCGTAATTACATACTGGTTACTTAGTTTTCTTGGACATATATTCTCACAGTACATTTAGTGTACATTTCTATACCGATGGGGGGAGGCCTCATGCTGTTCTGGTACCCTCCCCCCATAATTTTAACTTATTGCGGTCAGGGGTGACTTGTAACCCTCCGCAAACTTAGGCAGAGTTAGGTAGTCTCTGCCCATCCCAAAACGCTAGATGTCTGGGTATTATCCTCTATCGCTCTTCTTATTTGTCTTTCTCTCGCCCTTTAGATACTTTCATCTCTCTTCCTCTCTCAACCTTTCCCTCTACATAGTCCACTCCCTTCCCCCCCTCTTTTTTTTTCTGCAAAGCTCAATAGTCTTAGGAAACAAATAGAGCAATTAAAGATTGAAAAAGTTCAACGTAGTCTGAGATGTTTGAAGCTAAAATCTTATCATAAAGAAAATAAGGCTGACCGTTTGCTCGCGCATAAACTACGTCAGAGGGCTTTGACAAACAGAATTGCATATATAAGGTGAGGTAATGTAAGCTGCTACTCTCCAAAAGACATTGGTGCAACATTCGTAGACTATTACAGCCATCTTTACCAGCTTGGGCAACACGGTTGTAGGACTGCTGCCCCTATGGAAGCTATTGTGGAGTTCTTGTCATCTCTCAATTTGCCAAAGGTCCTGGATGAACTTAAGGAGACTCTGTCTATTCCGATCTTCTTAGAGGAGGTCAAAGATTCGATAAAAGTTTTGAAATCCCATAAAGCTCTGGGGTCGGGCGGGTTTTCTTCTGTCTTTTATAAGTTGACAGGGACCTTGAGCCCTATACTGTTAAGAGTTTTTAACCAAGCTTTTGAAGCTGGATCTTTTCCTAGAGAATATTTGGAGGCAGAGATCATTGCGATTCCTAAACAGGGGAAGGACCCGAGCCTCTGTGAGAGCTACAGGCCAGTCTTGCTGATAAACCTTGATATATACTTTAAGATTCTGGCCAACAGATTAAAGAAAAGTTTTGTCGCTCCTGGTCCATCTGGACCAGGTTGGGTTCATGGTCGGCCGCCAAGGTTCAGATAACACCCGCAGAGTGTTAGATATTCTCACGGGGAGTCGGAGTCTTGGAGTTACCATTGGTCACCCTGTCACTTGATGCCGAAAAGGCATTTGAGAGGGCGCGAAGGGACTACATGGTTGAAGTGTTAGACTCATTTGGACTTCCGACTCTTTTTATCATGACTCTCTATTGGGCCCCTTTCGCTACAGTTAGAGGGATGGGTTTCCATTATAAACCCTTTGATATTTTAAATGGAACAAAGCAGGGTTGTCCCCTCTCCCCTCTATTATACGTCCTAGTGGTAGAGCCACTCGTAGCTAAGATCCGACAATATGACAATGTTCATGGCCTGTTGATACAGGACATGCTGCATAAGGTGGCCTTATTTGCAGATGACCTGACCCTATTTATTTCGGAGCCTGAAAACTCATTACCACAGGTTTTTGATATCTTAAGCGAATATGGAAATTTGACATAAGCTCAATTATAACAAAACAGAAACTTTGGCTCTTAATATTCCCCCCACTCAATTACAGTTTTTAAAAACAACCTATCCCTTTAAATGGTCTACTTCCCAGCTAAAACACCTCGGGTTATTCTTTCCATGATCCTAAACAGGTCATACAGGCAAACTATGAACCCTTATTAAAAGAGTTTCGAACCTGGACAAGTAAATGGTCATCTTTGGAAGGGTACAGGCCTTGAAAATTATGTTGCTCCCTAAGCTGACTTACTTTTTAAGGTGTATACCTTTCCCAGTCCCTGCTAACCTGTTGAATCACTTCCAATCAATATTCAACTCCTTAATTTGGCAGGGGAAACCCTCAAGAGTGTCTATGAAGCAGTTACAGAAACTGATTCACTCTGGATGCCTAGCTGCCCCAAATATTAGCTTGTACTATAGGACAACAATGCTGTCTCATGTTACAGCTTGGGGGGTAACCAAAGAAGACACAAGATGGTGACAACTTGAACAGGCTACGCTGCCAGTAAATATAAACCTGGAAGATCTAGTATGGATACCTCAGAATGCTGAGGTCTTGATGGGAATTAGCAATCCCATTGTTAGTGCAGATCTGAGGCTCTGGAAATAATTTAGGCATGTGGAACAGGTCGCCCCACATCCATCACTGATACATTCTCTGAAAGCTTTATTATTCTGCCTCCCTGACTCGCACCCCCTTCGCTGGCACTCTTGGGATACATAGGATTTGCGATTTGTATGGTAGGGACTGCCTGGCGCTCTTGGCGTCGGACCTCCCTGAATGTGATGTTCCCAAAAATCTCTATTTTGAACACTTCAGATTAGTCTCTATGACTAATAGCTTTGGGGTTCCCGAGATCGGGATTGAGGGGCTTGACGCAGTGGAAGAGAAAATGGCTCACGGCAAATACCCTCTATAAACCATTAACCATCAATTACAGGATGCTCCTGAACTATGGGAGAGAGAAATGGGATCTGGTCATATAAAATCAGATTGGCAGAAAGCTATAGTGGCTACTAAATCTGCAGTTCACTGCGCCACTGTATACAAAGTCTTTATTAAATTGCTCCTAAGATGGCACAGAGTACTGGTATCACTACATACGATGTTCCCCCAGAGGTCAGCATTGTGCTGGAGGGGGTGCGGACAGGCGGGTACGCAATTTCACATTTGGTTGAGTTGTTCCACAATGAGACGACTCTAGCTTAAAATAGTGGGACTGGTTCAGAGACTTACGGTCGATTCAGCTCCCTTCCATTTGGGATTGGATGGTTTACACAAACCTGCAAAAACTATTCTAATTTTGCTTGCCACAAAACTGGTCATAGTTAGCAACTGGTTGACTAACACACATATTTCACTGAAAATGGTGACAGAGACTGTGATTTACTTATGTAGTATGGAGGAATACTCTTTGAGAACTGAGGGTAGACTTGGACAGCATGGTTTAGTGTGGATAGCGTGGGAT